>NC_090830.1:42702523-43302523 GCF_028021215.1 Eschrichtius robustus | reverse complement strand
ACCTTCCAAAAAGAAAATTTGAAGAGGTATATTATACTCACACTTTTTTTCTTTTTTCTTTTAACAGAAAAGTAAAAGGCATGGAAAAATGATGAATTGTAGGAATTTTGACAGGCATGTAAACCCAAATTACAAAAACCTATCAGCTCACACCAGTCAGAATGGCCATCAACAAAAATCCTGCAAACAATATATGCTGACGTGATTGTGGAGAAATGCGTCCCCTCGATTCTAAGGGGGACGTGGTAAGAGTCACTAATGAAAGGACAATTGAGGTGCCTTGAAAAGGTAAACGTTGAGCTACCATAGCAGTCAATCAATCATACCCACTGCTGGGTCTATCACCTGAGAAAATGAAAATCAATAATCACAGGCTGGCAATCCTGCACTCCAGCAATATTTACCATAGGCAACACTTGGAAGCAACGGACATGTCCATCAACAGAGGAATGCACCAAGAAGAAGTGGTCCATGTACACAATGGAATATTAGCCATGGAAAACCTTGAAGCACTGCTCTTTGAGGCACCATAGATGAGCCTGGAGATAATCACAAAACATGAAGTAGGTCGGAAAGCCAAAGACCTATAGCCTATATTATCACTTATGGCATTATCTAATAACTGACACAGATGAAAATATTTCCAAAGAGAAAGACACTCACAGGCTTAGAAAACAAACTATGCTCATCTAAAAGGAAAGGAGGGGGGAAATTGAGAAATGAAGATTAGTGTTACTATACATATACAAATACATATTATATCCATGTATCAAAAAGACCGAACATATAGCAAGGGAGGTCGACGGAACACTGTAATATTTTACATGGGAAGAGGATCTGTACATTCATAGACATACATAATGTACAAATGAACCAGATTGTGTACACCTAGGACAGACAATGTTCCAAACTTTACCCAGATTAAAAAAAATTTAAAAACCAAGAAGAAGTAATGAGACATAAACTTATGGGGATTTCTCCTGGCAAATTCCATTCTAATTTACAACCTAGGACAATGACTTCCAGAAAGGCTCTGCTGCCCTAGTACCCAGATTGGGGAATGGAGAAATGCTACCTCCTTGTGGCCGTTTCCCACAACAGCAGCTTTGAACCCACTGCAAAAGGTCACTAAATTTTCACCAACTTGCAGTTCTGTAAATGGCACCCGCCCTCCAGAAAATTTCTGCGGTCAAAAATCGACCAAAAAATTCAAAAGAGAGCAACCTTCGAAGAAGACAATTTCAAGAGCTATATTGTACTCACGGTTTTTTCTTTTAAGAGAAAAGACAAAGGCGTAGGAATATGATGAATTTTAAAAATTTTAATGACATGCATACCCATATTACAAAACCTATCAGCTCACAGCAGTCAGAATGGCCATTAGGAAAAATGCTGCAAAAAATAAATGGTGAAGGGAGTGTGGAGAAATGCGTACCCTCGGTTGTAAGGGGGGGCATGTAAAGAGCCACTAATGAAAACACAATGTAGGCGCTTTGAACAGGGAAACATTGAGCTACCAGTCAATCAATCAAAACCACTGCTTGGCCTATCACCTGAGAAAATGAGAATCAAAAAGTCACAGGTTGGCAAACCTGTACGCCAGCAAGATTTACCATAGCCAGCACTTGGAAGCAATGAAAATATCCATCAACCGAGGAATGCACCAAGAAGAAGTGGTCCACGTACACAATGGAATATTACTCTAATAATAAATATAAATTAAATTTAAAAACAAACAAAAGCAAGGAGACATCAACATTTGTGGGTTTATCCGGGCACATTGCACTCCAGTTTACAACCGAAGAACACCACTGGCCGTTAGGTCTGTTTCCCTGGTACCAGCATGGGGAACGTAGAAAGGCTGCCGCTCTCTGGCCGTTACCTGCAAAAGCAGGTTTAAAGCCTGAGCTAATGGTCACTTCATATGAACAAGTACTGCAGGGCTGTAAATGAAACCTGCCCTCAAAATATCTTGAGGGAGATAATGGCCAAAATATTTCAAATGGTGACACATACTTTAAGAAAACACTTTGAAGAAATAAGCTCTAATCACAGCTGGAAAAATAAAAAGGACATGTCTAAAAGCTCAATTTCAACGCATTATGAGACACATGCAAATTCAACCACAAAGAGGTATCAGCTCACACCACTCAGAATAACCATCAGCAAAAACTACAAAGAATAAATGCTGAAGGTGCTGGGAAGAAATGCATACCCTCAACTTTATGTGGGACGTAACCTGGAAAGAGCCACTAAAGAGAACAGAATAGAGGTGCCTTTAAAAGGTAAACATTTAGCTACCATAGCATCCAGCAGACCTATTCCTGGACCTATAAACTAAGAAGACAGAATTGGAAGGACACAGGTACGCAAATCTGCATTGCATAGTATTCCCATAGCCAAGATATGGAAGTAACCAGAAAGTCCACCGACAGATGGGCGGACAAAGAAGAACTGCTACATGTACAGATGGAATATGAGCTTGTGAAAAAATGAAACAATGCCATTTGCAGCACCATAGATGAGTCTAGATGTAATCATGCCACTTGGAGTAAGTGAGAAAGCGAAAGACCCATATCCTATCATATCACATATAGGTGTTACCTAAAAAATGATACAAACAAAGATATTTCCACAGAGAAACACTATCATAGCTTCATTAAAAAAACTTATGGTTCACCAAATGGAAAGGTGTGAGGATTGGATACATTACCATATTGAGGTTAACAGAGAGATACAAACACATGTGAAATATATAATCACCAAAGACCTACGCAATACCAAGAGGAGACTACTCAACATTGTGTCATAACCTACATGGGAAAAGGATCCGAAGAAGAATAGATATATGCGTATGTGTGAAAGAACCACATCTTTCACACTTAGAACAAACAAAACATTGTAATCAAGTTTGCTGTGATGAAAAATAAAAATTAATTTAAAAATACCAACAAGAAGTAATGAGACATAAACTTAAAGGGCTTTTTCCTCGCACATTCCATTCTAATTTACAACCTAGAACACCACTTCCAGTAAGGCTCTGTTGCCCTAGTAACCAGATTTGGTAAAGGAGAAATGCTGCCGCCTTGTGGCCGATTCCCGCAAGAGCAGCTTTTAACCCACAGCTAATGGTCACTTACCATTCACAAGGACTCAGGGCTGTAAAGGACACCTGCCCTAAAAAAGTGTGCTGAGGTAGGGAATGGATAAAAAAAAATTCAAAACACGCAGGATTTTCAAGATAGTATAAAGAGGTAAGTTTTACTCACTCTCTTTTTAAAGAAAGGAAAATGGATAAAAGTTCCACCTCAGGAAGTATGAGACTCATGCAATCTAATCTACAAAAAGTTTTCAACTCACACCAGTCGACTGACCATTGGCAAAAAGTCTACAAACAATAAATGCTGAAGAGGTTTTAGAGATCTGTGTACCCTGTAGCTGCTGGTGAGATGTAAAAGGGTTAAATGCTAATAATGCGAACAGAAAGGAGCTGCGCTGAAAAGGAAAAACTGAGGTACCTTTCAATCCAGCAGGATCACCAATGGGCCTCTCACCTGAGAAGACCAGAATGAAGAAGACCCGGGTTGCAAAAGCTGCACTGCAGCCTTATTCACAATAGACAAGACAGTGAAGCAACCAAAATGTCCATCAACAGATGAAAGGATAAAGAAAAAGTGGTCCATGTACACAATGAATACTAGCCATGGAAAACAGTGAAACACTGCTCTTTGAGGCACCATAGATGATCTTGGAGATAATCACAGAACATGAGGTAAGTCGGAAAGCAAAAGTCCTATATCCTATGATATCACTTATAGGCGTTATCTAATAACGGACACAAATGAACATATTTCCACAAAGAAAGTCAATCACAGACTTATTTAAAAAAAAAAACTATGCTTATCTAAAAGGAAAGGTGGGGGGGATGGATAAATGAAGATTAGCGTTACCATATGTATACAAATACATATTATATACATATATCAAAAGGACCGACCCTATAGCAAGGAAGGTTTAGAGAACACTCTGTAATAATTTACAGGGGAAGAGGATCTCTACATAAACAGGTATATAGAATATGTAGATGAACCAGAGTGTGTACACCTTGGACAAGCAACATTCTAACCATTACCCCAATTGAAAAAATTAAAACAACGAACTAGGAGTAATGAGACATAAACTTGTGGGGGGTTTTCCTGGCACATTCCATCCAAATTTACAACCTAGGCAAACGACTTCCAGAACGGCTCTGCTGCCCTAGTACCCAGATTTGGGAATGGAGAAATGCTGCATCCTTGTGGCCGTTTCCCACAACAGCAGCTTTAAACCCACTGCCAAAGGTCACTAAATATTCACCAATGGCAGTTCTGTAAATGGCACCTGCCCTCCAAAAAATACTGAGGTCGAAAATCGACCAAAAAATTCTAGAGTGCAACCTTCCAAAAAGAAAATTTGAAGAGGTATATTATACTCACACTTTTTTTCTTTTTTCTTTTAACAGAAAAGTAAAAGGCGTGGAAAAATGATGAATTGTAGGAATTTTGACAGGCATGTAAACCCAAATTACAAAAACCTATCAGCTCACACCAGTCAGAATGGCCATCAACAAAAATCCTGCAAACAATATATGCTGACGTGATTGTGGAGAAATGCGTCCCCTCGATTCTAAGGGGGACGTGGTAAGAGTCACTAATGAAAGGACAATTGAGGTGCCTTGAAAAGGTAAACGTTGAGCTACCATAGCAGTCAATCAATCATACCCACTGCTGGGTCTATCACCTGAGAAAATGAAAATCAATAATCACAGGCTGGCAATCCTGCACTCCAGCAATATTTACCATAGGCAACACTTGGAAGCAACGGACATGTCCATCAACAGAGGAATGCACCAAGAAGAAGTGGTCCATGTACACAATGGAATATTAGCCATGGAAAACCTTGAAGCACTGCTCTTTGAGGCACCATAGATGAGCCTGGAGATAATCACAAAACATGAAGTAGGTCGGAAAGCCAAAGACCTATAGCCTATATTATCACTTATGGCATTATCTAATAACTGACACAGATGAAAATATTTCCAAAGAGAAAGACACTCACAGGCTTAGAAAACAAACAATGCTCATCTAAAAGGAAAGGAGGGGGGAAATTGAGAAATGAAGATTAGTGTTACTATACATATACAAATACATATTATATCCATGTATCAAAAAGACCGAACATATAGCAAGGGAGGTCGACGGAACACTGTAATATTTTACATGGGAAGAGGATCTGTACATTCATAGACATACATAATGTACAAATGAACCAGATTGTGTACACCTAGGACAGACAATGTTCCAAACTTTACCCAGATTAAAAAAAAATTTAAAAACCAAGAAGAAGTAATGAGACATAAACTTATGGGGATTTCTCCTGGCAAATTCCATTCTAATTTACAACCTAGGACAATGACTTCCAGAAAGGCTCTGCTGCCCTAGTACCCAGATTGGGGAATGGAGAAATGCTACCTCCTTGTGGCCGTTTCCCACAACAGCAGCTTTGAACCCACTGCAAAAGGTCACTAAATTTTCACCAACTTGCAGTTCTGTAAATGGCACCCGCCCTCCAGAAAATTTCTGCGGTCAAAAATCGACCAAAAAATTCAAAAGAGAGCAACCTTCGAAGAAGACAATTTCAAGAGCTATATTGTACTCACGGTTTTTTCTTTTAAGAGAAAAGACAAAGGCGTAGGAATATGATGAATTTTAAAAATTTTAATGACATGCATACCCATATTACAAAACCTATCAGCTCACAGCAGTCAGAATGGCCATTAGGAAAAATGCTGCAAAAAATAAATGGTGAAGGGAGTGTGGAGAAATGCGTACCCTCGGTTGTAAGGGGGGGCATGTAAAGAGCCACTAATGAAAACACAATGTAGGCGCTTTGAACAGGGAAACATTGAGCTACCAGTCAATCAATCAAAACCACTGCTTGGCCTATCACCTGAGAAAATGAGAATCAAAAAGTCACAGGTTGGCAAACCTGTACGCCAGCAAGATTTACCATAGCCAGCACTTGGAAGCAATGAAAATATCCATCAACCGAGGAATGCACCAAGAAGAAGTGGTCCACGTACACAATGGAATATTACTCTAATAATAAATATAAATTAAATTTAAAAACAAACAAAAGCAAGGAGACATCAACATTTGTGGGTTTATCCGGGCACATTGCACTCCAGTTTACAACCGAAGAACACCACTGGCCGTTAGGTCTGTTTCCCTGGTACCAGCATGGGGAACGTAGAAAGGCTGCCGCTCTCTGGCCGTTACCTGCAAAAGCAGGTTTAAAGCCTGAGCTAATGGTCACTTCATATGAACAAGTACTGCAGGGCTGTAAATGAAACCTGCCCTCAAAATATCTTGAGGGAGATAATGGCCAAAATATTTCAAATGGTGACACATACTTTAAGAAAACACTTTGAAGAAATAAGCTCTAATCACAGCTGGAAAAATAAAAAGGACATGTCTAAAAGCTCAATTTCAACGCATTATGAGACACATGCAAATTCAACCACAAAGAGGTATCAGCTCACACCACTCAGAATAACCATCAGCAAAAACTACAAAGAATAAATGCTGAAGGTGCTGGGAAGAAATGCATACCCTCAACTTTATGTGGGACGTAACCTGGAAAGAGCCACTAAAGAGAACAGAATAGAGGTGCCTTTAAAAGGTAAACATTTAGCTACCATAGCATCCAGCAGACCTATTCCTGGACCTATAAACTAAGAAGACAGAATTGGAAGGACACAGGTACGCAAATCTGCATTGCATAGTATTCCCATAGCCAAGATATGGAAGTAACCAGAAAGTCCACCGACAGATGGGCGGACAAAGAAGAACTGCTACATGTACAGATGGAATATGAGCTTGTGAAAAAATGAAACAATGCCATTTGCAGCACCATAGATGAGTCTAGATGTAATCATGCCACTTGGAGTAAGTGAGAAAGCGAAAGACCCATATCCTATCATATCACATATAGGTGTTACCTAAAAAATGATACAAACAAAGATATTTCCACAGAGAAACACTATCATAGCTTCATTAAAAAAACTTATGGTTCACCAAATGGAAAGGTGTGAGGATTGGATACATTACCATATTGAGGTTAACAGAGAGATACAAACACATGTGAAATATATAATCACCAAAGACCTACGCAATACCAAGAGGAGACTACTCAACATTGTGTCATAACCTACATGGGAAAAGGATCCGAAGAAGAATAGATATATGCGTATGTGTGAAAGAACCACATCTTTCACACTTAGAACAAACAAAACATTGTAATCAAGTTTGCTGTGATGAAAAATAAAAATTAATTTAAAAATACCAACAAGAAGTAATGAGACATAAACTTAAAGGGCTTTTTCCTCGCACATTCCATTCTAATTTACAACCTAGAACACCACTTCCAGTAAGGCTCTGTTGCCCTAGTAACCAGATTTGGTAAAGGAGAAATGCTGCCGCCTTGTGGCCGATTCCCGCAAGAGCAGCTTTTAACCCACAGCTAATGGTCACTTACCATTCACAAGGACTCAGGGCTGTAAAGGACACCTGCCCTAAAAAAGTGTGCTGAGGTAGGGAATGGATAAAAAAAAATTCAAAACACGCAGGATTTTCAAGATAGTATAAAGAGGTAAGTTTTACTCACTCTCTTTTTAAAGAAAGGAAAATGGATAAAAGTTCCACCTCAGGAAGTATGAGACTCATGCAATCTAATCTACAAAAAGTTTTCAACTCACACCAGTCGACTGACCATTGGCAAAAAGTCTACAAACAATAAATGCTGAAGAGGTTTTAGAGATCTGTGTACCCTGTAGCTGCTGGTGAGATGTAAAAGGGTTAAATGCTAATAATGCGAACAGAAAGGAGCTGCGCTGAAAAGGAAAAACTGAGGTACCTTTCAATCCAGCAGGATCACCAATGGGCCTCTCACCTGAGAAGACCAGAATGAAGAAGACCCGGGTTGCAAAAGCTGCACTGCAGCCTTATTCACAATAGACAAGACAGTGAAGCAACCAAAATGTCCATCAACAGATGAAAGGATAAAGAAAAAGTGGTCCATGTACACAATGAATACTAGCCATGGAAAACAGTGAAACACTGCTCTTTGAGGCACCATAGATGATCTTGGAGATAATCACAGAACATGAGGTAAGTCGGAAAGCAAAAGTCCTATATCCTATGATATCACTTATAGGCGTTATCTAATAACGGACACAAATGAACATATTTCCACAAAGAAAGTCAATCACAGACTTATTTAAAAAAAAAAAACTATGCTTATCTAAAAGGAAAGGTGGGGGGGATGGATAAATGAAGATTAGCGTTACCATATGTATACAAATACATATTATATACATATATCAAAAGGACCGACCCTATAGCAAGGAAGGTTTAGAGAACACTCTGTAATAATTTACAGGGGAAGAGGATCTCTACATAAACAGGTATATAGAATATGTAGATGAACCAGAGTGTGTACACCTTGGACAAGCAACATTCTAACCATTACCCCAATTGAAAAAATTAAAACAACGAACTAGGAGTAATGAGACATAAACTTGTGGGGGGTTTTCCTGGCACATTCCATCCAAATTTACAACCTAGGCAAACGACTTCCAGAACGGCTCTGCTGCCCTAGTACCCAGATTTGGGAATGGAGAAATGCTGCATCCTTGTGGCCGTTTCCCACAACAGCAGCTTTAAACCCACTGCCAAAGGTCACTAAATATTCACCAATGGCAGTTCTGTAAATGGCACCTGCCCTCCAAAAAATACTGAGGTCGAAAATCGACCAAAAAATTCTAGAGTGCAACCTTCCAAAAAGAAAATTTGAAGAGGTATATTATACTCACACTTTTTTTCTTTTTTCTTTTAACAGAAAAGTAAAAGGCGTGGAAAAATGATGAATTGTAGGAATTTTGACAGGCATGTAAACCCAAATTACAAAAACCTATCAGCTCACACCAGTCAGAATGGCCATCAACAAAAATCCTGCAAACAATATATGCTGACGTGATTGTGGAGAAATGCGTCCCCTCGATTCTAAGGGGGACGTGGTAAGAGTCACTAATGAAAGGACAATTGAGGTGCCTTGAAAAGGTAAACGTTGAGCTACCATAGCAGTCAATCAATCATACCCACTGCTGGGTCTATCACCTGAGAAAATGAAAATCAATAATCACAGGCTGGCAATCCTGCACTCCAGCAATATTTACCATAGGCAACACTTGGAAGCAACGGACATGTCCATCAACAGAGGAATGCACCAAGAAGAAGTGGTCCATGTACACAATGGAATATTAGCCATGGAAAACCTTGAAGCACTGCTCTTTGAGGCACCATAGATGAGCCTGGAGATAATCACAAAACATGAAGTAGGTCGGAAAGCCAAAGACCTATAGCCTATATTATCACTTATGGCATTATCTAATAACTGACACAGATGAAAATATTTCCAAAGAGAAAGACACTCACAGGCTTAGAAAACAAACAATGCTCATCTAAAAGGAAAGGAGGGGGGAAATTGAGAAATGAAGATTAGTGTTACTATACATATACAAATACATATTATATCCATGTATCAAAAAGACCGAACATATAGCAAGGGAGGTCGACGGAACACTGTAATATTTTACATGGGAAGAGGATCTGTACATTCATAGACATACATAATGTACAAATGAACCAGATTGTGTACACCTAGGACAGACAATGTTCCAAACTTTACAGATTAAAAAAAATTTAAAAACCAAGAAGAAGTAATGAGACATAAACTTATGGGGATTTCTCCTGGCAAATTCCATTCTAATTTACAACCTAGGACAATGACTTCCAGAAAGGCTCTGCTGCCCTAGTACCCAGATTGGGGAATGGAGAAATGCTACCTCCTTGTGGCCGTTTCCCACAACAGCAGCTTTGAACCCACTGCAAAAGGTCACTAAATTTTCACCAACTTGCAGTTCTGTAAATGGCACCCGCCCTCCAGAAAATTTCTGCGGTCAAAAATCGACCAAAAAATTCAAAAGAGAGCAACCTTCGAAGAAGACAATTTCAAGAGCTATATTGTACTCACGGTTTTTTCTTTTAAGAGAAAAGACAAAGGCGTAGGAATATGATGAATTTTAAAAATTTTAATGACATGCATACCCATATTACAAAACCTATCAGCTCACAGCAGTCAGAATGGCCATTAGGAAAAATGCTGCAAAAAATAAATGGTGAAGGGAGTGTGGAGAAATGCGTACCCTCGGTTGTAAGGGGGGGCATGTAAAGAGCCACTAATGAAAACACAATGTAGGCGCTTTGAACAGGGAAACATTGAGCTACCAGTCAATCAATCAAAACCACTGCTTGGCCTATCACCTGAGAAAATGAGAATCAAAAATTCACAGGTTGGCAAACCTGTACGCCAGCAAGATTTACCATAGCCAGCACTTGGAAGCAATGAAAATATCCATCAACCGAGGAATGCACCAAGAAGAAGTGGTCCACGTACACAATGGAATATTACTCTAATAATAAATATAAATTAAATTTAAAAACAAACAAAAGCAAGGAGACATCAACATTTGTGGGTTTATCCGGGCACATTGCACTCCAGTTTACAACCGAAGAACACCACTGGCCGTTAGGTCTGTTTCCCTGGTACCAGCATGGGGAACGTAGAAAGGCTGCCGCTCTCTGGCCGTTACCTGCAAAAGCAGGTTTAAAGCCTGAGCTAATGGTCACTTCATATGAACAAGTACTGCAGGGCTGTAAATGAAACCTGCCCTCAAAATATCTTGAGGGAGATAATGGCCAAAATATTTCAAATGGTGACACATACTTTAAGAAAACACTTTGAAGAAATAAGCTCTAATCACAGCTGGAAAAATAAAAAGGACATGTCTAAAAGCTCAATTTCAACGCATTATGAGACACATGCAAATTCAACCACAAAGAGGTATCAGCTCACACCACTCAGAATAACCATCAGCAAAAACTACAAAGAATAAATGCTGAAGGTGCTGGGAAGAAATGCATACCCTCAACTTTATGTGGGACGTAACCTGGAAAGAGCCACTAAAGAGAACAGAATAGAGGTGCCTTTAAAAGGTAAACATTTAGCTACCATAGCATCCAGCAGACCTATTCCTGGACCTATAAACTAAGAAGACAGAATTGGAAGGACACAGGTACGCAAATCTGCATTGCATAGTATTCCCATAGCCAAGATATGGAAGTAACCAGAAAGTCCACCGACAGATGGGCGGACAAAGAAGAACTGCTACATGTACAGATGGAATATGAGCTTGTGAAAAAATGAAACAATGCCATTTGCAGCACCATAGATGAGTCTAGATGTAATCACGCCACTTGGAGTAAGTGAGAAAGCGAAAGACCCATATCCTATCATATCACATATAGGTGTTACCTAAAAAATGATACAAACAAAGATATTTCCACAGAGAAACACTATCATAGCTTCATTAAAAAAACTTATGGTTCACCAAATGGAAAGGTGTGAGGATTGGATACATTACCATATTGAGGTTAACAGAGAGATACAAACACATGTGAAATATATAATCACCAAAGACCTACGCAATACCAAGAGGAGACTACTCAACATTGTGTCATAACCTACATGGGAAAAGGATCCGAAGAAGAATAGATATATGCGTATGTGTGAAAGAACCACATCTTTCACACTTAGAACAAACAAAACATTGTAATCAAGTTTGCTGTGATGAAAAATAAAAATTAATTTAAAAATACCAACAAGAAGTAATGAGACATAAACTTAAAGGGCTTTTTCCTCGCACATTCCATTCTAATTTACAACCTAGAACACCACTTCCAGTAAGGCTCTGTTGCCCTAGTAACCAGATTTGGTAAAGGAGAAATGCTGCCGCCTTGTGGCCGATTCCCGCAAGAGCAGCTTTTAACCCACAGCTAATGGTCACTTACCATTCACAAGGACTCAGGGCTGTAAAGGACACCTGCCCTAAAAAAGTGTGCTGAGGTAGGGAATGGATAAAAAAAAATTCAAAACACGCAGGATTTTCAAGATAGTATAAAGAGGTAAGTTTTACTCACTCTCTTTTTAAAGAAAGGAAAATGGATAAAAGTTCCACCTCAGGAAGTATGAGACTCATGCAATCTAATCTACAAAAAGTTTTCAACTCACACCAGTCGACTGACCATTGGCAAAAAGTCTACAAACAATAAATGCTGAAGAGGTTTTAGAGATCTGTGTACCCTGTAGCTGCTGGTGAGATGTAAAAGGGTTAAATGCTAATAATGCGAACAGAAAGGAGCTGCGCTGAAAAGGAAAAACTGAGGTACCTTTCAATCCAGCAGGATCACCAATGGGCCTCTCACCTGAGAAGACCAGAATGAAGAAGACCCGGGTTGCAAAAGCTGCACTGCAGCCTTATTCACAATAGACAAGACAGTGAAGCAACCAAAATGTCCATCAACAGATGAAAGGATAAAGAAAAAGTGGTCCATGTACACAATGAATACTAGCCATGGAAAACAGTGAAACACTGCTCTTTGAGGCACCATAGATGATCTTGGAGATAATCACAGAACATGAGGTAAGTCGGAAAGCAAAAGTCCTATATCCTATGATATCACTTATAGGCGTTATCTAATAACGGACACAAATGAACATATTTCCACAAAGAAAGTCAATCACAGACTTATTTAAAAAAAAAAACTATGCTTATCTAAAAGGAAAGGTGGGGGGGATGGATAAATGAAGATTAGCGTTACCATATGTATACAAATACATATTATATACATATATCAAAAGGACCGACCCTATAGCAAGGAAGGTTTAGAGAACACTCTGTAATAATTTACAGGGGAAGAGGATCTCTACATAAACAGGTATATAGAATATGTAGATGAACCAGAGTGTGTACACCTTGGACAAGCAACATTCTAACCATTACCCCAATTGAAAAAATTAAAACAACGAACTAGGAGTAATGAGACATAAACTTGTGGGGGGTTTTCCTGGCACATTCCATCCAAATTTACAACCTAGGCAAACGACTTCCAGAACGGCTCTGCTGCCCTAGTACCCAGATTTGGGAATGGAGAAATGCTGCATCCTTGTGGCCGTTTCCCACAACAGCAGCTTTAAACCCACTGCCAAAGGTCACTAAATATTCACCAATGGCAGTTCTGTAAATGGCACCTGCCCTCCAAAAAATACTGAGGTCGAAAATCGACCAAAAAATTCTAGAGTGCAACCTTCCAAAAAGAAAATTTGAAGAGGTATATTATACTCACACTTTTTTTCTTTTTTCTTTTAACAGAAAAGTAAAAGGCGTGGAAAAATGATGAATTGTAGGAATTTTGACAGGCATGTAAACCCAAATTACAAAAACCTATCAGCTCACACCAGTCAGAATGGCCATCAACAAAAATCCTGCAAACAATATATGCTGACGTGATTGTGGAGAAATGCGTCCCCTCGATTCTAAGGGGGACGTGGTAAGAGTCACTAATGAAAGGACAATTGAGGTGCCTTGAAAAGGTAAACGTTGAGCTACCATAGCAGTCAATCAATCATACCCACTGCTGGGTCTATCACCTGAGAAAATGAAAATCAATAATCACAGGCTGGCAATCCTGCACTCCAGCAATATTTACCATAGGCAACACTTGGAAGCAACGGACATGTCCATCAACAGAGGAATGCACCAAGAAGAAGTGGTCCATGTACACAATGGAATATTAGCCATGGAAAACCTTGAAGCACTGCTCTTTGAGGCACCATAGATGAGCCTGGAGATAATCACAAAACATGAAGTAGGTCGGAAAGCCAAAGACCTATAGCCTATATTATCACTTATGGCATTATCTAATAACTGACACAGATGAAAATATTTCCAAAGAGAAAGACACTCACAGGCTTAGAAAACAAACTATGCTCATCTAAAAGGAAAGGAGGGGGGAAATTGAGAAATGAAGATTAGTGTTACTATACATATACAAATACATATTATATCCATGTATCAAAAAGACCGAACATATAGCAAGGGAGGTCGACGGAACACTGTAATATTTTACATGGGAAGAGGATCTGTACATTCATAGACATACATAATGTACAAATGAACCAGATTGTGTACACCTAGGACAGACAATGTTCCAAACTTTACCCAGATTAAAAAAAATTTAAAAACCAAGAAGAAGTAATGAGACATAAACTTATGGGGATTTCTCCTGGCAAATTCCATTCTAATTTACAACCTAGGACAATGACTTCCAGAAAGGCTCTGCTGCCCTAGTACCCAGATTGGGGAATGGAGAAATGCTACCTCCTTGTGGCCGTTTCCCACAACAGCAGCTTTGAACCCACTGCAAAAGGTCACTAAATTTTCACCAACTTGCAGTTCTGTAAATGGCACCCGCCCTCCAGAAAATTTCTGCGGTCAAAAATCGACCAAAAAATTCAAAAGAGAGCAACCTTCGAAGAAGACAATTTCAAGAGCTATATTGTACTCACGGTTTTTTCTTTTAAGAGAAAAGACAAAGGCGTAGGAATATGATGAATTTTAAAAATTTTAATGACATGCATACCCATATTACAAAACCTATCAGCTCACAGCAGTCAGAATGGCCATTAGGAAAAATGCTGCAAAAAATAAATGGTGAAGGGAGTGTGGAGAAATGCGTACCCTCGGTTGTAAGGGGGGGCATGTAAAGAGCCACTAATGAAAACACAATGTAGGCGCTTTGAACAGGGAAACATTGAGCTACCAGTCAATCAATCAAAACCACTGCTTGGCCTATCACCTGAGAAAATGAGAATCAAAAAGTCACAGGTTGGCAAACCTGTACGCCAGCAAGATTTACCATAGCCAGCACTTGGAAGCAATGAAAATATCCATCAACCGAGGAATGCACCAAGAAGAAGTGGTCCACGTACACAATGGAATATTACTCTAATAATAAATATAAATTAAATTTAAAAACAAACAAAAGCAAGGAGACATCAACATTTGTGGGTTTATCCGGGCACATTGCACTCCAGTTTACAACCGAAGAACACCACTGGCCGTTAGGTCTGTTTCCCTGGTACCAGCATGGGGAACGTAGAAAGGCTGCCGCTCTCTGGCCGTTACCTGCAAAAGCAGGTTTAAAGCCTGAGCTAATGGTCACTTCATATGAACAAGTACTGCAGGGCTGTAAATGAAACCTGCCCTCAAAATATCTTGAGGGAGATAATGGCCAAAATATTTCAAATGGTGACACATAATTTAAGAAAACACTTTGAAGAAATAAGCTCTAATCACAGCTGGAAAAATAAAAAGGACATGTCTAAAAGCTCAATTTCAACGCATTATGAGACACATGCAAATTCAACCACAAAGAGGTATCAGCTCACACCACTCAGAATAACCATCAGCAAAAACTACAAAGAATAAATGCTGAAGGTGCTGGGAAGAAATGCATACCCTCAACTTTATGTGGGACGTAACCTGGAAAGAGCCACTAAAGAGAACAGAATAGAGGTGCCTTTAAAAGGTAAACATTTAGCTACCATAGCATCCAGCAGACCTATTCCTGGACCTATAAACTAAGAAGACAGAATTGGAAGGACACAGGTACGCAAATCTGCATTGCATAGTATTCCCATAGCCAAGATATGGAAGTAACCAGAAAGTCCACCGACAGATGGGCGGACAAAGAAGAACTGCTACATGTACAGATGGAATATGAGCTTGTGAAAAAATGAAACAATGCCATTTGCAGCACCATAGATGAGTCTAGATGTAATCACGCCACTTGGAGTAAGTGAGAAAGCGAAAGACCCATATCCTATCATATCACATATAGGTGTTACCTAAAAAATGATACAAACAAAGATATTTCCACAGAGAAACACTATCATAGCTTCATTAAAAAAACTTATGGTTCACCAAATGGAAAGGTGTGAGGATTGGATACATTACCATATTGAGGTTAACAGAGAGATACAAACACATGTGAAATATATAATCACCAAAGACCTACGCAATACCAAGAGGAGACTACTCAACATTGTGTCATAACCTACATGGGAAAAGGATCCGAAGAAGAATAGATATATGCGTATGTGTGAAAGAACCACATCTTTCACACTTAGAACAAACAAAACATTGTAATCAAGTTTGCTGTGATGAAAAATAAAAATTAATTTAAAAATACCAACAAGAAGTAATGAGACATAAACTTAAAGGGCTTTTTCCTCGCACATTCCATTCTAATTTACAACCTAGAACACCACTTCCAGTAAGGCTCTGTTGCCCTAGTAACCAGATTTGGTAAAGGAGAAATGCTGCCGCCTTGTGGCCGATTCCCGCAAGAGCAGCTTTTAACCCACAGCTAATGGTCACTTACCATTCACAAGGACTCAGGGCTGTAAAGGACACCTGCCCTAAAAAAGTGTGCTGAGGTAGGGAATGGATAAAAAAAAATTCAAAACACGCAGGATTTTCAAGATAGTATAAAGAGGTAAGTTTTACTCACTCTCTTTTTAAAGAAAGGAAAATGGATAAAAGTTCCACCTCAGGAAGTATGAGACTCATGCAATCTAATCTACAAAAAGTTTTCAACTCACACCAGTCGACTGACCATTGGCAAAAAGTCTACAAACAATAAATGCTGAAGAGGTTTTAGAGATCTGTGTACCCTGTAGCTGCTGGTGAGATGTAAAAGGGTTAAATGCTAATAATGCGAACAGAAAGGAGCTGCGCTGAAAAGGAAAAACTGAGGTACCTTTCAATCCAGCAGGATCACCAATGGGCCTCTCACCTGAGAAGACCAGAATGAAGAAGACCCGGGTTGCAAAAGCTGCACTGCAGCCTTATTCACAATAGACAAGACAGTGAAGCAACCAAAATGTCCATCAACAGATGAAAGGATAAAGAAAAAGTGGTCCATGTACACAATGAATACTAGCCATGGAAAACAGTGAAACACTGCTCTTTGAGGCACCATAGATGATCTTGGAGATAATCACAGAACATGAGGTAAGTCGGAAAGCAAAAGTCCTATATCCTATGATATCACTTATAGGCGTTATCTAATAACGGACACAAATGAACATATTTCCACAAAGAAAGTCAATCACAGACTTATTTAAAAAAAAAAACTATGCTTATCTAAAAGGAAAGGTGGGGGGGATGGATAAATGAAGATTAGCGTTACCATATGTATACAAATACATATTATATACATATATCAAAAGGACCGACCCTATAGCAAGGAAGGTTTAGAGAACACTCTGTAATAATTTACAGGGGAAGAGGATCTCTACATAAACAGGTATATAGAATATGTAGATGAACCAGAGTGTGTACACCTTGGACAAGCAACATTCTAACCATTACCCCAATTGAAAAAATTAAAACAACGAACTAGGAGTAATGAGACATAAACTTGTGGGGGGTTTTCCTGGCACATTCCATCCAAATTTACAACCTAGGCAAACGACTTCCAGAACGGCTCTGCTGCCCTAGTACCCAGATTTGGGAATGGAGAAATGCTGCATCCTTGTGGCCGTTTCCCACAACAGCAGCTTTAAACCCACTGCCAAAGGTCACTAAATATTCACCAATGGCAGTTCTGTAAATGGCACCTGCCCTCCAAAAAATACTGAGGTCGAAAATCGACCAAAAAATTCTAGAGTGCAACCTTCCAAAAAGAAAATTTGAAGAGGTATATTATACTCACACTTTTTTTCTTTTTTCTTTTAACAGAAAAGTAAAAGGCGTGGAAAAATGATGAATTGTAGGAATTTTGACAGGCATGTAAACCCAAATTACAAAAACCTATCAGCTCACACCAGTCAGAATGGCCATCAACAAAAATCCTGCAAACAATATATGCTGACGTGATTGTGGAGAAATGCGTCCCCTCGATTCTAAGGGGGACGTGGTAAGAGTCACTAATGAAAGGACAATTGAGGTGCCTTGAAAAGGTAAACGTTGAGCTACCATAGCAGTCAATCAATCATACCCACTGCTGGGTCTATCACCTGAGAAAATGAAAATCAATAATCACAGGCTGGCAATCCTGCACTCCAGCAATATTTACCATAGGCAACACTTGGAAGCAACGGACATGTCCATCAACAGAGGAATGCACCAAGAAGAAGTGGTCCATGTACACAATGGAATATTAGCCATGGAAAACCTTGAAGCACTGCTCTTTGAGGCACCATAGATGAGCCTGGAGATAATCACAAAACATGAAGTAGGTCGGAAAGCCAAAGACCTATAGCCTATATTATCACTTATGGCATTATCTAATAACTGACACAGATGAAAATATTTCCAAAGAGAAAGACACTCACAGGCTTAGAAAACAAACTATGCTCATCTAAAAGGAAAGGAGGGGGGAAATTGAGAAATGAAGATTAGTGTTACTATACATATACAAATACATATTATATCCATGTATCAAAAAGACCGAACATATAGCAAGGGAGGTCGACGGAACACTGTAATATTTTACATGGGAAGAGGATCTGTACATTCATAGACATACATAATGTACAAATGAACCAGATTGTGTACACCTAGGACAGACAATGTTCCAAACTTTACCCAGATTAAAAAAAATTTAAAAACCAAGAAGAAGTAATGAGACATAAACTTATGGGGATTTCTCCTGGCAAATTCCATTCTAATTTACAACCTAGGACAATGACTTCCAGAAAGGCTCTGCTGCCCTAGTACCCAGATTGGGGAATGGAGAAATGCTACCTCCTTGTGGCCGTTTCCCACAACAGCAGCTTTGAACCCACTGCAAAAGGTCACTAAATTTTCACCAACTTGCAGTTCTGTAAATGGCACCCGCCCTCCAGAAAATTTCTGCGGTCAAAAATCGACCAAAAAATTCAAAAGAGAGCAACCTTCGAAGAAGACAATTTCAAGAGCTATATTGTACTCACGGTTTTTTCTTTTAAGAGAAAAGACAAAGGCGTAGGAATATGATGAATTTTAAAAATTTTAATGACATGCATACCCATATTACAAAACCTATCAGCTCACAGCAGTCAGAATGGCCATTAGGAAAAATGCTGCAAAAAATAAATGGTGAAGGGAGTGTGGAGAAATGCGTACCCTCGGTTGTAAGGGGGGGCATGTAAAGAGCCACTAATGAAAACACAATGTAGGCGCTTTGAACAGGGAAACATTGAGCTACCAGTCAATCAATCAAAACCACTGCTTGGCCTATCACCTGAGAAAATGAGAATCAAAAAGTCACAGGTTGGCAAACCTGTACGCCAGCAAGATTTACCATAGCCAGCACTTGGAAGCAATGAAAATATCCATCAACCGAGGAATGCACCAAGAAGAAGTGGTCCACGTACACAATGGAATATTACTCTAATAATAAATATAAATTAAATTTAAAAACAAACAAAAGCAAGGAGACATCAACATTTGTGGGTTTATCCGGGCACATTGCACTCCAGTTTACAACCGAAGAACACCACTGGCCGTTAGGTCTGTTTCCCTGGTACCAGCATGGGGAACGTAGAAAGGCTGCCGCTCTCTGGCCGTTACCTGCAAAAGCAGGTTTAAAGCCTGAGCTAATGGTCACTTCATATGAACAAGTACTGCAGGGCTGTAAATGAAACCTGCCCTCAAAATATCTTGAGGGAGATAATGGCCAAAATATTTCAAATGGTGACACATACTTTAAGAAAACACTTTGAAGAAATAAGCTCTAATCACAGCTGGAAAAATAAAAAGGACATGTCTAAAAGCTCAATTTCAACGCATTATGAGACACATGCAAATTCAACCACAAAGAGGTATCAGCTCACACCACTCAGAATAACCATCAGCAAAAACTACAAAGAATAAATGCTGAAGGTGCTGGGAAGAAATGCATACCCTCAACTTTATGTGGGACGTAACCTGGAAAGAGCCACTAAAGAGAACAGAATAGAGGTGCCTTTAAAAGGTAAACGTTTAGCTACCATAGCATCCAGCAGACCTATTCCTGGACCTATAAACTAAGAAGACAGAATTGGAAGGACACAGGTACGCAAATCTGCATTGCATAGTATTCCCATAGCCAAGATATGGAAGTAACCAGAAAGTCCACCGACAGATGGGCGGACAAAGAAGAACTGCTACATGTACAGATGGAATATGAGCTTGTGAAAAAATGAAACAATGCCATTTGCAGCACCATAGATGAGTCTAGATGTAATCACGCCACTTGGAGTAAGTGAGAAAGCGAAAGACCCATATCCTATCATATCACATATAGGTGTTACCTAAAAAATGATACAAACAAAGATATTTCCACAGAGAAACACTATCATAGCTTCATTAAAAAAACTTATGGTTCACCAAATGGAAAGGTGTGAGGATTGGATACATTACCATATTGAGGTTAACAGAGAGATACAAACACATGTGAAATATATAATCACCAAAGACCTACGCAATACCAAGAGGAGACTACTCAACATTGTGTCATAACCTACATGGGAAAAGGATCCGAAGAAGAATAGATATATGCGTATGTGTGAAAGAACCACATCTTTCACACTTAGAACAAACAAAACATTGTAATCAAGTTTGCTGTGATGAAAAATAAAAATTAATTTAAAAATACCAACAAGAAGTAATGAGACATAAACTTAAAGGGCTTTTTCCTCGCACATTCCATTCTAATTTACAACCTAGAACACCACTTCCAGTAAGGCTCTGTTGCCCTAGTAACCAGATTTGGTAAAGGAGAAATGCTGCCGCCTTGTGGCCGATTCCCGCAAGAGCAGCTTTTAACCCACAGCTAATGGTCACTTACCATTCACAAGGACTCAGGGCTGTAAAGGACACCTGCCCTAAAAAAGTGTGCTGAGGTAGGGAATGGATAAAAAAAAATTCAAAACACGCAGGATTTTCAAGATAGTATAAAGAGGTAAGTTTTACTCACTCTCTTTTTAAAGAAAGGAAAATGGATAAAAGTTCCACCTCAGGAAGTATGAGACTCATGCAATCTAATCTACAAAAAGTTTTCAACTCACACCAGTCGACTGACCATTGGCAAAAAGTCTACAAACAATAAATGCTGAAGAGGTTTTAGAGATCTGTGTACCCTGTAGCTGCTGGTGAGATGTAAAAGGGTTAAATGCTAATAATGCGAACAGAAAGGAGCTGCGCTGAAAAGGAAAAACTGAGGTACCTTTCAATCCAGCAGGATCACCAATGGGCCTCTCACCTGAGAAGACCAGAATGAAGAAGACCCGGGTTGCAAAAGCTGCACTGCAGCCTTATTCACAATAGACAAGACAGTGAAGCAACCAAAATGTCCATCAACAGATGAAAGGATAAAGAAAAAGTGGTCCATGTACACAATGAATACTAGCCATGGAAAACAGTGAAACACTGCTCTTTGAGGCACCATAGATGATCTTGGAGATAATCACAGAACATGAGGTAAGTCGGAAAGCAAAAGTCCTATATCCTATGATATCACTTATAGGCGTTATCTAATAACGGACACAAATGAACATATTTCCACAAAGAAAGTCAATCACAGACTTATTTAAAAAAAAAAACTATGCTTATCTAAAAGGAAAGGTGGGGGGGATGGATAAATGAAGATTAGCGTTACCATATGTATACAAATACATATTATATACATATATCAAAAGGACCGACCCTATAGCAAGGAAGGTTTAGAGAACACTCTGTAATAATTTACAGGGGAAGAGGATCTCTACATAAACAGGTATATAGAATATGTAGATGAACCAGAGTGTGTACACCTTGGACAAGCAACATTCTAACCATTACCCCAATTGAAAAAATTAAAACAACGAACTAGGAGTAATGAGACATAAACTTGTGGGGGGTTTTCCTGGCACATTCCATCCAAATTTACAACCTAGGCAAACGACTTCCAGAACGGCTCTGCTGCCCTAGTACCCAGATTTGGGAATGGAGAAATGCTGCATCCTTGTGGCCGTTTCCCACAACAGCAGCTTTAAACCCACTGCCAAAGGTCACTAAATATTCACCAATGGCAGTTCTGTAAATGGCACCTGCCCTCCAAAAAATACTGAGGTCGAAAATCGACCAAAAAATTCTAGAGTGCAACCTTCCAAAAAGAAAATTTGAAGAGGTATATTATACTCACACTTTTTTTCTTTTTTCTTTTAACAGAAAAGTAAAAGGCGTGGAAAAATGATGAATTGTAGGAATTTTGACAGGCATGTAAACCCAAATTACAAAAACCTATCAGCTCACACCAGTCAGAATGGCCAACAACAAAAATCCTGCAAACAATATATGCTGACGTGATTGTGGAGAAATGCGTCCCCTCGATTCTAAGGGGGACGTGGTAAGAGTCACTAATGAAAGGACAATTGAGGTGCCTTGAAAAGGTAAACGTTGAGCTACCATAGCAGTCAATCAATCATACCCACTGCTGGGTCTATCACCTGAGAAAATGAAAATCAATAATCACAGGCTGGCAATCCTGCACTCCAGCAATATTTACCATAGGCAACACTTGGAAGCAACGGACATGTCCATCAACAGAGGAATGCACCAAGAAGAAGTGGTCCATGTACACAATGGAATATTAGCCATGGAAAACCTTGAAGCACTGCTCTTTGAGGCACCATAGATGAGCCTGGAGATAATCAAAAAACATGAAGTAGGTCGGAAAGCCAAAGACCTATAGCCTATATTATCACTTATGGCATTATCTAATAACTGACACAGATGAAAATATTTCCAAAGAGAAAGACACTCACAGGCTTAGAAAACAAACTATGCTCATCTAAAAGGAAAGGAGGGGGGAAATTGAGAAATGAAGATTAGTGTTACTATACATATACAAATACATATTATATCCATGTATCAAAAAGACCGAACATATAGCAAGGGAGGTCGACGGAACACTGTAATATTTTACATGGGAAGAGGATCTGTACATTCATAGACATACATAATGTACAAATGAACCAGATTGTGTACACCTAGGACAGACAATGTTCCAAACTTTACCCAGATTAAAAAAAATTTAAAAACCAAGAAGAAGTAATGAGACATAAACTTATGGGGATTTCTCCTGGCAAATTCCATTCTAATTTACAACCTAGGACAATGACTTCCAGAAAGGCTCTGCTGCCCTAGTACCCAGATTGGGGAATGGAGAAATGCTACCTCCTTGTGGCCGTTTCCCACAACAGCAGCTTTGAACCCACTGCAAAAGGTCACTAAATTTTCACCAACTTGCAGTTCTGTAAATGGCACCCGCCCTCCAGAAAATTTCTGCGGTCAAAAATCGACCAAAAAATTCAAAAGAGAGCAACCTTCGAAGAAGACAATTTCAAGAGCTATATTGTACTCACGGTTTTTTCTTTTAAGAGAAAAGACAAAGGCGTAGGAATATGATGAATTTTAAAAATTTTAATGACATGCATACCCATATTACAAAACCTATCAGCTCACAGCAGTCAGAATGGCCATTAGGAAAAATGCTGCAAAAAATAAATGGTGAAGGGAGTGTGGAGAAATGCGTACCCTCGGTTGTAAGGGGGGGCATGTAAAGAGCCACTAATGAAAACACAATGTAGGCGCTTTGAACAGGGAAACATTGAGCTACCAGTCAATCAATCAAAACCACTGCTTGGCCTATCACCTGAGAAAATGAGAATCAAAAAGTCACAGGTTGGCAAACCTGTACGCCAGCAAGATTTACCATAGCCAGCACTTGGAAGCAATGAAAATATCCATCAACCGAGGAATGCACCAAGAAGAAGTGGTCCACGTACACAATGGAATATTACTCTAATAATAAATATAAATTAAATTTAAAAACAAACAAAAGCAAGGAGACATCAACATTTGTGGGTTTATCCGGGCACATTGCACTCCAGTTTACAACCGAAGAACACCACTGGCCGTTAGGTCTGTTTCCCTGGTACCAGCATGGGGAACGTAGAAAGGCTGCCGCTCTCTGGCCGTTACCTGCAAAAGCAGGTTTAAAGCCTGAGCTAATGGTCACTTCATATGAACAAGTACTGCAGGGCTGTAAATGAAACCTGCCCTCAAAATATCTTGAGGGAGATAATGGCCAAAATATTTCAAATGGTGACACATACTTTAAGAAAACACTTTGAAGAAATAAGCTCTAATCACAGCTGGAAAAATAAAAAGGACATGTCTAAAAGCTCAATTTCAACGCATTATGAGACACATGCAAATTCAACCACAAAGAGGTATCAGCTCACACCACTCAGAATAACCATCAGCAAAAACTACAAAGAATAAATGCTGAAGGTGCTGGGAAGAAATGCATACCCTCAACTTTATGTGGGACGTAACCTGGAAAGAGCCACTAAAGAGAACAGAATAGAGGTGCCTTTAAAAGGTAAACATTTAGCTACCATAGCATCCAGCAGACCTATTCCTGGACCTATAAACTAAGAAGACAGAATTGGAAGGACACAGGTACGCAAATCTGCATTGCATAGTATTCCCATAGCCAAGATATGGAAGTAACCAGAAAGTCCACCGACAGATGGGCGGACAAAGAAGAACTGCTACATGTACAGATGGAATATGAGCTTGTGAAAAAATGAAACAATGCCATTTGCAGCACCATAGATGAGTCTAGATGTAATCACGCCACTTGGAGTAAGTGAGAAAGCGAAAGACCCATATCCTATCATATCACATATAGGTGTTACCTAAAAAATGATACAAACAAAGATATTTCCACAGAGAAACACTATCATAGCTTCATTAAAAAAACTTATGGTTCACCAAATGGAAAGGTGTGAGGATTGGATACATTACCATATTGAGGTTAACAGAGAGATACAAACACATGTGAAATATATAATCACCAAAGACCTACGCAATACCAAGAGGAGACTACTCAACATTGTGTCATAACCTACATGGGAAAAGGATCCGAAGAAGAATAGATATATGCGTATGTGTGAAAGAACCACATCTTTCACACTTAGAACAAACAAAACATTGTAATCAAGTTTGCTGTGATGAAAAATAAAAATTAATTTAAAAATACCAACAAGAAGTAATGAGACATAAACTTAAAGGGCTTTTTCCTCGCACATTCCATTCTAATTTACAACCTAGAACACCACTTCCAGTAAGGCTCTGTTGCCCTAGTAACCAGATTTGGTAAAGGAGAAATGCTGCCGCCTTGTGGCCGATTCCCGCAAGAGCAGCTTTTAACCCACAGCTAATGGTCACTTACCATTCACAAGGACTCAGGGCTGTAAAGGACACCTGCCCTAAAAAAGTGTGCTGAGGTAGGGAATGGATAAAAAAAAATTCAAAACACGCAGGATTTTCAAGATAGTATAAAGAGGTAAGTTTTACTCACTCTCTTTTTAAAGAAAGGAAAATGGATAAAAGTTCCACCTCAGGAAGTATGAGACTCATGCAATCTAATCTACAAAAAGTTTTCAACTCACACCAGTCGACTGACCATTGGCAAAAAGTCTACAAACAATAAATGCTGAAGAGGTTTTAGAGATCTGTGTACCCTGTAGCTGCTGGTGAGATGTAAAAGGGTTAAATGCTAATAATGCGAACAGAAAGGAGCTGCGCTGAAAAGGAAAAACTGAGGTACCTTTCAATCCAGCAGGATCACCAATGGGCCTCTCACCTGAGAAGACCAGAATGAAGAAGACCCGGGTTGCAAAAGCTGCACTGCAGCCTTATTCACAATAGACAAGACAGTGAAGCAACCAAAATGTCCATCAACAGATGAAAGGATAAAGAAAAAGTGGTCCATGTACACAATGAATACTAGCCATGGAAAACAGTGAAACACTGCTCTTTGAGGCACCATAGATGATCTTGGAGATAATCACAGAACATGAGGTAAGTCGGAAAGCAAAAGTCCTATATCCTATGATATCACTTATAGGCGTTATCTAATAACGGACACAAATGAACATATTTCCACAAAGAAAGTCAATCACAGACTTATTTAAAAAAAAAAACTATGCTTATCTAAAAGGAAAGGTGGGGGGGATGGATAAATGAAGATTAGCGTTACCATATGTATACAAATACATATTATATACATATATCAAAAGGACCGACCCTATAGCAAGGAAGGTTTAGAGAACACTCTGTAATAATTTACAGGGGAAGAGGATCTCTACATAAACAGGTATATAGAATATGTAGATGAACCAGAGTGTGTACACCTTGGACAAGCAACATTCTAACCATTACCCCAATTGAAAAAATTAAAACAACGAACTAGGAGTAATGAGACATAAACTTGTGGGGGGTTTTCCTGGCACATTCCATCCAAATTTACAACCTAGGCAAACGACTTCCAGAACGGCTCTGCTGCCCTAGTACCCAGATTTGGGAATGGAGAAATGCTGCATCCTTGTGGCCGTTTCCCACAACAGCAGCTTTAAACCCACTGCCAAAGGTCACTAAATATTCACCAATGGCAGTTCTGTAAATGGCACCTGCCCTCCAAAAAATACTGAGGTCGAAAATCGACCAAAAAATTCTAGAGTGCAACCTTCCAAAAAGAAAATTTGAAGAGGTATATTATACTCACACTTTTTTTCTTTTTTCTTTTAACAGAAAAGTAAAAGGCGTGGAAAAATGATGAATTGTAGGAATTTTGACAGGCATGTAAACCCAAATTACAAAAACCTATCAGCTCACACCAGTCAGAATGGCCATCAACAAAAATCCTGCAAACAATATATGCTGACGTGATTGTGGAGAAATGCGTCCCCTCGATTCTAAGGGGGACGTGGTAAGAGTCACTAATGAAAGGACAATTGAGGTGCCTTGAAAAGGTAAACGTTGAGCTACCATAGCAGTCAATCAATCATACCCACTGCTGGGTCTATCACCTGAGAAAATGAAAATCAATAATCACAGGCTGGCAATCCTGCACTCCAGCAATATTTACCATAGGCAACACTTGGAAGCAACGGACATGTCCATCAACAGAGGAATGCACCAAGAAGAAGTGGTCCATGTACACAATGGAATATTAGCCATGGAAAACCTTGAAGCACTGCTCTTTGAGGCACCATAGATGAGCCTGGAGATAATCAAAAAACATGAAGTAGGTCGGAAAGCCAAAGACCTATAGCCTATATTATCACTTATGGCATTATCTAATAACTGACACAGATGAAAATATTTCCAAAGAGAAAGACACTCACAGGCTTAGAAAACAAACTATGCTCATCTAAAAGGAAAGGAGGGGGGAAATTGAGAAATGAAGATTAGTGTTACTATACATATACAAATACATATTATATCCATGTATCAAAAAGACCGAACATATAGCAAGGGAGGTCGACGGAACACTGTAATATTTTACATGGGAAGAGGATCTGTACATTCATAGACATACATAATGTACAAATGAACCAGATTGTGTACACCTAGGACAGACAATGTTCCAAACTTTACCCAGATTAAAAAAAATTTAAAAACCAAGAAGAAGTAATGAGACATAAACTTATGGGGATTTCTCCTGGCAAATTCCATTCTAATTTACAACCTAGGACAATGACTTCCAGAAAGGCTCTGCTGCCCTAGTACCCAGATTGGGGAATGGAGAAATGCTACCTCCTTGTGGCCGTTTCCCACAACAGCAGCTTTGAACCCACTGCAAAAGGTCACTAAATTTTCACCAACTTGCAGTTCTGTAAATGGCACCCGCCCTCCAGAAAATTTCTGCGGTCAAAAATCGACCAAAAAATTCAAAAGAGAGCAACCTTCGAAGAAGACAATTTCAAGAGCTATATTGTACTCACGGTTTTTTCTTTTAAGAGAAAAGACAAAGGCGTAGGAATATGATGAATTTTAAAAATTTTAATGACATGCATACCCATATTACAAAACCTATCAGCTCACAGCAGTCAGAATGGCCATTAGGAAAAATGCTGCAAAAAATAAATGGTGAAGGGAGTGTGGAGAAATGCGTACCCTCGGTTGTAAGGGGGGGCATGTAAAGAGCCACTAATGAAAACACAATGTAGGCGCTTTGAACAGGGAAACATTGAGCTACCAGTCAATCAATCAAAACCACTGCTTGGCCTATCACCTGAGAAAATGAGAATCAAAAAGTCACAGGTTGGCAAACCTGTACGCCAGCAAGATTTACCATAGCCAGCACTTGGAAGCAATGAAAATATCCATCAACCGAGGAATGCACCAAGAAGAAGTGGTCCACGTACACAATGGAATATTACTCTAATAATAAATATAAATTAAATTTAAAAACAAACAAAAGCAAGGAGACATCAACATTTGTGGGTTTATCCGGGCACATTGCACTCCAGTTTACAACCGAAGAACACCACTGGCCGTTAGGTCTGTTTCCCTGGTACCAGCATGGGGAACGTAGAAAGGCTGCCGCTCTCTGGCCGTTACCTGCAAAAGCAGGTTTAAAGCCTGAGCTAATGGTCACTTCATATGAACAAGTACTGCAGGGCTGTAAATGAAACCTGCCCTCAAAATATCTTGAGGGAGATAATGGCCAAAATATTTCAAATGGTGACACATAATTTAAGAAAACACTTTGAAGAAATAAGCTCTAATCACAGCTGGAAAAATAAAAAGGACATGTCTAAAAGCTCAATTTCAACGCATTATGAGACACATGCAAATTCAACCACAAAGAGGTATCAGCTCACACCACTCAGAATAACCATCAGCAAAAACTACAAAGAATAAATGCTGAAGGTGCTGGGAAGAAATGCATACCCTCAACTTTATGTGGGACGTAACCTGGAAAGAGCCACTAAAGAGAACAGAATAGAGGTGCCTTTAAAAGGTAAACATTTAGCTACCATAGCATCCAGCAGACCTATTCCTGGACCTATAAACTAAGAAGACAGAATTGGAAGGACACAGGTACGCAAATCTGCATTGCATAGTATTCCCATAGCCAAGATATGGAAGTAACCAGAAAGTCCACCGACAGATGGGCGGACAAAGAAGAACTGCTACATGTACAGATGGAATATGAGCTTGTGAAAAAATGAAACAATGCCATTTGCAGCACCATAGATGAGTCTAGATGTAATCATGCCACTTGGAGTAAGTGAGAAAGCGAAAGACCCATATCCTATCATATCACATATAGGTGTTACCTAAAAAATGATACAAACAAAGATATTTCCACAGAGAAACACTATCATAGCTTCATTAAAAAAACTTATGGTTCACCAAATGGAAAGGTGTGAGGATTGGATACATTACCATATTGAGGTTAACAGAGAGATACAAACACATGTGAAATATATAATCACCAAAGACCTACGCAATACCAAGAGGAGACTACTCAACATTGTGTCATAACCTACATGGGAAAAGGATCCGAAGAAGAATAGATATATGCGTATGTGTGAAAGAACCACATCTTTCACACTTAGAACAAACAAAACATTGTAATCAAGTTTGCTGTGATGAAAAATAAAAATTAATTTAAAAATACCAACAAGAAGTAATGAGACATAAACTTAAAGGGCTTTTTCCTCGCACATTCCATTCTAATTTACAACCTAGAACACCACTTCCAGTAAGGCTCTGTTGCCCTAGTAACCAGATTTGGTAAAGGAGAAATGCTGCCGCCTTGTGGCCGATTCCCGCAAGAGCAGCTTTTAACCCACAGCTAATGGTCACTTACCATTCACAAGGACTCAGGGCTGTAAAGGACACCTGCCCTAAAAAAGTGTGCTGAGGTAGGGAATGGATAAAAAAAAATTCAAAACACGCAGGATTTTCAAGATAGTATAAAGAGGTAAGTTTTACTCACTCTCTTTTTAAAGAAAGGAAAATGGATAAAAGTTCCACCTCAGGAAGTATGAGACTCATGCAATCTAATCTACAAAAAGTTTTCAACTCACACCAGTCGACTGACCATTGGCAAAAAGTCTACAAACAATAAATGCTGAAGAGGTTTTAGAGATCTGTGTACCCTGTAGCTGCTGGTGAGATGTAAAAGGGTTAAATGCTAATAATGCGAACAGAAAGGAGCTGCGCTGAAAAGGAAAAACTGAGGTACCTTTCAATCCAGCAGGATCACCAATGGGCCTCTCACCTGAGAAGACCAGAATGAAGAAGACCCGGGTTGCAAAAGCTGCACTGCAGCCTTATTCACAATAGACAAGACAGTGAAGCAACCAAAATGTCCATCAACAGATGAAAGGATAAAGAAAAAGTGGTCCATGTACACAATGAATACTAGCCATGGAAAACAGTGAAACACTGCTCTTTGAGGCACCATAGATGATCTTGGAGATAATCACAGAACATGAGGTAAGTCGGAAAGCAAAAGTCCTATATCCTATGATATCACTTATAGGCGTTATCTAATAACGGACACAAATGAACATATTTCCACAAAGAAAGTCAATCACAGACTTATTTAAAAAAAAAAACTATGCTTATCTAAAAGGAAAGGTGGGGGGGATGGATAAATGAAGATTAGCGTTACCATATGTATACAAATACATATTATATACATATATCAAAAGGACCGACCCTATAGCAAGGAAGGTTTAGAGAACACTCTGTAATAATTTACAGGGGAAGAGGATCTCTACATAAACAGGTATATAGAATATGTAGATGAACCAGAGTGTGTACACCTTGGACAAGCAACATTCTAACCATTACCCCAATTGAAAAAATTAAAACAACGAACTAGGAGTAATGAGACATAAACTTGTGGGGGGTTTTCCTGGCACATTCCATCCAAATTTACAACCTAGGCAAACGACTTCCAGAACGGCTCTGCTGCCCTAGTACCCAGATTTGGGAATGGAGAAATGCTGCATCCTTGTGGCCGTTTCCCACAACAGCAGCTTTAAACCCACTGCCAAAGGTCACTAAATATTCACCAATGGCAGTTCTGTAAATGGCACCTGCCCTCCAAAAAATACTGAGGTCGAAAATCGACCAAAAAATTCTAGAGTGCAACCTTCCAAAAAGAAAATTTGAAGAGGTATATTATACTCACACTTTTTTTCTTTTTTCTTTTAACAGAAAAGTAAAAGGCGTGGAAAAATGATGAATTGTAGGAATTTTGACAGGCATGTAAACCCAAATTACAAAAACCTATCAGCTCACACCAGTCAGAATGGCCATCAACAAAAATCCTGCAAACAATATATGCTGACGTGATTGTGGAGAAATGCGTCCCCTCGATTCTAAGGGGGACGTGGTAAGAGTCACTAATGAAAGGACAATTGAGGTGCCTTGAAAAGGTAAACGTTGAGCTACCATAGCAGTCAATCAATCATACCCACTGCTGGGTCTATCACCTGAGAAAATGAAAATCAATAATCACAGGCTGGCAATCCTGCACTCCAGCAATATTTACCATAGGCAACACTTGGAAGCAACGGACATGTCCATCAACAGAGGAATGCACCAAGAAGAAGTGGTCCATGTACACAATGGAATATTAGCCATGGAAAACCTTGAAGCACTGCTCTTTGAGGCACCATAGATGAGCCTGGAGATAATCACAAAACATGAAGTAGGTCGGAAAGCCAAAGACCTATAGCCTATATTATCACTTATGGCATTATCTAATAACTGACACAGATGAAAATATTTCCAAAGAGAAAGACACTCACAGGCTTAGAAAACAAACTATGCTCATCTAAAAGGAAAGGAGGGGGGAAATTGAGAAATGAAGATTAGTGTTACTATACATATACAAATACATATTATATCCATGTATCAAAAAGACCGAACATATAGCAAGGGAGGTCGACGGAACACTGTAATATTTTACATGGGAAGAGGATCTGTACATTCATAGACATACATAATGTACAAATGAACCAGATTGTGTACACCTAGGACAGACAATGTTCCAAACTTTACCCAGATTAAAAAAAATTTAAAAACCAAGAAGAAGTAATGAGACATAAACTTATGGGGATTTCTCCTGGCAAATTCCATTCTAATTTACAACCTAGGACAATGACTTCCAGAAAGGCTCTGCTGCCCTAGTACCCAGATTGGGGAATGGAGAAATGCTACCTCCTTGTGGCCGTTTCCCACAACAGCAGCTTTGAACCCACTGCAAAAGGTCACTAAATTTTCACCAACTTGCAGTTCTGTAAATGGCACCCGCCCTCCAGAAAATTTCTGCGGTCAAAAATCGACCAAAAAATTCAAAAGAGAGCAACCTTCGAAGAAGACAATTTCAAGAGCTATATTGTACTCACGGTTTTTTCTTTTAAGAGAAAAGACAAAGGCGTAGGAATATGATGAATTTTAAAAATTTTAATGACATGCATACCCATATTACAAAACCTATCAGCTCACAGCAGTCAGAATGGCCATTAGGAAAAATGCTGCAAAAAATAAATGGTGAAGGGAGTGTGGAGAAATGCGTACCCTCGGTTGTAAGGGGGGGCATGTAAAGAGCCACTAATGAAAACACAATGTAGGCGCTTTGAACAGGGAAACATTGAGCTACCAGTCAATCAATCAAAACCACTGCTTGGCCTATCACCTGAGAAAATGAGAATCAAAAAGTCACAGGTTGGCAAACCTGTACGCCAGCAAGATTTACCATAGCCAGCACTTGGAAGCAATGAAAATATCCATCAACCGAGGAATGCACCAAGAAGAAGTGGTCCACGTACACAATGGAATATTACTCTAATAATAAATATAAATTAAATTTAAAAACAAACAAAAGCAAGGAGACATCAACATTTGTGGGTTTATCCGGGCACATTGCACTCCAGTTTACAACCGAAGAACACCACTGGCCGTTAGGTCTGTTTCCCTGGTACCAGCATGGGGAACGTAGAAAGGCTGCCGCTCTCTGGCCGTTACCTGCAAAAGCAGGTTTAAAGCCTGAGCTAATGGTCACTTCATATGAACAAGTACTGCAGGGCTGTAAATGAAACCTGCCCTCAAAATATCTTGAGGGAGATAATGGCCAAAATATTTCAAATGGTGACACATACTTTAAGAAAACACTTTGAAGAAATAAGCTCTAATCACAGCTGGAAAAATAAAAAGGACATGTCTAAAAGCTCAATTTCAACGCATTATGAGACACATGCAAATTCAACCACAAAGAGGTATCAGCTCACACCACTCAGAATAACCATCAGCAAAAACTACAAAGAATAAATGCTGAAGGTGCTGGGAAGAAATGCATACCCTCAACTTTATGTGGGACGTAACCTGGAAAGAGCCACTAAAGAGAACAGAATAGAGGTGCCTTTAAAAGGTAAACATTTAGCTACCATAGCATCCAGCAGACCTATTCCTGGACCTATAAACTAAGAAGACAGAATTGGAAGGACACAGGTACGCAAATCTGCATTGCATAGTATTCCCATAGCCAAGATATGGAAGTAACCAGAAAGTCCACCGACAGATGGGCGGACAAAGAAGAACTGCTACATGTACAGATGGAATATGAGCTTGTGAAAAAATGAAACAATGCCATTTGCAGCACCATAGATGAGTCTAGATGTAATCACGCCACTTGGAGTAAGTGAGAAAGCGAAAGACCCATATCCTATCATATCACATATAGGTGTTACCTAAAAAATGATACAAACAAAGATATTTCCACAGAGAAACACTATCATAGCTTCATTAAAAAAACTTATGGTTCACCAAATGGAAAGGTGTGAGGATTGGATACATTACCATATTGAGGTTAACAGAGAGATACAAACACATGTGAAATATATAATCACCAAAGACCTACGCAATACCAAGAGGAGACTACTCAACATTGTGTCATAACCTACATGGGAAAAGGATCCGAAGAAGAATAGATATATGCGTATGTGTGAAAGAACCACATCTTTCACACTTAGAACAAACAAAACATTGTAATCAAGTTTGCTGTGATGAAAAATAAAAATTAATTTAAAAATACCAACAAGAAGTAATGAGACATAAACTTAAAGGGCTTTTTCCTCGCACATTCCATTCTAATTTACAACCTAGAACACCACTTCCAGTAAGGCTCTGTTGCCCTAGTAACCAGATTTGGTAAAGGAGAAATGCTGCCGCCTTGTGGCCGATTCCCGCAAGAGCAGCTTTTAACCCACAGCTAATGGTCACTTACCATTCACAAGGACTCAGGGCTGTAAAGGACACCTGCCCTAAAAAAGTGTGCTGAGGTAGGGAATGGATAAAAAAAAATTCAAAACACGCAGGATTTTCAAGATAGTATAAAGAGGTAAGTTTTACTCACTCTCTTTTTAAAGAAAGGAAAATGGATAAAAGTTCCACCTCAGGAAGTATGAGACTCATGCAATCTAATCTACAAAAAGTTTTCAACTCACACCAGTCGACTGACCATTGGCAAAAAGTCTACAAACAATAAATGCTGAAGAGGTTTTAGAGATCTGTGTACCCTGTAGCTGCTGGTGAGATGTAAAAGGGTTAAATGCTAATAATGCGAACAGAAAGGAGCTGCGCTGAAAAGGAAAAACTGAGGTACCTTTCAATCCAGCAGGATCACCAATGGGCCTCTCACCTGAGAAGACCAGAATGAAGAAGACCCGGGTTGCAAAAGCTGCACTGCAGCCTTATTCACAATAGACAAGACAGTGAAGCAACCAAAATGTCCATCAACAGATGAAAGGATAAAGAAAAAGTGGTCCATGTACACAATGAATACTAGCCATGGAAAACAGTGAAACACTGCTCTTTGAGGCACCATAGATGATCTTGGAGATAATCACAGAACATGAGGTAAGTCGGAAAGCAAAAGTCCTATATCCTATGATATCACTTATAGGCGTTATCTAATAACGGACACAAATGAACATATTTCCACAAAGAAAGTCAATCACAGACTTATTTAAAAAAAAAAACTATGCTTATCTAAAAGGAAAGGTGGGGGGGATGGATAAATGAAGATTAGCGTTACCATATGTATACAAATACATATTATATACATATATCAAAAGGACCGACCCTATAGCAAGGAAGGTTTAGAGAACACTCTGTAATAATTTACAGGGGAAGAGGATCTCTACATAAACAGGTATATAGAATATGTAGATGAACCAGAGTGTGTACACCTTGGACAAGCAACATTCTAACCATTACCCCAATTGAAAAAATTAAAACAACGAACTAGGAGTAATGAGACATAAACTTGTGGGGGGTTTTCCTGGCACATTCCATCCAAATTTACAACCTAGGCAAACGACTTCCAGAACGGCTCTGCTGCCCTAGTACCCAGATTTGGGAATGGAGAAATGCTGCATCCTTGTGGCCGTTTCCCACAACAGCAGCTTTAAACCCACTGCCAAAGGTCACTAAATATTCACCAATGGCAGTTCTGTAAATGGCACCTGCCCTCCAAAAAATACTGAGGTCGAAAATCGACCAAAAAATTCTAGGGTGCAACCTTCCAAAAAGAAAATTTGAAGAGGTATATTATACTCACACTTTTTTTCTTTTTTCTTTTAACAGAAAAGTAAAAGGCGTGGAAAAATGATGAATTGTAGGAATTTTGACAGGCATGTAAACCCAAATTACAAAAACCTATCAGCTCACACCAGTCAGAATGGCCATCAACAAAAATCCTGCAAACAATATATGCTGACGTGATTGTGGAGAAATGCGTCCCCTCGATTCTAAGGGGGACGTGGTAAGAGTCACTAATGAAAGGACAATTGAGGTGCCTTGAAAAGGTAAACGTTGAGCTACCATAGCAGTCAATCAATCATACCCACTGCTGGGTCTATCACCTGAGAAAATGAAAATCAATAATCACAGGCTGGCAATCCTGCACTCCAGCAATATTTACCATAGGCAACACTTGGAAGCAACGGACATGTCCATCAACAGAGGAATGCACCAAGAAGAAGTGGTCCATGTACACAATGGAATATTAGCCATGGAAAACCTTGAAGCACTGCTCTTTGAGGCACCATAGATGAGCCTGGAGATAATCACAAAACATGAAGTAGGTCGGAAAGCCAAAGACCTATAGCCTATATTATCACTTATGGCATTATCTAATAACTGACACAGATGAAAATATTTCCAAAGAGAAAGACACTCACAGGCTTAGAAAACAAACTATGCTCATCTAAAAGGAAAGGAGGGGGGAAATTGAGAAATGAAGATTAGTGTTACTATACATATACAAATACATATTATATCCATGTATCAAAAAGACCGAACATATAGCAAGGGAGGTCGACGGAACACTGTAATATTTTACATGGGAAGAGGATCTGTACATTCATAGACATACATAATGTACAAATGAACCAGATTGTGTACACCTAGGACAGACAATGTTCCAAACTTTACCCAGATTAAAAAAAATTTAAAAACCAAGAAGAAGTAATGAGACATAAACTTATGGGGATTTCTCCTGGCAAATTCCATTCTAATTTACAACCTAGGACAATGACTTCCAGAAAGGCTCTGCTGCCCTAGTACCCAGATTGGGGAATGGAGAAATGCTACCTCCTTGTGGCCGTTTCCCACAACAGCAGCTTTGAACCCACTGCAAAAGGTCACTAAATTTTCACCAACTTGCAGTTCTGTAAATGGCACCCGCCCTCCAGAAAATTTCTGCGGTCAAAAATCGACCAAAAAATTCAAAAGAGAGCAACCTTCGAAGAAGACAATTTCAAGAGCTATATTGTACTCACGGTTTTTTCTTTTAAGAGAAAAGACAAAGGCGTAGGAATATGATGAATTTTAAAAATTTTAATGACATGCATACCCATATTACAAAACCTATCAGCTCACAGCAGTCAGAATGGCCATTAGGAAAAATGCTGCAAAAAATAAATGGTGAAGGGAGTGTGGAGAAATGCGTACCCTCGGTTGTAAGGGGGGGCATGTAAAGAGCCACTAATGAAAACACAATGTAGGCGCTTTGAACAGGGAAACATTGAGCTACCAGTCAATCAATCAAAACCACTGCTTGGCCTATCACCTGAGAAAATGAGAATCAAAAAGTCACAGGTTGGCAAACCTGTACGCCAGCAAGATTTACCATAGCCAGCACTTGGAAGCAATGAAAATATCCATCAACCGAGGAATGCACCAAGAAGAAGTGGTCCACGTACACAATGGAATATTACTCTAATAATAAATATAAATTAAATTTAAAAACAAACAAAAGCAAGGAGACATCAACATTTGTGGGTTTATCCGGGCACATTGCACTCCAGTTTACAACCGAAGAACACCACTGGCCGTTAGGTCTGTTTCCCTGGTACCAGCATGGGGAACGTAGAAAGGCTGCCGCTCTCTGGCCGTTACCTGCAAAAGCAGGTTTAAAGCCTGAGCTAATGGTCACTTCATATGAACAAGTACTGCAGGGCTGTAAATGAAACCTGCCCTCAAAATATCTTGAGGGAGATAATGGCCAAAATATTTCAAATGGTGACACATACTTTAAGAAAACACTTTGAAGAAATAAGCTCTAATCACAGCTGGAAAAATAAAAAGGACATGTCTAAAAGCTCAATTTCAACGCATTATGAGACACATGCAAATTCAACCACAAAGAGGTATCAGCTCACACCACTCAGAATAACCATCAGCAAAAACTACAAAGAATAAATGCTGAAGGTGCTGGGAAGAAATGCATACCCTCAACTTTATGTGGGACGTAACCTGGAAAGAGCCACTAAAGAGAACAGAATAGAGGTGCCTTTAAAAGGTAAACATTTAGCTACCATAGCATCCAGCAGACCTATTCCTGGACCTATAAACTAAGAAGACAGAATTGGAAGGACACAGGTACGCAAATCTGCATTGCATAGTATTCCCATAGCCAAGATATGGAAGTAACCAGAAAGTCCACCGACAGATGGGCGGACAAAGAAGAACTGCTACATGTACAGATGGAATATGAGCTTGTGAAAAAATGAAACAATGCCATTTGCAGCACCATAGATGAGTCTAGATGTAATCACGCCACTTGGAGTAAGTGAGAAAGCGAAAGACCCATATCCTATCATATCACATATAGGTGTTACCTAAAAAATGATACAAACAAAGATATTTCCACAGAGAAACACTATCATAGCTTCATTAAAAAAACTTATGGTTCACCAAATGGAAAGGTGTGAGGATTGGATACATTACCATATTGAGGTTAACAGAGAGATACAAACACATGTGAAATATATAATCACCAAAGACCTACGCAATACCAAGAGGAGACTACTCAACATTGTGTCATAACCTACATGGGAAAAGGATCCGAAGAAGAATAGATATATGCGTATGTGTGAAAGAACCACATCTTTCACACTTAGAACAAACAAAACATTGTAATCAAGTTTGCTGTGATGAAAAATAAAAATTAATTTAAAAATACCAACAAGAAGTAATGAGACATAAACTTAAAGGGCTTTTTCCTCGCACATTCCATTCTAATTTACAACCTAGAACACCACTTCCAGTAAGGCTCTGTTGCCCTAGTAACCAGATTTGGTAAAGGAGAAATGCTGCCGCCTTGTGGCCGATTCCCGCAAGAGCAGCTTTTAACCCACAGCTAATGGTCACTTACCATTCACAAGGACTCAGGGCTGTAAAGGACACCTGCCCTAAAAAAGTGTGCTGAGGTAGGGAATGGATAAAAAAAAATTCAAAACACGCAGGATTTTCAAGATAGTATAAAGAGGTAAGTTTTACTCACTCTCTTTTTAAAGAAAGGAAAATGGATAAAAGTTCCACCTCAGGAAGTATGAGACTCATGCAATCTAATCTACAAAAAGTTTTCAACTCACACCAGTCGACTGACCATTGGCAAAAAGTCTACAAACAATAAATGCTGAAGAGGTTTTAGAGATCTGTGTACCCTGTAGCTGCTGGTGAGATGTAAAAGGGTTAAATGCTAATAATGCGAACAGAAAGGAGCTGCGCTGAAAAGGAAAAACTGAGGTACCTTTCAATCCAGCAGGATCACCAATGGGCCTCTCACCTGAGAAGACCAGAATGAAGAAGACCCGGGTTGCAAAAGCTGCACTGCAGCCTTATTCACAATAGACAAGACAGTGAAGCAACCAAAATGTCCATCAACAGATGAAAGGATAAAGAAAAAGTGGTCCATGTACACAATGAATACTAGCCATGGAAAACAGTGAAACACTGCTCTTTGAGGCACCATAGATGATCTTGGAGATAATCACAGAACATGAGGTAAGTCGGAAAGCAAAAGTCCTATATCCTATGATATCACTTATAGGCGTTATCTAATAACGGACACAAATGAACATATTTCCACAAAGAAAGTCAATCACAGACTTATTTAAAAAAAAAAACTATGCTTATCTAAAAGGAAAGGTGGGGGGGATGGATAAATGAAGATTAGCGTTACCATATGTATACAAATACATATTATATACATATATCAAAAGGACCGACCCTATAGCAAGGAAGGTTTAGAGAACACTCTGTAATAATTTACAGGGGAAGAGGATCTCTACATAAACAGGTATATAGAATATGTAGATGAACCAGAGTGTGTACACCTTGGACAAGCAACATTCTAACCATTACCCCAATTGAAAAAATTAAAACAACGAACTAGGAGTAATGAGACATAAACTTGTGGGGGGTTTTCCTGGCACATTCCATCCAAATTTACAACCTAGGCAAACGACTTCCAGAACGGCTCTGCTGCCCTAGTACCCAGATTTGGGAATGGAGAAATGCTGCATCCTTGTGGCCGTTTCCCACAACAGCAGCTTTAAACCCACTGCCAAAGGTCACTAAATATTCACCAATGGCAGTTCTGTAAATGGCACCTGCCCTCCAAAAAATACTGAGGTCGAAAATCGACCAAAAAATTCTAGAGTGCAACCTTCCAAAAAGAAAATTTGAAGAGGTATATTATACTCACACTTTTTTTCTTTTTTCTTTTAACAGAAAAGTAAAAGGCGTGGAAAAATGATGAATTGTAGGAATTTTGACAGGCATGTAAACCCAAATTACAAAAACCTATCAGCTCACACCAGTCAGAATGGCCATCAACAAAAATCCTGCAAACAATATATGCTGACGTGATTGTGGAGAAATGCGTCCCCTCGATTCTAAGGGGGACGTGGTAAGAGTCACTAATGAAAGGACAATTGAGGTGCCTTGAAAAGGTAAACGTTGAGCTACCATAGCAGTCAATCAATCATACCCACTGCTGGGTCTATCACCTGAGAAAATGAAAATCAATAATCACAGGCTGGCAATCCTGCACTCCAGCAATATTTACCATAGGCAACACTTGGAAGCAACGGACATGTCCATCAACAGAGGAATGCACCAAGAAGAAGTGGTCCATGTACACAATGGAATATTAGCCATGGAAAACCTTGAAGCACTGCTCTTTGAGGCACCATAGATGAGCCTGGAGATAATCACAAAACATGAAGTAGGTCGGAAAGCCAAAGACCTATAGCCTATATTATCACTTATGGCATTATCTAATAACTGACACAGATGAAAATATTTCCAAAGAGAAAGACACTCACAGGCTTAGAAAACAAACTATGCTCATCTAAAAGGAAAGGAGGGGGGAAATTGAGAAATGAAGATTAGTGTTACTATACATATACAAATACATATTATATCCATGTATCAAAAAGACCGAACATATAGCAAGGGAGGTCGACGGAACACTGTAATATTTTACATGGGAAGAGGATCTGTACATTCATAGACATACATAATGTACAAATGAACCAGATTGTGTACACCTAGGACAGACAATGTTCCAAACTTTACCCAGATTAAAAAAAATTTAAAAACCAAGAAGAAGTAATGAGACATAAACTTATGGGGATTTCTCCTGGCAAATTCCATTCTAATTTACAACCTAGGACAATGACTTCCAGAAAGGCTCTGCTGCCCTAGTACCCAGATTGGGGAATGGAGAAATGCTACCTCCTTGTGGCCGTTTCCCACAACAGCAGCTTTGAACCCACTGCAAAAGGTCACTAAATTTTCACCAACTTGCAGTTCTGTAAATGGCACCCGCCCTCCAGAAAATTTCTGCGGTCAAAAATCGACCAAAAAATTCAAAAGAGAGCAACCTTCGAAGAAGACAATTTCAAGAGCTATATTGTACTCACGGTTTTTTCTTTTAAGAGAAAAGACAAAGGCGTAGGAATATGATGAATTTTAAAAATTTTAATGACATGCATACCCATATTACAAAACCTATCAGCTCACAGCAGTCAGAATGGCCATTAGGAAAAATGCTGCAAAAAATAAATGGTGAAGGGAGTGTGGAGAAATGCGTACCCTCGGTTGTAAGGGGGGGCATGTAAAGAGCCACTAATGAAAACACAATGTAGGCGCTTTGAACAGGGAAACATTGAGCTACCAGTCAATCAATCAAAACCACTGCTTGGCCTATCACCTGAGAAAATGAGAATCAAAAAGTCACAGGTTGGCAAACCTGTACGCCAGCAAAAGATTTACCATAGCCAGCACTTGGAAGCAATGAAAATATCCATCAACCGAGGAATGCACCAAGAAGAAGTGGTCCACGTACACAATGGAATATTACTCTAATAATAAATATAAATTAAATTTAAAAACAAACAAAAGCAAGGAGACATCAACATTTGTGGGTTTATCCGGGCACATTGCACTCCAGTTTACAACCGAAGAACACCACTGGCCGTTAGGTCTGTTTCCCTGGTACCAGCATGGGGAACGTAGAAAGGCTGCCGCTCTCTGGCCGTTACCTGCAAAAGCAGGTTTAAAGCCTGAGCTAATGGTCACTTCATATGAACAAGTACTGCAGGGCTGTAAATGAAACCTGCCCTCAAAATATCTTGAGGGAGATAATGGCCAAAATATTTCAAATGGTGACACATACTTTAAGAAAACACTTTGAAGAAATAAGCTCTAATCACAGCTGGAAAAATAAAAAGGACATGTCTAAAAGCTCAATTTCAACGCATTATGAGACACATGCAAATTCAACCACAAAGAGGTATCAGCTCACACCACTCAGAATAACCATCAGCAAAAACTACAAAGAATAAATGCTGAAGGTGCTGGGAAGAAATGCATACCCTCAACTTTATGTGGGACGTAACCTGGAAAGAGCCACTAAAGAGAACAGAATAGAGGTGCCTTTAAAAGGTAAACATTTAGCTACCATAGCATCCAGCAGACCTATTCCTGGACCTATAAACTAAGAAGACAGAATTGGAAGGACACAGGTACGCAAATCTGCATTGCATAGTATTCCCATAGCCAAGATATGGAAGTAACCAGAAAGTCCACCGACAGATGGGCGGACAAAGAAGAACTGCTACATGTACAGATGGAATATGAGCTTGTGAAAAAATGAAACAATGCCATTTGCAGCACCATAGATGAGTCTAGATGTAATCACGCCACTTGGAGTAAGTGAGAAAGCGAAAGACCCATATCCTATCATATCACATATAGGTGTTACCTAAAAAATGATACAAACAAAGATATTTCCACAGAGAAACACTATCATAGCTTCATTAAAAAAACTTATGGTTCACCAAATGGAAAGGTGTGAGGATTGGATACATTACCATATTGAGGTTAACAGAGAGATACAAACACATGTGAAATATATAATCACCAAAGACCTACGCAATACCAAGAGGAGACTACTCAACATTGTGTCATAACCTACATGGGAAAAGGATCCGAAGAAGAATAGATATATGCGTATGTGTGAAAGAACCACATCTTTCACACTTAGAACAAACAAAACATTGTAATCAAGTTTGCTGTGATGAAAAATAAAAATTAATTTAAAAATACCAACAAGAAGTAATGAGACATAAACTTAAAGGGCTTTTTCCTCGCACATTCCATTCTAATTTACAACCTAGAACACCACTTCCAGTAAGGCTCTGTTGCCCTAGTAACCAGATTTGGTAAAGGAGAAATGCTGCCGCCTTGTGGCCGATTCCCGCAAGAGCAGCTTTTAACCCACAGCTAATGGTCACTTACCATTCACAAGGACTCAGGGCTGTAAAGGACACCTGCCCTAAAAAAGTGTGCTGAGGTAGGGAATGGATAAAAAAAAATTCAAAACACGCAGGATTTTCAAGATAGTATAAAGAGGTAAGTTTTACTCACTCTCTTTTTAAAGAAAGGAAAATGGATAAAAGTTCCACCTCAGGAAGTATGAGACTCATGCAATCTAATCTACAAAAAGTTTTCAACTCACACCAGTCGACTGACCATTGGCAAAAAGTCTACAAACAATAAATGCTGAAGAGGTTTTAGAGATCTGTGTACCCTGTAGCTGCTGGTGAGATGTAAAAGGGTTAAATGCTAATAATGCGAACAGAAAGGAGCTGCGCTGAAAAGGAAAAACTGAGGTACCTTTCAATCCAGCAGGATCACCAATGGGCCTCTCACCTGAGAAGACCAGAATGAAGAAGACCCGGGTTGCAAAAGCTGCACTGCAGCCTTATTCACAATAGACAAGACAGTGAAGCAACCAAAATGTCCATCAACAGATGAAAGGATAAAGAAAAAGTGGTCCATGTACACAATGAATACTAGCCATGGAAAACAGTGAAACACTGCTCTTTGAGGCACCATAGATGATCTTGGAGATAATCACAGAACATGAGGTAAGTCGGAAAGCAAAAGTCCTATATCCTATGATATCACTTATAGGCGTTATCTAATAACGGACACAAATGAACATATTTCCACAAAGAAAGTCAATCACAGACTTATTTAAAAAAAAAAAAAACTATGCTTATCTAAAAGGAAAGGTGGGGGGGATGGATAAATGAAGATTAGCGTTACCATATGTATACAAATACATATTATATACATATATCAAAAGGACCGACCCTATAGCAAGGAAGGTTTAGAGAACACTCTGTAATAATTTACAGGGGAAGAGGATCTCTACATAAACAGGTATATAGAATATGTAGATGAACCAGAGTGTGTACACCTTGGACAAGCAACATTCTAACCATTACCCCAATTGAAAAAATTAAAACAACGAACTAGGAGTAATGAGACATAAACTTGTGGGGGGTTTTCCTGGCACATTCCATCCAAATTTACAACCTAGGCAAACGACTTCCAGAACGGCTCTGCTGCCCTAGTACCCAGATTTGGGAATGGAGAAATGCTGCATCCTTGTGGCCGTTTCCCACAACAGCAGCTTTAAACCCACTGCCAAAGGTCACTAAATATTCACCAATGGCAGTTCTGTAAATGGCACCTGCCCTCCAAAAAATACTGAGGTCGAAAATCGACCAAAAAATTCTAGAGTGCAACCTTCCAAAAAGAAAATTTGAAGAGGTATATTATACTCACACTTTTTTTCTTTTTTCTTTTAACAGAAAAGTAAAAGGCGTGGAAAAATGATGAATTGTAGGAATTTTGACAGGCATGTAAACCCAAATTACAAAAACCTATCAGCTCACACCAGTCAGAATGGCCATCAACAAAAATCCTGCAAACAATATATGCTGACGTGATTGTGGAGAAATGCGTCCCCTCGATTCTAAGGGGGACGTGGTAAGAGTCACTAATGAAAGGACAATTGAGGTGCCTTGAAAAGGTAAACGTTGAGCTACCATAGCAGTCAATCAATCATACCCACTGCTGGGTCTATCACCTGAGAAAATGAAAATCAATAATCACAGGCTGGCAATCCTGCACTCCAGCAATATTTACCATAGGCAACACTTGGAAGCAACGGACATGTCCATCAACAGAGGAATGCACCAAGAAGAAGTGGTCCATGTACACAATGGAATATTAGCCATGGAAAACCTTGAAGCACTGCTCTTTGAGGCACCATAGATGAGCCTGGAGATAATCACAAAACATGAAGTAGGTCGGAAAGCCAAAGACCTATAGCCTATATTATCACTTATGGCATTATCTAATAACTGACACAGATGAAAATATTTCCAAAGAGAAAGACACTCACAGGCTTAGAAAACAAACTATGCTCATCTAAAAGGAAAGGAGGGGGGAAATTGAGAAATGAAGATTAGTGTTACTATACATATACAAATACATATTATATCCATGTATCAAAAAGACCGAACATATAGCAAGGGAGGTCGACGGAACACTGTAATATTTTACATGGGAAGAGGATCTGTACATTCATAGACATACATAATGTACAAATGAACCAGATTGTGTACACCTAGGACAGACAATGTTCCAAACTTTACCCAGATTAAAAAAAATTTAAAAACCAAGAAGAAGTAATGAGACATAAACTTATGGGGATTTCTCCTGGCAAATTCCATTCTAATTTACAACCTAGGACAATGACTTCCAGAAAGGCTCTGCTGCCCTAGTACCCAGATTGGGGAATGGAGAAATGCTACCTCCTTGTGGCCGTTTCCCACAACAGCAGCTTTGAACCCACTGCAAAAGGTCACTAAATTTTCACCAACTTGCAGTTCTGTAAATGGCACCCGCCCTCCAGAAAATTTCTGCGGTCAAAAATCGACCAAAAAATTCAAAAGAGAGCAACCTTCGAAGAAGACAATTTCAAGAGCTATATTGTACTCACGGTTTTTTCTTTTAAGAGAAAAGACAAAGGCGTAGGAATATGATGAATTTTAAAAATTTTAATGACATGCATACCCATATTACAAAACCTATCAGCTCACAGCAGTCAGAATGGCCATTAGGAAAAATGCTGCAAAAAATAAATGGTGAAGGGAGTGTGGAGAAATGCGTACCCTCGGTTGTAAGGGGGGGCATGTAAAGAGCCACTAATGAAAACACAATGTAGGCGCTTTGAACAGGGAAACATTGAGCTACCAGTCAATCAATCAAAACCACTGCTTGGCCTATCACCTGAGAAAATGAGAATCAAAAAGTCACAGGTTGGCAAACCTGTACGCCAGCAAGATTTACCATAGCCAGCACTTGGAAGCAATGAAAATATCCATCAACCGAGGAATGCACCAAGAAGAAGTGGTCCACGTACACAATGGAATATTACTCTAATAATAAATATAAATTAAATTTAAAAACAAACAAAAGCAAGGAGACATCAACATTTGTGGGTTTATCCGGGCACATTGCACTCCAGTTTACAACCGAAGAACACCACTGGCCGTTAGGTCTGTTTCCCTGGTACCAGCATGGGGAACGTAGAAAGGCTGCCGCTCTCTGGCCGTTACCTGCAAAAGCAGGTTTAAAGCCTGAGCTAATGGTCACTTCATATGAACAAGTACTGCAGGGCTGTAAATGAAACCTGCCCTCAAAATATCTTGAGGGAGATAATGGCCAAAATATTTCAAATGGTGACACATACTTTAAGAAAACACTTTGAAGAAATAAGCTCTAATCACAGCTGGAAAAATAAAAAGGACATGTCTAAAAGCTCAATTTCAACGCATTATGAGACACATGCAAATTCAACCACAAAGAGGTATCAGCTCACACCACTCAGAATAACCATCAGCAAAAACTACAAAGAATAAATGCTGAAGGTGCTGGGAAGAAATGCATACCCTCAACTTTATGTGGGACGTAACCTGGAAAGAGCCACTAAAGAGAACAGAATAGAGGTGCCTTTAAAAGGTAAACATTTAGCTACCATAGCATCCAGCAGACCTATTCCTGGACCTATAAACTAAGAAGACAGAATTGGAAGGACACAGGTACGCAAATCTGCATTGCATAGTATTCCCATAGCCAAGATATGGAAGTAACCAGAAAGTCCACCGACAGATGGGCGGACAAAGAAGAACTGCTACATGTACAGATGGAATATGAGCTTGTGAAAAAATGAAACAATGCCATTTGCAGCACCATAGATGAGTCTAGATGTAATCACGCCACTTGGAGTAAGTGAGAAAGCGAAAGACCCATATCCTATCATATCACATATAGGTGTTACCTAAAAAATGATACAAACAAAGATATTTCCACAGAGAAACACTATCATAGCTTCATTAAAAAAACTTATGGTTCACCAAATGGAAAGGTGTGAGGATTGGATACATTACCATATTGAGGTTAACAGAGAGATACAAACACATGTGAAATATATAATCACCAAAGACCTACGCAATACCAAGAGGAGACTACTCAACATTGTGTCATAACCTACATGGGAAAAGGATCCGAAGAAGAATAGATATATGCGTATGTGTGAAAGAACCACATCTTTCACACTTAGAACAAACAAAACATTGTAATCAAGTTTGCTGTGATGAAAAATAAAAATTAATTTAAAAATACCAACAAGAAGTAATGAGACATAAACTTAAAGGGCTTTTTCCTCGCACATTCCATTCTAATTTACAACCTAGAACACCACTTCCAGTAAGGCTCTGTTGCCCTAGTAACCAGATTTGGTAAAGGAGAAATGCTGCCGCCTTGTGGCCGATTCCCGCAAGAGCAGCTTTTAACCCACAGCTAATGGTCACTTACCATTCACAAGGACTCAGGGCTGTAAAGGACACCTGCCCTAAAAAAGTGTGCTGAGGTAGGGAATGGATAAAAAAAAATTCAAAACACGCAGGATTTTCAAGATAGTATAAAGAGGTAAGTTTTACTCACTCTCTTTTTAAAGAAAGGAAAATGGATAAAAGTTCCACCTCAGGAAGTATGAGACTCATGCAATCTAATCTACAAAAAGTTTTCAACTCACACCAGTCGACTGACCATTGGCAAAAAGTCTACAAACAATAAATGCTGAAGAGGTTTTAGAGATCTGTGTACCCTGTAGCTGCTGGTGAGATGTAAAAGGGTTAAATGCTAATAATGCGAACAGAAAGGAGCTGCGCTGAAAAGGAAAAACTGAGGTACCTTTCAATCCAGCAGGATCACCAATGGGCCTCTCACCTGAGAAGACCAGAATGAAGAAGACCCGGGTTGCAAAAGCTGCACTGCAGCCTTATTCACAATAGACAAGACAGTGAAGCAACCAAAATGTCCATCAACAGATGAAAGGATAAAGAAAAAGTGGTCCATGTACACAATGAATACTAGCCATGGAAAACAGTGAAACACTGCTCTTTGAGGCACCATAGATGATCTTGGAGATAATCACAGAACATGAGGTAAGTCGGAAAGCAAAAGTCCTATATCCTATGATATCACTTATAGGCGTTATCTAATAACGGACACAAATGAACATATTTCCACAAAGAAAGTCAATCACAGACTTATTTAAAAAAAAAAAAAACTATGCTTATCTAAAAGGAAAGGTGGGGGGGATGGATAAATGAAGATTAGCGTTACCATATGTATACAAATACATATTATATACATATATCAAAAGGACCGACCCTATAGCAAGGAAGGTTTAGAGAACACTCTGTAATAATTTACAGGGGAAGAGGATCTCTACATAAACAGGTATATAGAATATGTAGATGAACCAGAGTGTGTACACCTTGGACAAGCAACATTCTAACCATTACCCCAATTGAAAAAATTAAAACAACGAACTAGGAGTAATGAGACATAAACTTGTGGGGGGTTTTCCTGGCACATTCCATCCAAATTTACAACCTAGGCAAACGACTTCCAGAACGGCTCTGCTGCCCTAGTACCCAGATTTGGGAATGGAGAAATGCTGCATCCTTGTGGCCGTTTCCCACAACAGCAGCTTTAAACCCACTGCCAAAGGTCACTAAATATTCACCAATGGCAGTTCTGTAAATGGCACCTGCCCTCCAAAAAATACTGAGGTCGAAAATCGACCAAAAAATTCTAGAGTGCAACCTTCCAAAAAGAAAATTTGAAGAGGTATATTATACTCACACTTTTTTTCTTTTTTCTTTTAACAGAAAAGTAAAAGGCGTGGAAAAATGATGAATTGTAGGAATTTTGACAGGCATGTAAACCCAAATTACAAAAACCTATCAGCTCACACCAGTCAGAATGGCCATCAACAAAAATCCTGCAAACAATATATGCTGACGTGATTGTGGAGAAATGCGTCCCCTCGATTCTAAGGGGGACGTGGTAAGAGTCACTAATGAAAGGACAATTGAGGTGCCTTGAAAAGGTAAACGTTGAGCTACCATAGCAGTCAATCAATCATACCCACTGCTGGGTCTATCACCTGAGAAAATGAAAATCAATAATCACAGGCTGGCAATCCTGCACTCCAGCAATATTTACCATAGGCAACACTTGGAAGCAACGGACATGTCCATCAACAGAGGAATGCACCAAGAAGAAGTGGTCCATGTACACAATGGAATATTAGCCATGGAAAACCTTGAAGCACTGCTCTTTGAGGCACCATAGATGAGCCTGGAGATAATCACAAAACATGAAGTAGGTCGGAAAGCCAAAGACCTATAGCCTATATTATCACTTATGGCATTATCTAATAACTGACACAGATGAAAATATTTCCAAAGAAAAGACACTCACAGGCTTAGAAAACAAACTATGCTCATCTAAAAGGAAAGGAGGGGGGAAATTGAGAAATGAAGATTAGTGTTACTATACATATACAAATACATATTATATCCATGTATCAAAAAGACCGAACATATAGCAAGGGAGGTCGACGGAACACTGTAATATTTTACATGGGAAGAGGATCTGTACATTCATAGACATACATAATGTACAAATGAACCAGATTGTGTACACCTAGGACAGACAATGTTCCAAACTTTACCCAGATTAAAAAAAATTTAAAAACCAAGAAGAAGTAATGAGACATAAACTTATGGGGATTTCTCCTGGCAAATTCCATTCTAATTTACAACCTAGGACAATGACTTCCAGAAAGGCTCTGCTGCCCTAGTACCCAGATTGGGGAATGGAGAAATGCTACCTCCTTGTGGCCGTTTCCCACAACAGCAGCTTTGAACCCACTGCAAAAGGTCACTAAATTTTCACCAACTTGCAGTTCTGTAAATGGCACCCGCCCTCCAGAAAATTTCTGCGGTCAAAAATCGACCAAAAAATTCAAAAGAGAGCAACCTTCGAAGAAGACAATTTCAAGAGCTATATTGTACTCACGGTTTTTTCTTTTAAGAGAAAAGACAAAGGCGTAGGAATATGATGAATTTTAAAAATTTTAATGACATGCATACCCATATTACAAAACCTATCAGCTCACAGCAGTCAGAATGGCCATTAGGAAAAATGCTGCAAAAAATAAATGGTGAAGGGAGTGTGGAGAAATGCGTACCCTCGGTTGTAAGGGGGGGCATGTAAAGAGCCACTAATGAAAACACAATGTAGGCGCTTTGAACAGGGAAACATTGAGCTACCAGTCAATCAATCAAAACCACTGCTTGGCCTATCACCTGAGAAAATGAGAATCAAAAAGTCACAGGTTGGCAAACCTGTACGCCAGCAAGATTTACCATAGCCAGCACTTGGAAGCAATGAAAATATCCATCAACCGAGGAATGCACCAAGAAGAAGTGGTCCACGTACACAATGGAATATTACTCTAATAATAAATATAAATTAAATTTAAAAACAAACAAAAGCAAGGAGACATCAACATTTGTGGGTTTATCCGGGCACATTGCACTCCAGTTTACAACCGAAGAACACCACTGGCCGTTAGGTCTGTTTCCCTGGTACCAGCATGGGGAACGTAGAAAGGCTGCCGCTCTCTGGCCGTTACCTGCAAAAGCAGGTTTAAAGCCTGAGCTAATGGTCACTTCATATGAACAAGTACTGCAGGGCTGTAAATGAAACCTGCCCTCAAAATATCTTGAGGGAGATAATGGCCAAAATATTTCAAATGGTGACACATACTTTAAGAAAACACTTTGAAGAAATAAGCTCTAATCACAGCTGGAAAAATAAAAAGGACATGTCTAAAAGCTCAATTTCAACGCATTATGAGACACATGCAAATTCAACCACAAAGAGGTATCAGCTCACACCACTCAGAATAACCATCAGCAAAAACTACAAAGAATAAATGCTGAAGGTGCTGGGAAGAAATGCATACCCTCAACTTTATGTGGGACGTAACCTGGAAAGAGCCACTAAAGAGAACAGAATAGAGGTGCCTTTAAAAGGTAAACATTTAGCTACCATAGCATCCAGCAGACCTATTCCTGGACCTATAAACTAAGAAGACAGAATTGGAAGGACACAGGTACGCAAATCTGCATTGCATAGTATTCCCATAGCCAAGATATGGAAGTAACCAGAAAGTCCACCGACAGATGGGCGGACAAAGAAGAACTGCTACATGTACAGATGGAATATGAGCTTGTGAAAAAATGAAACAATGCCATTTGCAGCACCATAGATGAGTCTAGATGTAATCATGCCACTTGGAGTAAGTGAGAAAGCGAAAGACCCATATCCTATCATATCACATATAGGTGTTACCTAAAAAATGATACAAACAAAGATATTTCCACAGAGAAACACTATCATAGCTTCATTAAAAAAACTTATGGTTCACCAAATGGAAAGGTGTGAGGATTGGATACATTACCATATTGAGGTTAACAGAGAGATACAAACACATGTGAAATATATAATCACCAAAGACCTACGCAATACCAAGAGGAGACTACTCAACATTGTGTCATAACCTACATGGGAAAAGGATCCGAAGAAGAATAGATATATGCGTATGTGTGAAAGAACCACATCTTTCACACTTAGAACAAACAAAACATTGTAATCAAGTTTGCTGTGATGAAAAATAAAAATTAATTTAAAAATACCAACAAGAAGTAATGAGACATAAACTTAAAGGGCTTTTTCCTCGCACATTCCATTCTAATTTACAACCTAGAACACCACTTCCAGTAAGGCTCTGTTGCCCTAGTAACCAGATTTGGTAAAGGAGAAATGCTGCCGCCTTGTGGCCGATTCCCGCAAGAGCAGCTTTTAACCCACAGCTAATGGTCACTTACCATTCACAAGGACTCAGGGCTGTAAAGGACACCTGCCCTAAAAAAGTGTGCTGAGGTAGGGAATGGATAAAAAAAAATTCAAAACACGCAGGATTTTCAAGATAGTATAAAGAGGTAAGTTTTACTCACTCTCTTTTTAAAGAAAGGAAAATGGATAAAAGTTCCACCTCAGGAAGTATGAGACTCATGCAATCTAATCTACAAAAAGTTTTCAACTCACACCAGTCGACTGACCATTGGCAAAAAGTCTACAAACAATAAATGCTGAAGAGGTTTTAGAGATCTGTGTACCCTGTAGCTGCTGGTGAGATGTAAAAGGGTTAAATGCTAATAATGCGAACAGAAAGGAGCTGCGCTGAAAAGGAAAAACTGAGGTACCTTTCAATCCAGCAGGATCACCAATGGGCCTCTCACCTGAGAAGACCAGAATGAAGAAGACCCGGGTTGCAAAAGCTGCACTGCAGCCTTATTCACAATAGACAAGACAGTGAAGCAACCAAAATGTCCATCAACAGATGAAAGGATAAAGAAAAAGTGGTCCATGTACACAATGAATACTAGCCATGGAAAACAGTGAAACACTGCTCTTTGAGGCACCATAGATGATCTTGGAGATAATCACAGAACATGAGGTAAGTCGGAAAGCAAAAGTCCTATATCCTATGATATCACTTATAGGCGTTATCTAATAACGGACACAAATGAACATATTTCCACAAAGAAAGTCAATCACAGACTTATTTAAAAAAAAAAAACTATGCTTATCTAAAAGGAAAGGTGGGGGGGATGGATAAATGAAGATTAGCGTTACCATATGTATACAAATACATATTATATACATATATCAAAAGGACCGACCCTATAGCAAGGAAGGTTTAGAGAACACTCTGTAATAATTTACAGGGGAAGAGGATCTCTACATAAACAGGTATATAGAATATGTAGATGAACCAGAGTGTGTACACCTTGGACAAGCAACATTCTAACCATTACCCCAATTGAAAAAATTAAAACAACGAACTAGGAGTAATGAGACATAAACTTGTGGGGGGTTTTCCTGGCACATTCCATCCAAATTTACAACCTAGGCAAACGACTTCCAGAACGGCTCTGCTGCCCTAGTACCCAGATTTGGGAATGGAGAAATGCTGCATCCTTGTGGCCGTTTCCCACAACAGCAGCTTTAAACCCACTGCCAAAGGTCACTAAATATTCACCAATGGCAGTTCTGTAAATGGCACCTGCCCTCCAAAAAATACTGAGGTCGAAAATCGACCAAAAAATTCTAGAGTGCAACCTTCCAAAAAGAAAATTTGAAGAGGTATATTATACTCACACTTTTTTTCTTTTTTCTTTTAACAGAAAAGTAAAAGGCGTGGAAAAATGATGAATTGTAGGAATTTTGACAGGCATGTAAACCCAAATTACAAAAACCTATCAGCTCACACCAGTCAGAATGGCCATCAACAAAAATCCTGCAAACAATATATGCTGACGTGATTGTGGAGAAATGCGTCCCCTCGATTCTAAGGGGGACGTGGTAAGAGTCACTAATGAAAGGACAATTGAGGTGCCTTGAAAAGGTAAACGTTGAGCTACCATAGCAGTCAATCAATCATACCCACTGCTGGGTCTATCACCTGAGAAAATGAAAATCAATAATCACAGGCTGGCAATCCTGCACTCCAGCAATATTTACCATAGGCAACACTTGGAAGCAACGGACATGTCCATCAACAGAGGAATGCACCAAGAAGAAGTGGTCCATGTACACAATGGAATATTAGCCATGGAAAACCTTGAAGCACTGCTCTTTGAGGCACCATAGATGAGCCTGGAGATAATCACAAAACATGAAGTAGGTCGGAAAGCCAAAGACCTATAGCCTATATTATCACTTATGGCATTATCTAATAACTGACACAGATGAAAATATTTCCAAAGAGAAAGACACTCACAGGCTTAGAAAACAAACTATGCTCATCTAAAAGGAAAGGAGGGGGGAAATTGAGAAATGAAGATTAGTGTTACTATACATATACAAATACATATTATATCCATGTATCAAAAAGACCGAACATATAGCAAGGGAGGTCGACGGAACACTGTAATATTTTACATGGGAAGAGGATCTGTACATTCATAGACATACATAATGTACAAATGAACCAGATTGTGTACACCTAGGACAGACAATGTTCCAAACTTTACCCAGATTAAAAAAAATTTAAAAACCAAGAAGAAGTAATGAGACATAAACTTATGGGGATTTCTCCTGGCAAATTCCATTCTAATTTACAACCTAGGACAATGACTTCCAGAAAGGCTCTGCTGCCCTAGTACCCAGATTGGGGAATGGAGAAATGCTACCTCCTTGTGGCCGTTTCCCACAACAGCAGCTTTGAACCCACTGCAAAAGGTCACTAAATTTTCACCAACTTGCAGTTCTGTAAATGGCACCCGCCCTCCAGAAAATTTCTGCGGTCAAAAATCGACCAAAAAATTCAAAAGAGAGCAACCTTCGAAGAAGACAATTTCAAGAGCTATATTGTACTCACGGTTTTTTCTTTTAAGAGAAAAGACAAAGGCGTAGGAATATGATGAATTTTAAAAATTTTAATGACATGCATACCCATATTACAAAACCTATCAGCTCACAGCAGTCAGAATGGCCATTAGGAAAAATGCTGCAAAAAATAAATGGTGAAGGGAGTGTGGAGAAATGCGTACCCTCGGTTGTAAGGGGGGGCATGTAAAGAGCCACTAATGAAAACACAATGTAGGCGCTTTGAACAGGGAAACATTGAGCTACCAGTCAATCAATCAAAACCACTGCTTGGCCTATCACCTGAGAAAATGAGAATCAAAAAGTCACAGGTTGGCAAACCTGTACGCCAGCAAGATTTACCATAGCCAGCACTTGGAAGCAATGAAAATATCCATCAACCGAGGAATGCACCAAGAAGAAGTGGTCCACGTACACAATGGAATATTACTCTAATAATAAATATAAATTAAATTTAAAAACAAACAAAAGCAAGGAGACATCAACATTTGTGGGTTTATCCGGGCACATTGCACTCCAGTTTACAACCGAAGAACACCACTGGCCGTTAGGTCTGTTTCCCTGGTACCAGCATGGGGAACGTAGAAAGGCTGCCGCTCTCTGGCCGTTACCTGCAAAAGCAGGTTTAAAGCCTGAGCTAATGGTCACTTCATATGAACAAGTACTGCAGGGCTGTAAATGAAACCTGCCCTCAAAATATCTTGAGGGAGATAATGGCCAAAATATTTCAAATGGTGACACATACTTTAAGAAAACACTTTGAAGAAATAAGCTCTAATCACAGCTGGAAAAATAAAAAGGACATGTCTAAAAGCTCAATTTCAACGCATTATGAGACACATGCAAATTCAACCACAAAGAGGTGTCAGCTCACACCACTCAGAATAACCATCAGCAAAAACTACAAAGAATAAATGCTGAAGGTGCTGGGAAGAAATGCATACCCTCAACTTTATGTGGGACGTAACCTGGAAAGAGCCACTAAAGAGAACAGAATAGAGGTGCCTTTAAAAGGTAAACATTTAGCTACCATAGCATCCAGCAGACCTATTCCTGGACCTATAAACTAAGAAGACAGAATTGGAAGGACACAGGTACGCAAATCTGCATTGCATAGTATTCCCATAGCCAAGATATGGAAGTAACCAGAAAGTCCACCGACAGATGGGCGGACAAAGAAGAACTGCTACATGTACAGATGGAATATGAGCTTGTGAAAAAATGAAACAATGCCATTTGCAGCACCATAGATGAGTCTAGATGTAATCATGCCACTTGGAGTAAGTGAGAAAGCGAAAGACCCATATCCTATCATATCACATATAGGTGTTACCTAAAAAATGATACAAACAAAGATATTTCCACAGAGAAACACTATCATAGCTTCATTAAAAAAACTTATGGTTCACCAAATGGAAAGGTGTGAGGATTGGATACATTACCATATTGAGGTTAACAGAGAGATACAAACACATGTGAAATATATAATCACCAAAGACCTACGCAATACCAAGAGGAGACTACTCAACATTGTGTCATAACCTACATGGGAAAAGGATCCGAAGAAGAATAGATATATGCGTATGTGTGAAAGAACCACATCTTTCACACTTAGAACAAACAAAACATTGTAATCAAGTTTGCTGTGATGAAAAATAAAAATTAATTTAAAAATACCAACAAGAAGTAATGAGACATAAACTTAAAGGGCTTTTTCCTCGCACATTCCATTCTAATTTACAACCTAGAACACCACTTCCAGTAAGGCTCTGTTGCCCTAGTAACCAGATTTGGTAAAGGAGAAATGCTGCCGCCTTGTGGCCGATTCCCGCAAGAGCAGCTTTTAACCCACAGCTAATGGTCACTTACCATTCACAAGGACTCAGGGCTGTAAAGGACACCTGCCCTAAAAAAGTGTGCTGAGGTAGGGAATGGATAAAAAAAAATTCAAAACACGCAGGATTTTCAAGATAGTATAAAGAGGTAAGTTTTACTCACTCTCTTTTTAAAGAAAGGAAAATGGATAAAAGTTCCACCTCAGGAAGTATGAGACTCATGCAATCTAATCTACAAAAAGTTTTCAACTCACACCAGTCGACTGACCATTGGCAAAAAGTCTACAAACAATAAATGCTGAAGAGGTTTTAGAGATCTGTGTACCCTGTAGCTGCTGGTGAGATGTAAAAGGGTTAAATGCTAATAATGCGAACAGAAAGGAGCTGCGCTGAAAAGGAAAAACTGAGGTACCTTTCAATCCAGCAGGATCACCAATGGGCCTCTCACCTGAGAAGACCAGAATGAAGAAGACCCGGGTTGCAAAAGCTGCACTGCAGCCTTATTCACAATAGACAAGACAGTGAAGCAACCAAAATGTCCATCAACAGATGAAAGGATAAAGAAAAAGTGGTCCATGTACACAATGAATACTAGCCATGGAAAACAGTGAAACACTGCTCTTTGAGGCACCATAGATGATCTTGGAGATAATCACAGAACATGAGGTAAGTCGGAAAGCAAAAGTCCTATATCCTATGATATCACTTATAGGCGTTATCTAATAACGGACACAAATGAACATATTTCCACAAAGAAAGTCAATCACAGACTTATTTAAAAAAAAAAAACTATGCTTATCTAAAAGGAAAGGTGGGGGGGATGGATAAATGAAGATTAGCGTTACCATATGTATACAAATACATATTATATACATATATCAAAAGGACCGACCCTATAGCAAGGAAGGTTTAGAGAACACTCTGTAATAATTTACAGGGGAAGAGGATCTCTACATAAACAGGTATATAGAATATGTAGATGAACCAGAGTGTGTACACCTTGGACAAGCAACATTCTAACCATTACCCCAATTGAAAAAATTAAAACAACGAACTAGGAGTAATGAGACATAAACTTGTGGGGGGTTTTCCTGGCACATTCCATCCAAATTTACAACCTAGGCAAACGACTTCCAGAACGGCTCTGCTGCCCTAGTACCCAGATTTGGGAATGGAGAAATGCTGCATCCTTGTGGCCGTTTCCCACAACAGCAGCTTTAAACCCACTGCCAAAGGTCACTAAATATTCACCAATGGCAGTTCTGTAAATGGCACCTGCCCTCCAAAAAATACTGAGGTCGAAAATCGACCAAAAAATTCTAGAGTGCAACCTTCCAAAAAGAAAATTTGAAGAGGTATATTATACTCACACTTTTTTTCTTTTTTCTTTTAACAGAAAAGTAAAAGGCGTGGAAAAATGATGAATTGTAGGAATTTTGACAGGCATGTAAACCCAAATTACAAAAACCTATCAGCTCACACCAGTCAGAATGGCCATCAACAAAAATCCTGCAAACAATATATGCTGACGTGATTGTGGAGAAATGCGTCCCCTCGATTCTAAGGGGGACGTGGTAAGAGTCACTAATGAAAGGACAATTGAGGTGCCTTGAAAAGGTAAACGTTGAGCTACCATAGCAGTCAATCAATCATACCCACTGCTGGGTCTATCACCTGAGAAAATGAAAATCAATAATCACAGGCTGGCAATCCTGCACTCCAGCAATATTTACCATAGGCAACACTTGGAAGCAACGGACATGTCCATCAACAGAGGAATGCACCAAGAAGAAGTGGTCCATGTACACAATGGAATATTAGCCATGGAAAACCTTGAAGCACTGCTCTTTGAGGCACCATAGATGAGCCTGGAGATAATCACAAAACATGAAGTAGGTCGGAAAGCCAAAGACCTATAGCCTATATTATCACTTATGGCATTATCTAATAACTGACACAGATGAAAATATTTCCAAAGAGAAAGACACTCACAGGCTTAGAAAACAAACTATGCTCATCTAAAAGGAAAGGAGGGGGGAAATTGAGAAATGAAGATTAGTGTTACTATACATATACAAATACATATTATATCCATGTATCAAAAAGACCGAACATATAGCAAGGGAGGTCGACGGAACACTGTAATATTTTACATGGGAAGAGGATCTGTACATTCATAGACATACATAATGTACAAATGAACCAGATTGTGTACACCTAGGACAGACAATGTTCCAAACTTTACCCAGATTAAAAAAAATTTAAAAACCAAGAAGAAGTAATGAGACATAAACTTATGGGGATTTCTCCTGGCAAATTCCATTCTAATTTACAACCTAGGACAATGACTTCCAGAAAGGCTCTGCTGCCCTAGTACCCAGATTGGGGAATGGAGAAATGCTACCTCCTTGTGGCCGTTTCCCACAACAGCAGCTTTGAACCCACTGCAAAAGGTCACTAAATTTTCACCAACTTGCAGTTCTGTAAATGGCACCCGCCCTCCAGAAAATTTCTGCGGTCAAAAATCGACCAAAAAATTCAAAAGAGAGCAACCTTCGAAGAAGACAATTTCAAGAGCTATATTGTACTCACGGTTTTTTCTTTTAAGAGAAAAGACAATGGCGTAGGAATATGATGAATTTTAAAAATTTTAATGACATGCATACCCATATTACAAAACCTATCAGCTCACAGCAGTCAGAATGGCCATTAGGAAAAATGCTGCAAAAAATAAATGGTGAAGGGAGTGTGGAGAAATGCGTACCCTCGGTTGTAAGGGGGGGCATGTAAAGAGCCACTAATGAAAACACAATGTAGGCGCTTTGAACAGGGAAACATTGAGCTACCAGTCAATCAATCAAAACCACTGCTTGGCCTATCACCTGAGAAAATGAGAATCAAAAAGTCACAGGTTGGCAAACCTGTACGCCAGCAAGATTTACCATAGCCAGCACTTGGAAGCAATGAAAATATCCATCAACCGAGGAATGCACCAAGAAGAAGTGGTCCACGTACACAATGGAATATTACTCTAATAATAAATATAAATTAAATTTAAAAACAAACAAAAGCAAGGAGACATCAACATTTGTGGGTTTATCCGGGCACATTGCACTCCAGTTTACAACCGAAGAACACCACTGGCCGTTAGGTCTGTTTCCCTGGTACCAGCATGGGGAACGTAGAAAGGCTGCCGCTCTCTGGCCGTTACCTGCAAAAGCAGGTTTAAAGCCTGAGCTAATGGTCACTTCATATGAACAAGTACTGCAGGGCTGTAAATGAAACCTGCCCTCAAAATATCTTGAGGGAGATAATGGCCAAAATATTTCAAATGGTGACACATACTTTAAGAAAACACTTTGAAGAAATAAGCTCTAATCACAGCTGGAAAAATAAAAAGGACATGTCTAAAAGCTCAATTTCAACGCATTATGAGACACATGCAAATTCAACCACAAAGAGGTATCAGCTCACACCACTCAGAATAACCATCAGCAAAAACTACAAAGAATAAATGCTGAAGGTGCTGGGAAGAAATGCATACCCTCAACTTTATGTGGGACGTAACCTGGAAAGAGCCACTAAAGAGAACAGAATAGAGGTGCCTTTAAAAGGTAAACATTTAGCTACCATAGCATCCAGCAGACCTATTCCTGGACCTATAAACTAAGAAGACAGAATTGGAAGGACACAGGTACGCAAATCTGCATTGCATAGTATTCCCATAGCCAAGATATGGAAGTAACCAGAAAGTCCACCGACAGATGGGCGGACAAAGAAGAACTGCTACATGTACAGATGGAATATGAGCTTGTGAAAAAATGAAACAATGCCATTTGCAGCACCATAGATGAGTCTAGATGTAATCATGCCACTTGGAGTAAGTGAGAAAGCGAAAGACCCATATCCTATCATATCACATATAGGTGTTACCTAAAAAATGATACAAACAAAGATATTTCCACAGAGAAACACTATCATAGCTTCATTAAAAAAACTTATGGTTCACCAAATGGAAAGGTGTGAGGATTGGATACATTACCATATTGAGGTTAACAGAGAGATACAAACACATGTGAAATATATAATCACCAAAGACCTACGCAATACCAAGAGGAGACTACTCAACATTGTGTCATAACCTACATGGGAAAAGGATCCGAAGAAGAATAGATATATGCGTATGTGTGAAAGAACCACATCTTTCACACTTAGAACAAACAAAACATTGTAATCAAGTTTGCTGTGATGAAAAATAAAAATTAATTTAAAAATACCAACAAGAAGTAATGAGACATAAACTTAAAGGGCTTTTTCCTCGCACATTCCATTCTAATTTACAACCTAGAACACCACTTCCAGTAAGGTTCTGTTGCCCTAGTAACCAGATTTGGTAAAGGAGAAATGCTGCCGCCTTGTGGCCGATTCCCGCAAGAGCAGCTTTTAACCCACAGCTAATGGTCACTTACCATTCACAAGGACTCAGGGCTGTAAAGGACACCTGCCCTAAAAAAGTGTGCTGAGGTAGGGAATGGATAAAAAAAAATTCAAAACACGCAGGATTTTCAAGATAGTATAAAGAGGTAAGTTTTACTCACTCTCTTTTTAAAGAAAGGAAAATGGATAAAAGTTCCACCTCAGGAAGTATGAGACTCATGCAATCTAATCTACAAAAAGTTTTCAACTCACACCAGTCGACTGACCATTGGCAAAAAGTCTACAAACAATAAATGCTGAAGAGGTTTTAGAGATCTGTGTACCCTGTAGCTGCTGGTGAGATGTAAAAGGGTTAAATGCTAATAATGCGAACAGAAAGGAGCTGCGCTGAAAAGGAAAAACTGAGGTACCTTTCAATCCAGCAGGATCACCAATGGGCCTCTCACCTGAGAAGACCAGAATGAAGAAGACCCGGGTTGCAAAAGCTGCACTGCAGCCTTATTCACAATAGACAAGACAGTGAAGCAACCAAAATGTCCATCAACAGATGAAAGGATAAAGAAAAAGTGGTCCATGTACACAATGAATACTAGCCATGGAAAACAGTGAAACACTGCTCTTTGAGGCACCATAGATGATCTTGGAGATAATCACAGAACATGAGGTAAGTCGGAAAGCAAAAGTCCTATATCCTATGATATCACTTATAGGCGTTATCTAATAACGGACACAAATGAACATATTTCCACAAAGAAAGTCAATCACAGACTTATTTAAAAAAAAAAAACTATGCTTATCTAAAAGGAAAGGTGGGGGGGATGGATAAATGAAGATTAGCGTTACCATATGTATACAAATACATATTATATACATATATCAAAAGGACCGACCCTATAGCAAGGAAGGTTTAGAGAACACTCTGTAATAATTTACAGGGGAAGAGGATCTCTACATAAACAGGTATATAGAATATGTAGATGAACCAGAGTGTGTACACCTTGGACAAGCAACATTCTAACCATTACCCCAATTGAAAAAATTAAAACAACGAACTAGGAGTAATGAGACATAAACTTGTGGGGGGTTTTCCTGGCACATTCCATCCAAATTTACAACCTAGGCAAACGACTTCCAGAACGGCTCTGCTGCCCTAGTACCCAGATTTGGGAATGGAGAAATGCTGCATCCTTGTGGCCGTTTCCCACAACAGCAGCTTTAAACCCACTGCCAAAGGTCACTAAATATTCACCAATGGCAGTTCTGTAAATGGCACCTGCCCTCCAAAAAATACTGAGGTCGAAAATCGACCAAAAAATTCTAGAGTGCAACCTTCCAAAAAGAAAATTTGAAGAGGTATATTATACTCACACTTTTTTTCTTTTTTCTTTTAACAGAAAAGTAAAAGGCGTGGAAAAATGATGAATTGTAGGAATTTTGACAGGCATGTAAACCCAAATTACAAAAACCTATCAGCTCACACCAGTCAGAATGGCCATCAACAAAAATCCTGCAAACAATATATGCTGACGTGATTGTGGAGAAATGCGTCCCCTCGATTCTAAGGGGGACGTGGTAAGAGTCACTAATGAAAGGACAATTGAGGTGCCTTGAAAAGGTAAACGTTGAGCTACCATAGCAGTCAATCAATCATACCCACTGCTGGGTCTATCACCTGAGAAAATGAAAATCAATAATCACAGGCTGGCAATCCTGCACTCCAGCAATATTTACCATAGGCAACACTTGGAAGCAACGGACATGTCCATCAACAGAGGAATGCACCAAGAAGAAGTGGTCCATGTACACAATGGAATATTAGCCATGGAAAACCTTGAAGCACTGCTCTTTGAGGCACCATAGATGAGCCTGGAGATAATCACAAAACATGAAGTAGGTCGGAAAGCCAAAGACCTATAGCCTATATTATCACTTATGGCATTATCTAATAACTGACACAGATGAAAATATTTCCAAAGAGAAAGACACTCACAGGCTTAGAAAACAAACTATGCTCATCTAAAAGGAAAGGAGGGGGGAAATTGAGAAATGAAGATTAGTGTTACTATACATATACAAATACATATTATATCCATGTATCAAAAAGACCGAACATATAGCAAGGGAGGTCGACGGAACACTGTAATATTTTACATGGGAAGAGGATCTGTACATTCATAGACATACATAATGTACAAATGAACCAGATTGTGTACACCTAGGACAGACAATGTTCCAAACTTTACCCAGATTAAAAAAAATTTAAAAACCAAGAAGAAGTAATGAGACATAAACTTATGGGGATTTCTCCTGGCAAATTCCATTCTAATTTACAACCTAGGACAATGACTTCCAGAAAGGCTCTGCTGCCCTAGTACCCAGATTGGGGAATGGAGAAATGCTACCTCCTTGTGGCCGTTTCCCACAACAGCAGCTTTGAACCCACTGCAAAAGGTCACTAAATTTTCACCAACTTGCAGTTCTGTAAATGGCACCCGCCCTCCAGAAAATTTCTGCGGTCAAAAATCGACCAAAAAATTCAAAAGAGAGCAACCTTTGAAGAAGACAATTTCAAGAGCTATATTGTACTCACGGTTTTTTCTTTTAAGAGAAAAGACAAAGGCGTAGGAATATGATGAATTTTAAAAATTTTAATGACATGCATACCCATATTACAAAACCTATCAGCTCACAGCAGTCAGAATGGCCATTAGGAAAAATGCTGCAAAAAATAAATGGTGAAGGGAGTGTGGAGAAATGTGTACCCTCGGTTGTAAGGGGGGGCATGTAAAGAGCCACTAATGAAAACACAATGTAGGCGCTTTGAACAGGGAAACATTGAGCTACCAGTCAATCAATCAAAACCACTGCTTGGCCTATCACCTGAGAAAATGAGAATCAAAAAGTCACAGGTTGGCAAACCTGTACGCCAGCAAGATTTACCATAGCCAGCACTTGGAAGCAATGAAAATATCCATCAACCGAGGAATGCACCAAGAAGAAGTGGTCCACGTACACAATGGAATATTACTCTAATAATAAATATAAATTAAATTTAAAAACAAACAAAAGCAAGGAGACATCAACATTTGTGGGTTTATCCGGGCACATTGCACTCCAGTTTACAACCGAAGAACACCACTGGCCGTTAGGTCTGTTTCCCTGGTACCAGCATGGGGAACGTAGAAAGGCTGCCGCTCTCTGGCCGTTACCTGCAAAAGCAGGTTTAAAGCCTGAGCTAATGGTCACTTCATATGAACAAGTACTGCAGGGCTGTAAATGAAACCTGCCCTCAAAATATCTTGAGGGAGATAATGGCCAAAATATTTCAAATGGTGACACATACTTTAAGAAAACACTTTGAAGAAATAAGCTCTAATCACAGCTTGTAAAATAAAAAGGACATGTCTAAAAGCTCAATTTCAACGCATTATGAGACACATGCAAATTCAACCACAAAGAGGTATCAGCTCACACCACTCAGAATAACCATCAGCAAAAACTACAAAGAATAAATGCTGAAGGTGCTGGGAAGAAATGCATACCCTCAACTTTATGTGGGACGTAACCTGGAAAGAGCCACTAAAGAGAACAGAATAGAGGTGCCTTTAAAAGGTAAACATTTAGCTACCATAGCATCCAGCAGACCTATTCCTGGACCTATAAACTAAGAAGACAGAATTGGAAGGACACAGGTACGCAAATCTGCATTGCATAGTATTCCCATAGCCAAGATATGGAAGTAACCAGAAAGTCCACCGACAGATGGGCGGACAAAGAAGAACTGCTACATGTACAGATGGAATATGAGCTTGTGAAAAAATGAAACAATGCCATTTGCAGCACCATAGATGAGTCTAGATGTAATCATGCCACTTGGAGTAAGTGAGAAAGCGAAAGACCCATATCCTATCATATCACATATAGGTGTTACCTAAAAAATGATACAAACAAAGATATTTCCACAGAGAAACACTATCATAGCTTCATTAAAAAAACTTATGGTTCACCAAATGGAAAGGTGTGAGGATTGGATACATTACCATATTGAGGTTAACAGAGAGATACAAACACATGTGAAATATATAATCACCAAAGACCTACGCAATACCAAGAGGAGACTACTCAACATTGTGTCATAACCTACATGGGAAAAGGATCCGAAGAAGAATAGATATATGCGTATGTGTGAAAGAACCACATCTTTCACACTTAGAACAAACAAAACATTGTAATCAAGTTTGCTGTGATGAAAAATAAAAATTAATTTAAAAATACCAACAAGAAGTAATGAGACATAAACTTAAAGGGCTTTTTCCTCGCACATTCCATTCTAATTTACAACCTAGAACACCACTTCCAGTAAGGCTCTGTTGCCCTAGTAACCAGATTTGGTAAAGGAGAAATGCTGCCGCCTTGTGGCCGATTCCCGCAAGAGCAGCTTTTAACCCACAGCTAATGGTCACTTACCATTCACAAGGACTCAGGGCTGTAAAGGACACCTGCCCTAAAAAAGTGTGCTGAGGTAGGGAATGGATAAAAAAAAATTCAAAACACGCAGGATTTTCAAGATAGTATAAAGAGGTAAGTTTTACTCACTCTCTTTTTAAAGAAAGGAAAATGGATAAAAGTTCCACCTCAGGAAGTATGAGACTCATGCAATCTAATCTACAAAAAGTTTTCAACTCACACCAGTCGACTGACCATTGGCAAAAAGTCTACAAACAATAAATGCTGAAGAGGTTTTAGAGATCTGTGTACCCTGTAGCTGCTGGTGAGATGTAAAAGGGTTAAATGCTAATAATGCGAACAGAAAGGAGCTGCGCTGAAAAGGAAAAACTGAGGTACCTTTCAATCCAGCAGGATCACCAATGGGCCTCTCACCTGAGAAGACCAGAATGAAGAAGACCCGGGTTGCAAAAGCTGCACTGCAGCCTTATTCACAATAGACAAGACAGTGAAGCAACCAAAATGTCCATCAACAGATGAAAGGATAAAGAAAAAGTGGTCCATGTACACAATGAATACTAGCCATGGAAAACAGTGAAACACTGCTCTTTGAGGCACCATAGATGATCTTGGAGATAATCACAGAACATGAGGTAAGTCGGAAAGCAAAAGTCCTATATCCTATGATATCACTTATAGGCGTTATCTAATAACGGACACAAATGAACATATTTCCACAAAGAAAGTCAATCACAGACTTATTAAAAAAAAAAAAACTATGCTTATCTAAAAGGAAAGGTGGGGGGGATGGATAAATGAAGATTAGCGTTACCATATGTATACAAATACATATTATATACATATATCAAAAGGACCGACCCTATAGCAAGGAAGGTTTAGAGAACACTCTGTAATAATTTACAGGGGAAGAGGATCTCTACATAAACAGGTATATAGAATATGTAGATGAACCAGAGTGTGTACACCTTGGACAAGCAACATTCTAACCATTACCCCAATTGAAAAAATTAAAACAACGAACTAGGAGTAATGAGACATAAACTTGTGGGGGGTTTTCCTGGCACATTCCATCCAAATTTACAACCTAGGCAAACGACTTCCAGAACGGCTCTGCTGCCCTAGTACCCAGATTTGGGAATGGAGAAATGCTGCATCCTTGTGGCCGTTTCCCACAACAGCAGCTTTAAACCCACTGCCAAAGGACACTAAATATTCACCAATGGCAGTTCTGTAAATGGCACCTGCCCTCCAAAAAATACTGAGGTCGAAAATCGACCAAAAAATTCTAGAGTGCAACCTTCCAAAAAGAAAATTTGAAGAGGTATATTATACTCACACTTTTTTTCTTTTTTCTTTTAACAGAAAAGTAAAAGGCGTGGAAAAATGATGAATTGTAGGAATTTTGACAGGCATGTAAACCCAAATTACAAAAACCTATCAGCTCACACCAGTCAGAATGGCCATCAACAAAAATCCTGCAAACAATATATGCTGACGTGATTGTGGAGAAATGCGTCCCCTCGATTCTAAGGGGGACGTGGTAAGAGTCACTAATGAAAGGACAATTGAGGTGCCTTGAAAAGGTAAACGTTGAGCTACCATAGCAGTCAATCAATCATACCCACTGCTGGGTCTATCACCTGAGAAAATGAAAATCAATAATCACAGGCTGGCAATCCTGCACTCCAGCAATATTTACCATAGGCAACACTTGGAAGCAACGGACATGTCCATCAACAGAGGAATGCACCAAGAAGAAGTGGTCCATGTACACAATGGAATATTAGCCATGGAAAACCTTGAAGCACTGCTCTTTGAGGCACCATAGATGAGCCTGGAGATAATCACAAAACATGAAGTAGGTCGGAAAGCCAAAGACCTATAGCCTATATTATCACTTATGGCATTATCTAATAACTGACACAGATGAAAATATTTCCAAAGAGAAAGACACTCACAGGCTTAGAAAACAAACTATGCTCATCTAAAAGGAAAGGAGGGGGGAAATTGAGAAATGAAGATTAGTGTTACTATACATATACAAATACATATTATATCCATGTATCAAAAAGACCGAACATATAGCAAGGGAGGTCGACGGAACACTGTAATATTTTACATGGGAAGAGGATCTGTACATTCATAGACATACATAATGTACAAATGAACCAGATTGTGTACACCTAGGACAGACAATGTTCCAAACTTTACCCAGATTAAAAAAAATTTAAAAACCAAGAAGAAGTAATGAGACATAAACTTATGGGGATTTCTCCTGGCAAATTCCATTCTAATTTACAACCTAGGACAATGACTTCCAGAAAGGCTCTGCTGCCCTAGTACCCAGATTGGGGAATGGAGAAATGCTACCTCCTTGTGGCCGTTTCCCACAACAGCAGCTTTGAACCCACTGCAAAAGGTCACTAAATTTTCACCAACTTGCAGTTCTGTAAATGGCACCCGCCCTCCAGAAAATTTCTGCGGTCAAAAATCGACCAAAAAATTCAAAAGAGAGCAACCTTCGAAGAAGACAATTTCAAGAGCTATATTGTACTCACGGTTTTTTCTTTTAAGAGAAAAGACAAAGGCGTAGGAATATGATGAATTTTAAAAATTTTAATGACATGCATACCCATATTACAAAACCTATCAGCTCACAGCAGTCAGAATGGCCATTAGGAAAAATGCTGCAAAAAATAAATGGTGAAGGGAGTGTGGAGAAATGCGTACCCTCGGTTGTAAGGGGGGGCATGTAAAGAGCCACTAATGAAAACACAATGTAGGCGCTTTGAACAGGGAAACATTGAGCTACCAGTCAATCAATCAAAACCACTGCTTGGCCTATCACCTGAGAAAATGAGAATCAAAAAGTCACAGGTTGGCAAACCTGTACGCCAGCAAGATTTACCATAGCCAGCACTTGGAAGCAATGAAAATATCCATCAACCGAGGAATGCACCAAGAAGAAGTGGTCCACGTACACAATGGAATATTACTCTAATAATAAATATAAATTAAATTTAAAAACAAACAAAAGCAAGGAGACATCAACATTTGTGGGTTTATCCGGGCACATTGCACTCCAGTTTACAACCGAAGAACACCACTGGCCGTTAGGTCTGTTTCCCTGGTACCAGCATGGGGAACGTAGAAAGGCTGCCGCTCTCTGGCCGTTACCTGCAAAAGCAGGTTTAAAGCCTGAGCTAATGGTCACTTCATATGAACAAGTACTGCAGGGCTGTAAATGAAACCTGCCCTCAAAATATCTTGAGGGAGATAATGGCCAAAATATTTCAAATGGTGACACATACTTTAAGAAAACACTTTGAAGAAATAAGCTCTAATCACAGCTGGAAAAATAAAAAGGACATGTCTAAAAGCTCAATTTCAACGCATTATGAGACACATGCAAATTCAACCACAAAGAGGTATCAGCTCACACCACTCAGAATAACCATCAGCAAAAACTACAAAGAATAAATGCTGAAGGTGCTGGGAAGAAATGCATACCCTCAACTTTATGTGGGACGTAACCTGGAAAGAGCCACTAAAGAGAACAGAATAGAGGTGCCTTTAAAAGGTAAACATTTAGCTACCATAGCATCCAGCAGACCTATTCCTGGACCTATAAACTAAGAAGACAGAATTGGAAGGACACAGGTACGCAAATCTGCATTGCATAGTATTCCCATAGCCAAGATATGGAAGTAACCAGAAAGTCCACTGACAGATGGGCGGACAAAGAAGAACTGCTACATGTACAGATGGAATATGAGCTTGTGAAAAAATGAAACAATGCCATTTGCAGCACCATAGATGAGTCTAGATGTAATCATGCCACTTGGAGTAAGTGAGAAAGCGAAAGACCCATATCCTATCATATCACATATAGGTGTTACCTAAAAAATGATACAAACAAAGATATTTCCACAGAGAAACACTATCATAGCTTCATTAAAAAAACTTATGGTTCACCAAATGGAAAGGTGTGAGGATTGGATACATTACCATATTGAGGTTAACAGAGAGATACAAACACATGTGAAATATATAATCACCAAAGACCTACGCAATACCAAGAGGAGACTACTCAACATTGTGTCATAACCTACATGGGAAAAGGATCCGAAGAAGAATAGATATATGCGTATGTGTGAAAGAACCACATCTTTCACACTTAGAACAAACAAAACATTGTAATCAAGTTTGCTGTGATGAAAAATAAAAATTAATTTAAAAATACCAACAAGAAGTAATGAGACATAAACTTAAAGGGCTTTTTCCTCGCACATTCCATTCTAATTTACAACCTAGAACACCACTTCCAGTAAGGCTCTGTTGCCCTAGTAACCAGATTTGGTAAAGGAGAAATGCTGCCGCCTTGTGGCCGATTCCCGCAAGAGCAGCTTTTAACCCACAGCTAATGGTCACTTACCATTCACAAGGACTCAGGGCTGTAAAGGACACCTGCCCTAAAAAAGTGTGCTGAGGTAGGGAATGGATAAAAAAAAATTCAAAACACGCAGGATTTTCAAGATAGTATAAAGAGGTAAGTTTTACTCACTCTCTTTTTAAAGAAAGGAAAATGGATAAAAGTTCCACCTCAGGAAGTATGAGACTCATGCAATCTAATCTACAAAAAGTTTTCAACTCACACCAGTCGACTGACCATTGGCAAAAAGTCTACAAACAATAAATGCTGAAGAGGTTTTAGAGATCTGTGTACCCTGTAGCTGCTGGTGAGATGTAAAAGGGTTAAATGCTAATAATGCGAACAGAAAGGAGCTGCGCTGAAAAGGAAAAACTGAGGTACCTTTCAATCCAGCAGGATCACCAATGGGCCTCTCACCTGAGAAGACCAGAATGAAGAAGACCCGGGTTGCAAAAGCTGCACTGCAGCCTTATTCACAATAGACAAGACAGTGAAGCAACCAAAATGTCCATCAACAGATGAAAGGATAAAGAAAAAGTGGTCCATGTACACAATGAATACTAGCCATGGAAAACAGTGAAACACTGCTCTTTGAGGCACCATAGATGATCTTGGAGATAATCACAGAACATGAGGTAAGTCGGAAAGCAAAAGTCCTATATCCTATGATATCACTTATAGGCGTTATCTAATAACGGACACAAATGAACATATTTCCACAAAGAAAGTCAATCACAGACTTATTTAAAAAAAAAAACTATGCTTATCTAAAAGGAAAGGTGGGGGGGATGGATAAATGAAGATTAGCGTTACCATATGTATACAAATACATATTATATACATATATCAAAAGGACCGACCCTATAGCAAGGAAGGTTTAGAGAACACTCTGTAATAATTTACAGGGGAAGAGGATCTCTACATAAACAGGTATATAGAATATGTAGATGAACCAGAGTGTGTACACCTTGGACAAGCAACATTCTAACCATTACCCCAATTGAAAAAATTAAAACAACGAACTAGGAGTAATGAGACATAAACTTGTGGGGGGTTTTCCTGGCACATTCCATCCAAATTTACAACCTAGGCAAACGACTTCCAGAACGGCTCTGCTGCCCTAGTACCCAGATTTGGGAATGGAGAAATGCTGCATCCTTGTGGCCGTTTCCCACAACAGCAGCTTTAAACCCACTGCCAAAGGTCACTAAATATTCACCAATGGCAGTTCTGTAAATGGCACCTGCCCTCCAAAAAATACTGAGGTCGAAAATCGACCAAAAAATTCTAGAGTGCAACCTTCCAAAAAGAAAATTTGAAGAGGTATATTATACTCACACTTTTTTTCTTTTTTCTTTTAACAGAAAAGTAAAAGGCGTGGAAAAATGATGAATTGTAGGAATTTTGACAGGCATGTAAACCCAAATTACAAAAACCTATCAGCTCACACCAGTCAGAATGGCCATCAACAAAAATCCTGCAAACAATATATGCTGACGTGATTGTGGAGAAATGCGTCCCCTCGATTCTAAGGGGGACGTGGTAAGAGTCACTAATGAAAGGACAATTGAGGTGCCTTGAAAAGGTAAACGTTGAGCTACCATAGCAGTCAATCAATCATACCCACTGCTGGGTCTATCACCTGAGAAAATGAAAATCAATAATCACAGGCTGGCAATCCTGCACTCCAGCAATATTTACCATAGGCAACACTTGGAAGCAACGGACATGTCCATCAACAGAGGAATGCACCAAGAAGAAGTGGTCCATGTACACAATGGAATATTAGCCATGGAAAACCTTGAAGCACTGCTCTTTGAGGCACCATAGATGAGCCTGGAGATAATCACAAAACATGAAGTAGGTCGGAAAGCCAAAGACCTATAGCCTATATTATCACTTATGGCATTATCTAATAACTGACACAGATGAAAATATTTCCAAAGAGAAAGACACTCACAGGCTTAGAAAACAAACTATGCTCATCTAAAAGGAAAGGAGGGGGGAAATTGAGAAATGAAGATTAGTGTTACTATACATATACAAATACATATTATATCCATGTATCAAAAAGACCGAACATATAGCAAGGGAGGTCGACGGAACACTGTAATATTTTACATGGGAAGAGGATCTGTACATTCATAGACATACATAATGTACAAATGAACCAGATTGTGTACACCTAGGACAGACAATGTTCCAAACTTTACCCAGATTAAAAAAAATTTAAAAACCAAGAAGAAGTAATGAGACATAAACTTATGGGGATTTCTCCTGGCAAATTCCATTCTAATTTACAACCTAGGACAATGACTTCCAGAAAGGCTCTGCTGCCCTAGTACCCAGATTGGGGAATGGAGAAATGCTACCTCCTTGTGGCCGTTTCCCACAACAGCAGCTTTGAACCCACTGCAAAAGGTCACTAAATTTTCACCAACTTGCAGTTCTGTAAATGGCACCCGCCCTCCAGAAAATTTCTGCGGTCAAAAATCGACCAAAAAATTCAAAAGAGAGCAACCTTCGAAGAAGACAATTTCAAGAGCTATATTGTACTCACGGTTTTTTCTTTTAAGAGAAAAGACAAAGGCGTAGGAATATGATGAATTTTAAAAATTTTAATGACATGCATACCCATATTACAAAACCTATCAGCTCACAGCAGTCAGAATGGCCATTAGGAAAAATGCTGCAAAAAATAAATGGTGAAGGGAGTGTGGAGAAATGCGTACCCTCGGTTGTAAGGGGGGGCATGTAAAGAGCCACTAATGAAAACACAATGTAGGCGCTTTGAACAGGGAAACATTGAGCTACCAGTCAATCAATCAAAACCACTGCTTGGCCTATCACCTGAGAAAATGAGAATCAAAAAGTCACAGGTTGGCAAACCTGTACGCCAGCAAGATTTACCATAGCCAGCACTTGGAAGCAATGAAAATATCCATCAACCGAGGAATGCACCAAGAAGAAGTGGTCCACGTACACAATGGAATATTACTCTAATAATAAATATAAATTAAATTTAAAAACAAACAAAAACAAGGAGACATCAACATTTGTGGGTTTATCCGGGCACATTGCACTCCAGTTTACAACCGAAGAACACCACTGGCCGTTAGGTCTGTTTCCCTGGTACCAGCATGGGGAACGTAGAAAGGCTGCCGCTCTCTGGCCGTTACCTGCAAAAGCAGGTTTAAAGCCTGAGCTAATGGTCACTTCATATGAACAAGTACTGCAGGGCTGTAAATGAAACCTGCCCTCAAAATATCTTGAGGGAGATAATGGCCAAAATATTTCAAATGGTGACACATACTTTAAGAAAACACTTTGAAGAAATAAGCTCTAATCACAGCTGGAAAAATAAAAAGGACATGTCTAAAAGCTCAATTTCAACGCATTATGAGACACATGCAAATTCAACCACAAAGAGGTATCAGCTCACACCACTCAGAATAACCATCAGCAAAAACTACAAAGAATAAATGCTGAAGGTGCTGGGAAGAAATGCATACCCTCAACTTTATGTGGGACGTAACCTGGAAAGAGCCACTAAAGAGAACAGAATAGAGGTGCCTTTAAAAGGTAAACATTTAGCTACCATAGCATCCAGCAGACCTATTCCTGGACCTATAAACTAAGAAGACAGAATTGGAAGGACACAGGTACGCAAATCTGCATTGCATAGTATTCCCATAGCCAAGATATGGAAGTAACCAGAAAGTCCACCGACAGATGGGCGGACAAAGAAGAACTGCTACATGTACAGATGGAATATGAGCTTGTGAAAAAATGAAACAATGCCATTTGCAGCACCATAGATGAGTCTAGATGTAATCATGCCACTTGGAGTAAGTGAGAAAGCGAAAGACCCATATCCTATCATATCACATATAGGTGTTACCTAAAAAATGATACAAACAAAGATATTTCCACAGAGAAACACTATCATAGCTTCATTAAAAAAACTTATGGTTCACCAAATGGAAAGGTGTGAGGATTGGATACATTACCATATTGAGGTTAACAGAGAGATACAAACACATGTGAAATATATAATCACCAAAGACCTACGCAATACCAAGAGGAGACTACTCAACATTGTGTCATAACCTACATGGGAAAAGGATCCGAAGAAGAATAGATATATGCGTATGTGTGAAAGAACCACATCTTTCACACTTAGAACAAACAAAACATTGTAATCAAGTTTGCTGTGATGAAAAATAAAAATTAATTTAAAAATACCAACAAGAAGTAATGAGACATAAACTTAAAGGGCTTTTTCCTCGCACATTCCATTCTAATTTACAACCTAGAACACCACTTCCAGTAAGGCTCTGTTGCCCTAGTAACCAGATTTGGTAAAGGAGAAATGCTGCCGCCTTGTGGCCGATTCCCGCAAGAGCAGCTTTTAACCCACAGCTAATGGTCACTTACCATTCACAAGGACTCAGGGCTGTAAAGGACACCTGCCCTAAAAAAGTGTGCTGAGGTAGGGAATGGATAAAAAAAAATTCAAAACACGCAGGATTTTCAAGATAGTATAAAGAGGTAAGTTTTACTCACTCTCTTTTTAAAGAAAGGAAAATGGATAAAAGTTCCACCTCAGGAAGTATGAGACTCATGCAATCTAATCTACAAAAAGTTTTCAACTCACACCAGTCGACTGACCATTGGCAAAAAGTCTACAAACAATAAATGCTGAAGAGGTTTTAGAGATCTGTGTACCCTGTAGCTGCTGGTGAGATGTAAAAGGGTTAAATGCTAATAATGCGAACAGAAAGGAGCTGCGCTGAAAAGGAAAAACTGAGGTACCTTTCAATCCAGCAGGATCACCAATGGGCCTCTCACCTGAGAAGACCAGAATGAAGAAGACCCGGGTTGCAAAAGCTGCACTGCAGCCTTATTCACAATAGACAAGACAGTGAAGCAACCAAAATGTCCATCAACAGATGAAAGGATAAAGAAAAAGTGGTCCATGTACACAATGAATACTAGCCATGGAAAACAGTGAAACACTGCTCTTTGAGGCACCATAGATGATCTTGGAGATAATCACAGAACATGAGGTAAGTCGGAAAGCAAAAGTCCTATATCCTATGATATCACTTATAGGCGTTATCTAATAACGGACACAAATGAACATATTTCCACAAAGAAAGTCAATCACAGACTTATTTAAAAAAAAAAAACTATGCTTATCTAAAAGGAAAGGTGGGGGGGATGGATAAATGAAGATTAGCGTTACCATATGTATACAAATACATATTATATACATATATCAAAAGGACCGACCCTATAGCAAGGAAGGTTTAGAGAACACTCTGTAATAATTTACAGGGGAAGAGGATCTCTACATAAACAGGTATATAGAATATGTAGATGAACCAGAGTGTGTACACCTTGGACAAGCAACATTCTAACCATTACCCCAATTGAAAAAATTAAAACAACGAACTAGGAGTAATGAGACATAAACTTGTGGGGGGTTTTCCTGGCACATTCCATCCAAATTTACAACCTAGGCAAACGACTTCCAGAACGGCTCTGCTGCCCTAGTACCCAGATTTGGGAATGGAGAAATGCTGCATCCTTGTGGCCGTTTCCCACAACAGCAGCTTTAAACCCACTGCCAAAGGTCACTAAATATTCACCAATGGCAGTTCTGTAAATGGCACCTGCCCTCCAAAAAATACTGAGGTCGAAAATCGACCAAAAAATTCTAGAGTGCAACCTTCCAAAAAGAAAATTTGAAGAGGTATATTATACTCACACTTTTTTTCTTTTTTCTTTTAACAGAAAAGTAAAAGGCGTGGAAAAATGATGAATTGTAGGAATTTTGACAGGCATGTAAACCCAAATTACAAAAACCTATCAGCTCACACCAGTCAGAATGGCCATCAACAAAAATCCTGCAAACAATATATGCTGACGTGATTGTGGAGAAATGCGTCCCCTCGATTCTAAGGGGGACGTGGTAAGAGTCACTAATGAAAGGACAATTGAGGTGCCTTGAAAAGGTAAACGTTGAGCTACCATAGCAGTCAATCAATCATACCCACTGCTGGGTCTATCACCTGAGAAAATGAAAATCAATAATCACAGGCTGGCAATCCTGCACTCCAGCAATATTTACCATAGGCAACACTTGGAAGCAACGGACATGTCCATCAACAGAGGAATGCACCAAGAAGAAGTGGTCCATGTACACAATGGAATATTAGCCATGGAAAACCTTGAAGCACTGCTCTTTGAGGCACCATAGATGAGCCTGGAGATAATCACAAAACATGAAGTAGGTCGGAAAGCCAAAGACCTATAGCCTATATTATCACTTATGGCATTATCTAATAACTGACACAGATGAAAATATTTCCAAAGAGAAAGACACTCACAGGCTTAGAAAACAAACTATGCTCATCTAAAAGGAAAGGAGGGGGGAAATTGAGAAATGAAGATTAGTGTTACTATACATATACAAATACATATTATATCCATGTATCAAAAAGACCGAACATATAGCAAGGGAGGTCGACGGAACACTGTAATATTTTACATGGGAAGAGGATCTGTACATTCATAGACATACATAATGTACAAATGAACCAGATTGTGTACACCTAGGACAGACAATGTTCCAAACTTTACCCAGATTAAAAAAAATTTAAAAACCAAGAAGAAGTAATGAGACATAAACTTATGGGGATTTCTCCTGGCAAATTCCATTCTAATTTACAACCTAGGACAATGACTTCCAGAAAGGCTCTGCTGCCCTAGTACCCAGATTGGGGAATGGAGAAATGCTACCTCCTTGTGGCCGTTTCCCACAACAGCAGCTTTGAACCCACTGCAAAAGGTCACTAAATTTTCACCAACTTGCAGTTCTGTAAATGGCACCCGCCCTCCAGAAAATTTCTGCGGTCAAAAATCGACCAAAAAATTCAAAAGAGAGCAACCTTCGAAGAAGACAATTTCAAGAGCTATATTGTACTCACGGTTTTTTCTTTTAAGAGAAAAGACAATGGCGTAGGAATATGATGAATTTTAAAAATTTTAATGACATGCATACCCATATTACAAAACCTATCAGCTCACAGCAGTCAGAATGGCCATTAGGAAAAATGCTGCAAAAAATAAATGGTGAAGGGAGTGTGGAGAAATGCGTACCCTCGGTTGTAAGGGGGGGCATGTAAAGAGCCACTAATGAAAACACAATGTAGGCGCTTTGAACAGGGAAACATTGAGCTACCAGTCAATCAATCAAAACCACTGCTTGGCCTATCACCTGAGAAAATGAGAATCAAAAAGTCACAGGTTGGCAAACCTGTACGCCAGCAAGATTTACCATAGCCAGCACTTGGAAGCAATGAAAATATCCATCAACCGAGGAATGCACCAAGAAGAAGTGGTCCACGTACACAATGGAATATTACTCTAATAATAAATATAAATTAAATTTAAAAACAAACAAAAGCAAGGAGACATCAACATTTGTGGGTTTATCCGGGCACATTGCACTCCAGTTTACAACCGAAGAACACCACTGGCCGTTAGGTCTGTTTCCCTGGTACCAGCATGGGGAACGTAGAAAGGCTGCCGCTCTCTGGCCGTTACCTGCAAAAGCAGGTTTAAAGCCTGAGCTAATGGTCACTTCATATGAACAAGTACTGCAGGGCTGTAAATGAAACCTGCCCTCAAAATATCTTGAGGGAGATAATGGCCAAAATATTTCAAATGGTGACACATACTTTAAGAAAACACTTTGAAGAAATAAGCTCTAATCACAGCTGGAAAAATAAAAAGGACATGTCTAAAAGCTCAATTTCAACGCATTATGAGACACATGCAAATTCAACCACAAAGAGGTATCAGCTCACACCACTCAGAATAACCATCAGCAAAAACTACAAAGAATAAATGCTGAAGGTGCTGGGAAGAAATGCATACCCTCAACTTTATGTGGGGCGTAACCTGGAAAGAGCCACTAAAGAGAACAGAATAGAGGTGCCTTTAAAAGGTAAACATTTAGCTACCATAGCATCCAGCAGACCTATTCCTGGACCTATAAACTAAGAAGACAGAATTGGAAGGACACAGGTACGCAAATCTGCATTGCATAGTATTCCCATAGCCAAGATATGGAAGTAACCAGAAAGTCCACCGACAGATGGGCGGACAAAGAAGAACTGCTACATGTACAGATGGAATATGAGCTTGTGAAAAAATGAAACAATGCCATTTGCAGCACCATAGATGAGTCTAGATGTAATCATGCCACTTGGAGTAAGTGAGAAAGCGAAAGACCCATATCCTATCATATCACATATAGGTGTTACCTAAAAAATGATACAAACAAAGATATTTCCACAGAGAAACACTATCATAGCTTCATTAAAAAAACTTATGGTTCACCAAATGGAAAGGTGTGAGGATTGGATACATTACCATATTGAGGTTAACAGAGAGATACAAACACATGTGAAATATATAATCACCAAAGACCTACGCAATACCAAGAGGAGACTACTCAACATTGTGTCATAACCTACATGGGAAAAGGATCCGAAGAAGAATAGATATATGCGTATGTGTGAAAGAACCACATCTTTCACACTTAGAACAAACAAAACATTGTAATCAAGTTTGCTGTGATGAAAAATAAAAATTAATTTAAAAATACCAACAAGAAGTAATGAGACATAAACTTAAAGGGCTTTTTCCTCGCACATTCCATTCTAATTTACAACCTAGAACACCACTTCCAGTAAGGCTCTGTTGCCCTAGTAACCAGATTTGGTAAAGGAGAAATGCTGCCGCCTTGTGGCCGATTCCCGCAAGAGCAGCTTTTAACCCACAGCTAATGGTCACTTACCATTCACAAGGACTCAGGGCTGTAAAGGACACCTGCCCTAAAAAAGTGTGCTGAGGTAGGGAATGGATAAAAAAAAATTCAAAACACGCAGGATTTTCAAGATAGTATAAAGAGGTAAGTTTTACTCACTCTCTTTTTAAAGAAAGGAAAATGGATAAAAGTTCCACCTCAGGAAGTATGAGACTCATGCAATCTAATCTACAAAAAGTTTTCAACTCACACCAGTCGACTGACCATTGGCAAAAAGTCTACAAACAATAAATGCTGAAGAGGTTTTAGAGATCTGTGTACCCTGTAGCTGCTGGTGAGATGTAAAAGGGTTAAATGCTAATAATGCGAACAGAAAGGAGCTGCGCTGAAAAGGAAAAACTGAGGTACCTTTCAATCCAGCAGGATCACCAATGGGCCTCTCACCTGAGAAGACCAGAATGAAGAAGACCCGGGTTGCAAAAGCTGCACTGCAGCCTTATTCACAATAGACAAGACAGTGAAGCAACCAAAATGTCCATCAACAGATGAAAGGATAAAGAAAAAGTGGTCCATGTACACAATGAATACTAGCCATGGAAAACAGTGAAACACTGCTCTTTGAGGCACCATAGATGATCTTGGAGATAATCACAGAACATGAGGTAAGTCGGAAAGCAAAAGTCCTATATCCTATGATATCACTTATAGGCGTTATCTAATAACGGACACAAATGAACATATTTCCACAAAGAAAGTCAATCACAGACTTATTTAAAAAAAAAAAACTATGCTTATCTAAAAGGAAAGGTGGGGGGGATGGATAAATGAAGATTAGCGTTACCATATGTATACAAATACATATTATATACATATATCAAAAGGACCGACCCTATAGCAAGGAAGGTTTAGAGAACACTCTGTAATAATTTACAGGGGAAGAGGATCTCTACATAAACAGGTATATAGAATATGTAGATGAACCAGAGTGTGTACACCTTGGACAAGCAACATTCTAACCATTACCCCAATTGAAAAAATTAAAACAACGAACTAGGAGTAATGAGACATAAACTTGTGGGGGGTTTTCCTGGCACATTCCATCCAAATTTACAACCTAGGCAAACGACTTCCAGAACGGCTCTGCTGCCCTAGTACCCAGATTTGGGAATGGAGAAATGCTGCATCCTTGTGGCCGTTTCCCACAACAGCAGCTTTAAACCCACTGCCAAAGGTCACTAAATATTCACCAATGGCAGTTCTGTAAATGGCACCTGCCCTCCAAAAAATACTGAGGTCGAAAATCGACCAAAAAATTCTAGAGTGCAACCTTCCAAAAAGAAAATTTGAAGAGGTATATTATACTCACACTTTTTTTCTTTTTTCTTTTAACAGAAAAGTAAAAGGCGTGGAAAAATGATGAATTGTAGGAATTTTGACAGGCATGTAAACCCAAATTACAAAAACCTATCAGCTCACACCAGTCAGAATGGCCATCAACAAAAATCCTGCAAACAATATATGCTGACGTGATTGTGGAGAAATGCGTCCCCTCGATTCTAAGGGGGACGTGGTAAGAGTCACTAATGAAAGGACAATTGAGGTGCCTTGAAAAGGTAAACGTTGAGCTACCATAGCAGTCAATCAATCATACCCACTGCTGGGTCTATCACCTGAGAAAATGAAAATCAATAATCACAGGCTGGCAATCCTGCACTCCAGCAATATTTACCATAGGCAACACTTGGAAGCAACGGACATGTCCATCAACAGAGGAATGCACCAAGAAGAAGTGGTCCATGTACACAATGGAATATTAGCCATGGAAAACCTTGAAGCACTGCTCTTTGAGGCACCATAGATGAGCCTGGAGATAATCACAAAACATGAAGTAGGTCGGAAAGCCAAAGACCTATAGCCTATATTATCACTTATGGCATTATCTAATAACTGACACAGATGAAAATATTTCCAAAGAGAAAGACACTCACAGGCTTAGAAAACAAACTATGCTCATCTAAAAGGAAAGGAGGGGGGAAATTGAGAAATGAAGATTAGTGTTACTATACATATACAAATACATATTATATCCATGTATCAAAAAGACCGAACATATAGCAAGGGAGGTCGACGGAACACTGTAATATTTTACATGGGAAGAGGATCTGTACATTCATAGACATACATAATGTACAAATGAACCAGATTGTGTACACCTAGGACAGACAATGTTCCAAACTTTACCCAGATTAAAAAAAATTTAAAAACCAAGAAGAAGTAATGAGACATAAACTTATGGGGATTTCTCCTGGCAAATTCCATTCTAATTTACAACCTAGGACAATGACTTCCAGAAAGGCTCTGCTGCCCTAGTACCCAGATTGGGGAATGGAGAAATGCTACCTCCTTGTGGCCGTTTCCCACAACAGCAGCTTTGAACCCACTGCAAAAGGTCACTAAATTTTCACCAACTTGCAGTTCTGTAAATGGCACCCGCCCTCCAGAAAATTTCTGCGGTCAAAAATCGACCAAAAAATTCAAAAGAGAGCAACCTTCGAAGAAGACAATTTCAAGAGCTATATTGTACTCACGGTTTTTTCTTTTAAGAGAAAAGACAATGGCGTAGGAATATGATGAATTTTAAAAATTTTAATGACATGCATACCCATATTACAAAACCTATCAGCTCACAGCAGTCAGAATGGCCATTAGGAAAAATGCTGCAAAAAATAAATGGTGAAGGGAGTGTGGAGAAATGCGTACCCTCGGTTGTAAGGGGGGGCATGTAAAGAGCCACTAATGAAAACACAATGTAGGCGCTTTGAACAGGGAAACATTGAGCTACCAGTCAATCAATCAAAACCACTGCTTGGCCTATCACCTGAGAAAATGAGAATCAAAAAGTCACAGGTTGGCAAACCTGTACGCCAGCAAGATTTACCATAGCCAGCACTTGGAAGCAATGAAAATATCCATCAACCGAGGAATGCACCAAGAAGAAGTGGTCCACGTACACAATGGAATATTACTCTAATAATAAATATAAATTAAATTTAAAAACAAACAAAAGCAAGGAGACATCAACATTTGTGGGTTTATCCGGGCACATTGCACTCCAGTTTACAACCGAAGAACACCACTGGCCGTTAGGTCTGTTTCCCTGGTACCAGCATGGGGAACGTAGAAAGGCTGCCGCTCTCTGGCCGTTACCTGCAAAAGCAGGTTTAAAGCCTGAGCTAATGGTCACTTCATATGAACAAGTACTGCAGGGCTGTAAATGAAACCTGCCCTCAAAATATCTTGAGGGAGATAATGGCCAAAATATTTCAAATGGTGACACATACTTTAAGAAAACACTTTGAAGAAATAAGCTCTAATCACAGCTGGAAAAATAAAAAGGACATGTCTAAAAGCTCAATTTCAACGCATTATGAGACACATGCAAATTCAACCACAAAGAGGTATCAGCTCACACCACTCAGAATAACCATCAGCAAAAACTACAAAGAATAAATGCTGAAGGTGCTGGGAAGAAATGCATACCCTCAACTTTATGTGGGACGTAACCTGGAAAGAGCCACTAAAGAGAACAGAATAGAGGTGCCTTTAAAAGGTAAACATTTAGCTACCATAGCATCCAGCAGACCTATTCCTGGACCTATAAACTAAGAAGACAGAATTGGAAGGACACAGGTACGCAAATCTGCATTGCATAGTATTCCCATAGCCAAGATATGGAAGTAACCAGAAAGTCCACCGACAGATGGGCGGACAAAGAAGAACTGCTACATGTACAGATGGAATATGAGCTTGTGAAAAAATGAAACAATGCCATTTGCAGCACCATAGATGAGTCTAGATGTAATCATGCCACTTGGAGTAAGTGAGAAAGCGAAAGACCCATATCCTATCATATCACATATAGGTGTTACCTAAAAAATGATACAAACAAAGATATTTCCACAGAGAAACACTATCATAGCTTCATTAAAAAAACTTATGGTTCACCAAATGGAAAGGTGTGAGGATTGGATACATTACCATATTGAGGTTAACAGAGAGATACAAACACATGTGAAATATATAATCACCAAAGACCTACGCAATACCAAGAGGAGACTACTCAACATTGTGTCATAACCTACATGGGAAAAGGATCCGAAGAAGAATAGATATATGCGTATGTGTGAAAGAACCACATCTTTCACACTTAGAACAAACAAAACATTGTAATCAAGTTTGCTGTGATGAAAAATAAAAATTAATTTAAAAATACCAACAAGAAGTAATGAGACATAAACTTAAAGGGCTTTTTCCTCGCACATTCCATTCTAATTTACAACCTAGAACACCACTTCCAGTAAGGCTCTGTTGCCCTAGTAACCAGATTTGGTAAAGGAGAAATGCTGCCGCCTTGTGGCCGATTCCCGCAAGAGCAGCTTTTAACCCACAGCTAATGGTCACTTACCATTCACAAGGACTCAGGGCTGTAAAGGACACCTGCCCTAAAAAAGTGTGCTGAGGTAGGGAATGGATAAAAAAAAATTCAAAACACGCAGGATTTTCAAGATAGTATAAAGAGGTAAGTTTTACTCACTCTCTTTTTAAAGAAAGGAAAATGGATAAAAGTTCCACCTCAGGAAGTATGAGACTCATGCAATCTAATCTACAAAAAGTTTTCAACTCACACCAGTCGACTGACCATTGGCAAAAAGTCTACAAACAATAAATGCTGAAGAGGTTTTAGAGATCTGTGTACCCTGTAGCTGCTGGTGAGATGTAAAAGGGTTAAATGCTAATAATGCGAACAGAAAGGAGCTGCGCTGAAAAGGAAAAACTGAGGTACCTTTCAATCCAGCAGGATCACCAATGGGCCTCTCACCTGAGAAGACCAGAATGAAGAAGACCCGGGTTGCAAAAGCTGCACTGCAGCCTTATTCACAATAGACAAGACAGTGAAGCAACCAAAATGTCCATCAACAGATGAAAGGATAAAGAAAAAGTGGTCCATGTACACAATGAATACTAGCCATGGAAAACAGTGAAACACTGCTCTTTGAGGCACCATAGATGATCTTGGAGATAATCACAGAACATGAGGTAAGTCGGAAAGCAAAAGTCCTATATCCTATGATATCACTTATAGGCGTTATCTAATAACGGACACAAATGAACATATTTCCACAAAGAAAGTCAATCACAGACTTATTTAAAAAAAAAACTATGCTTATCTAAAAGGAAAGGTGGGGGGGATGGATAAATGAAGATTAGCGTTACCATATGTATACAAATACATATTATATACATATATCAAAAGGACCGACCCTATAGCAAGGAAGGTTTAGAGAACACTCTGTAATAATTTACAGGGGAAGAGGATCTCTACATAAACAGGTATATAGAATATGTAGATGAACCAGAGTGTGTACACCTTGGACAAGCAACATTCTAACCATTACCCCAATTGAAAAAATTAAAACAACGAACTAGGAGTAATGAGACATAAACTTGTGGGGGGTTTTCCTGGCACATTCCATCCAAATTTACAACCTAGGCAAACGACTTCCAGAACGGCTCTGCTGCCCTAGTACCCAGATTTGGGAATGGAGAAATGCTGCATCCTTGTGGCCGTTTCCCACAACAGCAGCTTTAAACCCACTGCCAAAGGTCACTAAATATTCACCAATGGCAGTTCTGTAAATGGCACCTGCCCTCCAAAAAATACTGAGGTCGAAAATCGACCAAAAAATTCTAGAGTGCAACCTTCCAAAAAGAAAATTTGAAGAGGTATATTATACTCACACTTTTTTTCTTTTTTCTTTTAACAGAAAAGTAAAAGGCGTGGAAAAATGATGAATTGTAGGAATTTTGACAGGCATGTAAACCCAAATTACAAAAACCTATCAGCTCACACCAGTCAGAATGGCCATCAACAAAAATCCTGCAAACAATATATGCTGACGTGATTGTGGAGAAATGCGTCCCCTCGATTCTAAGGGGGACGTGGTAAGAGTCACTAATGAAAGGACAATTGAGGTGCCTTGAAAAGGTAAACGTTGAGCTACCATAGCAGTCAATCAATCATACCCACTGCTGGGTCTATCACCTGAGAAAATGAAAATCAATAATCACAGGCTGGCAATCCTGCACTCCAGCAATATTTACCATAGGCAACACTTGGAAGCAACGGACATGTCCATCAACAGAGGAATGCACCAAGAAGAAGTGGTCCATGTACACAATGGAATATTAGCCATGGAAAACCTTGAAGCACTGCTCTTTGAGGCACCATAGATGAGCCTGGAGATAATCACAAAACATGAAGTAGGTCGGAAAGCCAAAGACCTATAGCCTATATTATCACTTATGGCATTATCTAATAACTGACACAGATGAAAATATTTCCAAAGAGAAAGACACTCACAGGCTTAGAAAACAAACTATGCTCATCTAAAAGGAAAGGAGGGGGGAAATTGAGAAATGAAGATTAGTGTTACTATACATATACAAATACATATTATATCCATGTATCAAAAAGACCGAACATATAGCAAGGGAGGTCGACGGAACACTGTAATATTTTACATGGGAAGAGGATCTGTACATTCATAGACATACATAATGTACAAATGAACCAGATTGTGTACACCTAGGACAGACAATGTTCCAAACTTTACCCAGATTAAAAAAAATTTAAAAACCAAGAAGAAGTAATGAGACATAAACTTATGGGGATTTCTCCTGGCAAATTCCATTCTAATTTACAACCTAGGACAATGACTTCCAGAAAGGCTCTGCTGCCCTAGTACCCAGATTGGGGAATGGAGAAATGCTACCTCCTTGTGGCCGTTTCCCACAACAGCAGCTTTGAACCCACTGCAAAAGGTCACTAAATTTTCACCAACTTGCAGTTCTGTAAATGGCACCCGCCCTCCAGAAAATTTCTGCGGTCAAAAATCGACCAAAAAATTCAAAAGAGAGCAACCTTCGAAGAAGACAATTTCAAGAGCTATATTGTACTCACGGTTTTTTCTTTTAAGAGAAAAGACAAAGGCGTAGGAATATGATGAATTTTAAAAATTTTAATGACATGCATACCCATATTACAAAACCTATCAGCTCACAGCAGTCAGAATGGCCATTAGGAAAAATGCTGCAAAAAATAAATGGTGAAGGGAGTGTGGAGAAATGCGTACCCTCGGTTGTAAGGGGGGGCATGTAAAGAGCCACTAATGAAAACACAATGTAGGCGCTTTGAACAGGGAAACATTGAGCTACCAGTCAATCAATCAAAACCACTGCTTGGCCTATCACCTGAGAAAATGAGAATCAAAAAGTCACAGGTTGGCAAACCTGTACGCCAGCAAGATTTACCATAGCCAGCACTTGGAAGCAATGAAAATATCCATCAACCGAGGAATGCACCAAGAAGAAGTGGTCCACGTACACAATGGAATATTACTCTAATAATAAATATAAATTAAATTTAAAAACAAACAAAAGCAAGGAGACATCAACATTTGTGGGTTTATCCGGGCACATTGCACTCCAGTTTACAACCGAAGAACACCACTGGCCGTTAGGTCTGTTTCCCTGGTACCAGCATGGGGAACGTAGAAAGGCTGCCGCTCTCTGGCCGTTACCTGCAAAAGCAGGTTTAAAGCCTGAGCTAATGGTCACTTCATATGAACAAGTACTGCAGGGCTGTAAATGAAACCTGCCCTCAAAATATCTTGAGGGAGATAATGGCCAAAATATTTCAAATGGTGACACATACTTTAAGAAAACACTTTGAAGAAATAAGCTCTAATCACAGCTGGAAAAATAAAAAGGACATGTCTAAAAGCTCAATTTCAACGCATTATGAGACACATGCAAATTCAACCACAAAGAGGTATCAGCTCACACCACTCAGAATAACCATCAGCAAAAACTACAAAGAATAAATGCTGAAGGTGCTGGGAAGAAATGCATACCCTCAACTTTATGTGGGACGTAACCTGGAAAGAGCCACTAAAGAGAACAGAATAGAGGTGCCTTTAAAAGGTAAACATTTAGCTACCATAGCATCCAGCAGACCTATTCCTGGACCTATAAACTAAGAAGACAGAATTGGAAGGACACAGGTACGCAAATCTGCATTGCATAGTATTCCCATAGCCAAGATATGGAAGTAACCAGAAAGTCCACCGACAGATGGGCGGACAAAGAAGAACTGCTACATGTACAGATGGAATATGAGCTTGTGAAAAAATGAAACAATGCCATTTGCAGCACCATAGATGAGTCTAGATGTAATCATGCCACTTGGAGTAAGTGAGAAAGCGAAAGACCCATATCCTATCATATCACATATAGGTGTTACCTAAAAAATGATACAAACAAAGATATTTCCACAGAGAAACACTATCATAGCTTCATTAAAAAAACTTATGGTTCACCAAATGGAAAGGTGTGAGGATTGGATACATTACCATATTGAGGTTAACAGAGAGATACAAACACATGTGAAATATATAATCACCAAAGACCTACGCAATACCAAGAGGAGACTACTCAACATTGTGTCATAACCTACATGGGAAAAGGATCCGAAGAAGAATAGATATATGCGTATGTGTGAAAGAACCACATCTTTCACACTTAGAACAAACAAAACATTGTAATCAAGTTTGCTGTGATGAAAAATAAAAATTAATTTAAAAATACCAACAAGAAGTAATGAGACATAAACTTAAAGGGCTTTTTCCTCGCACATTCCATTCTAATTTACAACCTAGAACACCACTTCCAGTAAGGCTCTGTTGCCCTAGTAACCAGATTTGGTAAAGGAGAAATGCTGCCGCCTTGTGGCCGATTCCCGCAAGAGCAGCTTTTAACCCACAGCTAATGGTCACTTACCATTCACAAGGACTCAGGGCTGTAAAGGACACCTGCCCTAAAAAAGTGTGCTGAGGTAGGGAATGGATAAAAAAAAATTCAAAACACGCAGGATTTTCAAGATAGTATAAAGAGGTAAGTTTTACTCACTCTCTTTTTAAAGAAAGGAAAATGGATAAAAGTTCCACCTCAGGAAGTATGAGACTCATGCAATCTAATCTACAAAAAGTTTTCAACTCACACCAGTCGACTGACCATTGGCAAAAAGTCTACAAACAATAAATGCTGAAGAGGTTTTAGAGATCTGTGTACCCTGTAGCTGCTGGTGAGATGTAAAAGGGTTAAATGCTAATAATGCGAACAGAAAGGAGCTGCGCTGAAAAGGAAAAACTGAGGTACCTTTCAATCCAGCAGGATCACCAATGGGCCTCTCACCTGAGAAGACCAGAATGAAGAAGACCCGGGTTGCAAAAGCTGCACTGCAGCCTTATTCACAATAGACAAGACAGTGAAGCAACCAAAATGTCCATCAACAGATGAAAGGATAAAGAAAAAGTGGTCCATGTACACAATGAATACTAGCCATGGAAAACAGTGAAACACTGCTCTTTGAGGCACCATAGATGATCTTGGAGATAATCACAGAACATGAGGTAAGTCGGAAAGCAAAAGTCCTATATCCTATGATATCACTTATAGGCGTTATCTAATAACGGACACAAATGAACATATTTCCACAAAGAAAGTCAATCACAGACTTATTTAAAAAAAAAACTATGCTTATCTAAAAGGAAAGGTGGGGGGGATGGATAAATGAAGATTAGCGTTACCATATGTATACAAATACATATTATATACATATATCAAAAGGACCGACCCTATAGCAAGGAAGGTTTAGAGAACACTCTGTAATAATTTACAGGGGAAGAGGATCTCTACATAAACAGGTATATAGAATATGTAGATGAACCAGAGTGTGTACACCTTGGACAAGCAACATTCTAACCATTACCCCAATTGAAAAAATTAAAACAACGAACTAGGAGTAATGAGACATAAACTTGTGGGGGGTTTTCCTGGCACATTCCATCCAAATTTACAACCTAGGCAAACGACTTCCAGAACGGCTCTGCTGCCCTAGTACCCAGATTTGGGAATGGAGAAATGCTGCATCCTTGTGGCCGTTTCCCACAACAGCAGCTTTAAACCCACTGCCAAAGGTCACTAAATATTCACCAATGGCAGTTCTGTAAATGGCACCTGCCCTCCAAAAAATACTGAGGTCGAAAATCGACCAAAAAATTCTAGAGTGCAACCTTCCAAAAAGAAAATTTGAAGAGGTATATTATACTCACACTTTTTTTCTTTTTTCTTTTAACAGAAAAGTAAAAGGCGTGGAAAAATGATGAATTGTAGGAATTTTGACAGGCATGTAAACCCAAATTACAAAAACCTATCAGCTCACACCAGTCAGAATGGCCATCAACAAAAATCCTGCAAACAATATATGCTGACGTGATTGTGGAGAAATGCGTCCCCTCGATTCTAAGGGGGACGTGGTAAGAGTCACTAATGAAAGGACAATTGAGGTGCCTTGAAAAGGTAAACGTTGAGCTACCATAGCAGTCAATCAATCATACCCACTGCTGGGTCTATCACCTGAGAAAATGAAAATCAATAATCACAGGCTGGCAATCCTGCACTCCAGCAATATTTACCATAGGCAACACTTGGAAGCAACGGACATGTCCATCAACAGAGGAATGCACCAAGAAGAAGTGGTCCATGTACACAATGGAATATTAGCCATGGAAAACCTTGAAGCACTGCTCTTTGAGGCACCATAGATGAGCCTGGAGATAATCACAAAACATGAAGTAGGTCGGAAAGCCAAAGACCTATAGCCTATATTATCACTTATGGCATTATCTAATAACTGACACAGATGAAAATATTTCCAAAGAGAAAGACACTCACAGGCTTAGAAAACAAACTATGCTCATCTAAAAGGAAAGGAGGGGGGAAATTGAGAAATGAAGATTAGTGTTACTATACATATACAAATACATATTATATCCATGTATCAAAAAGACCGAACATATAGCAAGGGAGGTCGACGGAACACTGTAATATTTTACATGGGAAGAGGATCTGTACATTCATAGACATACATAATGTACAAATGAACCAGATTGTGTACACCTAGGACAGACAATGTTCCAAACTTTACCCAGATTAAAAAAAATTTAAAAACCAAGAAGAAGTAATGAGACATAAACTTATGGGGATTTCTCCTGGCAAATTCCATTCTAATTTACAACCTAGGACAATGACTTCCAGAAAGGCTCTGCTGCCCTAGTACCCAGATTGGGGAATGGAGAAATGCTACCTCCTTGTGGCCGTTTCCCACAACAGCAGCTTTGAACCCACTGCAAAAGGTCACTAAATTTTCACCAACTTGCAGTTCTGTAAATGGCACCCGCCCTCCAGAAAATTTCTGCGGTCAAAAATCGACCAAAAAATTCAAAAGAGAGCAACCTTCGAAGAAGACAATTTCAAGAGCTATATTGTACTCACGGTTTTTTCTTTTAAGAGAAAAGACAAAGGCGTAGGAATATGATGAATTTTAAAAATTTTAATGACATGCATACCCATATTACAAAACCTATCAGCTCACAGCAGTCAGAATGGCCATTAGGAAAAATGCTGCAAAAAATAAATGGTGAAGGGAGTGTGGAGAAATGCGTACCCTCGGTTGTAAGGGGGGGCATGTAAAGAGCCACTAATGAAAACACAATGTAGGCGCTTTGAACAGGGAAACATTGAGCTACCAGTCAATCAATCAAAACCACTGCTTGGCCTATCACCTGAGAAAATGAGAATCAAAAAGTCACAGGTTGGCAAACCTGTACGCCAGCAAGATTTACCATAGCCAGCACTTGGAAGCAATGAAAATATCCATCAACCGAGGAATGCACCAAGAAGAAGTGGTCCACGTACACAATGGAATATTACTCTAATAATAAATATAAATTAAATTTAAAAACAAACAAAAGCAAGGAGACATCAACATTTGTGGGTTTATCCGGGCACATTGCACTCCAGTTTACAACCGAAGAACACCACTGGCCGTTAGGTCTGTTTCCCTGGTACCAGCATGGGGAACGTAGAAAGGCTGCCGCTCTCTGGCCGTTACCTGCAAAAGCAGGTTTAAAGCCTGAGCTAATGGTCACTTCATATGAACAAGTACTGCAGGGCTGTAAATGAAACCTGCCCTCAAAATATCTTGAGGGAGATAATGGCCAAAATATTTCAAATGGTGACACATACTTTAAGAAAACACTTTGAAGAAATAAGCTCTAATCACAGCTGGAAAAATAAAAAGGACATGTCTAAAAGCTCAATTTCAACGCATTATGAGACACATGCAAATTCAACCACAAAGAGGTATCAGCTCACACCACTCAGAATAACCATCAGCAAAAACTACAAAGAATAAATGCTGAAGGTGCTGGGAAGAAATGCATACCCTCAACTTTATGTGGGACGTAACCTGGAAAGAGCCACTAAAGAGAACAGAATAGAGGTGCCTTTAAAAGGTAAACATTTAGCTACCATAGCATCCAGCAGACCTATTCCTGGACCTATAAACTAAGAAGACAGAATTGGAAGGACACAGGTACGCAAATCTGCATTGCATAGTATTCCCATAGCCAAGATATGGAAGTAACCAGAAAGTCCACCGACAGATGGGCGGACAAAGAAGAACTGCTACATGTACAGATGGAATATGAGCTTGTGAAAAAATGAAACAATGCCATTTGCAGCACCATAGATGAGTCTAGATGTAATCATGCCACTTGGAGTAAGTGAGAAAGCGAAAGACCCATATCCTATCATATCACATATAGGTGTTACCTAAAAAATGATACAAACAAAGATATTTCCACAGAGAAACACTATCATAGCTTCATTAAAAAAACTTATGGTTCACCAAATGGAAAGGTGTGAGGATTGGATACATTACCATATTGAGGTTAACAGAGAGATACAAACACATGTGAAATATATAATCACCAAAGACCTACGCAATACCAAGAGGAGACTACTCAACATTGTGTCATAACCTACATGGGAAAAGGATCCGAAGAAGAATAGATATATGCGTATGTGTGAAAGAACCACATCTTTCACACTTAGAACAAACAAAACATTGTAATCAAGTTTGCTGTGATGAAAAATAAAAATTAATTTAAAAATACCAACAAGAAGTAATGAGACATAAACTTAAAGGGCTTTTTCCTCGCACATTCCATTCTAATTTACAACCTAGAACACCACTTCCAGTAAGGCTCTGTTGCCCTAGTAACCAGATTTGGTAAAGGAGAAATGCTGCCGCCTTGTGGCCGATTCCCGCAAGAGCAGCTTTTAACCCACAGCTAATGGTCACTTACCATTCACAAGGACTCAGGGCTGTAAAGGACACCTGCCCTAAAAAAGTGTGCTGAGGTAGGGAATGGATAAAAAAAAATTCAAAACACGCAGGATTTTCAAGATAGTATAAAGAGGTAAGTTTTACTCACTCTCTTTTTAAAGAAAGGAAAATGGATAAAAGTTCCACCTCAGGAAGTATGAGACTCATGCAATCTAATCTACAAAAAGTTTTCAACTCACACCAGTCGACTGACCATTGGCAAAAAGTCTACAAACAATAAATGCTGAAGAGGTTTTAGAGATCTGTGTACCCTGTAGCTGCTGGTGAGATGTAAAAGGGTTAAATGCTAATAATGCGAACAGAAAGGAGCTGCGCTGAAAAGGAAAAACTGAGGTACCTTTCAATCCAGCAGGATCACCAATGGGCCTCTCACCTGAGAAGACCAGAATGAAGAAGACCCGGGTTGCAAAAGCTGCACTGCAGCCTTATTCACAATAGACAAGACAGTGAAGCAACCAAAATGTCCATCAACAGATGAAAGGATAAAGAAAAAGTGGTCCATGTACACAATGAATACTAGCCATGGAAAACAGTGAAACACTGCTCTTTGAGGCACCATAGATGATCTTGGAGATAATCACAGAACATGAGGTAAGTCGGAAAGCAAAAGTCCTATATCCTATGATATCACTTGTAGGCGTTATCTAATAACGGACACAAATGAACATATTTCCACAAAGAAAGTCAATCACAGACTTATTAAAAAAAAAAAACTATGCTTATCTAAAAGGAAAGGTGGGGGGGATGGATAAATGAAGATTAGCGTTACCATATGTATACAAATACATATTATATACATATATCAAAAGGACCGACCCTATAGCAAGGAAGGTTTAGAGAACACTCTGTAATAATTTACAGGGGAAGAGGATCTCTACATAAACAGGTATATAGAATATGTAGATGAACCAGAGTGTGTACACCTTGGACAAGCAACATTCTAACCATTACCCCAATTGAAAAAATTAAAACAACGAACTAGGAGTAATGAGACATAAACTTGTGGGGGGTTTTCCTGGCACATTCCATCCAAATTTACAACCTAGGCAAACGACTTCCAGAACGGCTCTGCTGCCCTAGTACCCAGATTTGGGAATGGAGAAATGCTGCATCCTTGTGGCCGTTTCCCACAACAGCAGCTTTAAACCCACTGCCAAAGGTCACTAAATATTCACCAATGGCAGTTCTGTAAATGGCACCTGCCCTCCAAAAAATACTGAGGTCGAAAATCGACCAAAAAATTCTAGAGTGCAACCTTCCAAAAAGAAAATTTGAAGAGGTATATTATACTCACACTTTTTTTCTTTTTTCTTTTAACAGAAAAGTAAAAGGCGTGGAAAAATGATGAATTGTAGGAATTTTGACAGGCATGTAAACCCAAATTACAAAAACCTATCAGCTCACACCAGTCAGAATGGCCATCAACAAAAATCCTGCAAACAATATATGCTGACGTGATTGTGGAGAAATGCGTCCCCTCGATTCTAAGGGGGACGTGGTAAGAGTCACTAATGAAAGGACAATTGAGGTGCCTTGAAAAGGTAAACGTTGAGCTACCATAGCAGTCAATCAATCATACCCACTGCTGGGTCTATCACCTGAGAAAATGAAAATCAATAATCACAGGCTGGCAATCCTGCACTCCAGCAATATTTACCATAGGCAACACTTGGAAGCAACGGACATGTCCATCAACAGAGGAATGCACCAAGAAGAAGTGGTCCATGTACACAATGGAATATTAGCCATGGAAAACCTTGAAGCACTGCTCTTTGAGGCACCATAGATGAGCCTGGAGATAATCACAAAACATGAAGTAGGTCGGAAAGCCAAAGACCTATAGCCTATATTATCACTTATGGCATTATCTAATAACTGACACAGATGAACATATTTCCAAAGAGAAAGACACTCACAGGCTTAGAAAACAAACTATGCTCATCTAAAAGGAAAGGAGGGGGGAAATTGAGAAATGAAGATTAGTGTTACTATACATATACAAATACATATTATATCCATGTATCAAAAAGACCGAACATATAGCAAGGGAGGTCGACGGAACACTGTAATATTTTACATGGGAAGAGGATCTGTACATTCATAGACATACATAATGTACAAATGAACCAGATTGTGTACACCTAGGACAGACAATGTTCCAAACTTTACCCAGATTAAAAAAAATTTAAAAACCAAGAAGAAGTAATGAGACATAAACTTATGGGGATTTCTCCTGGCAAATTCCATTCTAATTTACAACCTAGGACAATGACTTCCAGAAAGGCTCTGCTGCCCTAGTACCCAGATTGGGGAATGGAGAAATGCTACCTCCTTGTGGCCGTTTCCCACAACAGCAGCTTTGAACCCACTGCAAAAGGTCACTAAATTTTCACCAACTTGCAGTTCTGTAAATGGCACCCGCCCTCCAGAAAATTTCTGCGGTCAAAAATCGACCAAAAAATTCAAAAGAGAGCAACCTTCGAAGAAGACAATTTCAAGAGCTATATTGTACTCACGGTTTTTTCTTTTAAGAGAAAAGACAAAGGCGTAGGAATATGATGAATTTTAAAAATTTTAATGACATGCATACCCATATTACAAAACCTATCAGCTCACAGCAGTCAGAATGGCCATTAGGAAAAATGCTGCAAAAAATAAATGGTGAAGGGAGTGTGGAGAAATGCGTACCCTCGGTTGTAAGGGGGGGCATGTAAAGAGCCACTAATGAAAACACAATGTAGGCGCTTTGAACAGGGAAACATTGAGCTACCAGTCAATCAATCAAAACCACTGCTTGGCCTATCACCTGAGAAAATGAGAATCAAAAAGTCACAGGTTGGCAAACCTGTACGCCAGCAAGATTTACCATAGCCAGCACTTGGAAGCAATGAAAATATCCATCAACCGAGGAATGCACCAAGAAGAAGTGGTCCACGTACACAATGGAATATTACTCTAATAATAAATATAAATTAAATTTAAAAACAAACAAAAGCAAGGAGACATCAACATTTGTGGGTTTATCCGGGCACATTGCACTCCAGTTTACAACCGAAGAACACCACTGGCCGTTAGGTCTGTTTCCCTGGTACCAGCATGGGGAACGTAGAAAGGCTGCCGCTCTCTGGCCGTTACCTGCAAAAGCAGGTTTAAAGCCTGAGCTAATGGTCACTTCATATGAACAAGTACTGCAGGGCTGTAAATGAAACCTGCCCTCAAAATATCTTGAGGGAGATAATGGCCAAAATATTTCAAATGGTGACACATACTTTAAGAAAACACTTTGAAGAAATAAGCTCTAATCACAGCTGGAAAAATAAAAAGGACATGTCTAAAAGCTCAATTTCAACGCATTATGAGACACATGCAAATTCAACCACAAAGAGGTATCAGCTCACACCACTCAGAATAACCATCAGCAAAAACTACAAAGAATAAATGCTGAAGGTGCTGGGAAGAAATGCATACCCTCAACTTTATGTGGGACGTAACCTGGAAAGAGCCACTAAAGAGAACAGAATAGAGGTGCCTTTAAAATGTAAACATTGAGCTACCATAGGATCCAGCAGACCTATTCCTGGACCTATAAACTAAGAAGACAGAATTGGAAGGACACAGGTACGCAAATCTGCATTGCATAGTATTCCCATAGCCAAGATATGGAAGTAACCAGAAAGTCCACCGACAGATGGGCGGACAAAGAAGGACTGCTACATGTACAGATGGAATATGAGCTTGTGAAAAAATGAAACAATGCCATTTGCAGCACCATAGATGAGTCTAGAAGTAATCACGCAACTTGGAGTAAGTGAGAAAGCGAAAGACCCATATCCTATCATATCACATATAGGTGTTACCTAAAAAATGATACAAACAAAGATATTTCCACAGAGAAACACTATCATAGCTTCATTAAAAAAACTTATGGTTCACCAAATGGAAAGGTGTGAGATTGGATACATTACCATATTGAGGTTAACAGAGAGATACAAACACATGTGAAATATATAATCACCAAAGACCTACGCAATACCAAGAGGAGACTACTCAACATTGTGTCATAACCGACATGGGAAAAGGATCCGAAGAAGAATAGATATATGCATATGTGTGAAAGAACCACATCTAGCACACCTAGAACAAAGAAAACATTGTAATCAAGTTTGCTGTGATAAAAAATAAAAATTAAGTTAAAAATACCAACAAGAAGTAATGAGACATAAACTTAAAGGGCTTTTTCCTCGCACATTCCATTCTAATTTACAACCTAGAACACCACTTCCAGTAAGGCTCTGTTGCCCTAGTAACCAGATTGGGTAAAGGAGAAATGCTGCCGCCTTGTGGCCGATTCCCACAAGAGCAGCTTTTAACCCACAGCTAATGGTCACTTACCATTCACAAGGACTCAGGGCTGTAAAGGACACCTGCCCTAAAAAAGTGTGCTGAGGTAGGGAATGGATAAAAAAAAATTCAAAACACGCAGGATTTTCAAGATAGTATAAAGAGGTAAGTTTTACTCACTCTCTTTTTAAAGAAAGGAAAATGGATAAAAGTTCCACCTCAGGAAGTATGAGACTCATGCAATCTAATCTACAAAAAGTTTTCAACTCACACCAGTCGACTGACCATTGGCAAAAAGTCTACAAACAATAAATGCTGAAGAGGTTTTAGAGAACTGTGTATCCTCTAGCTGCTGGTGAGATGTAAAAGGGTTAAACGCTAATAATGAGAACAGAAAGGAGCTGCGTTGAAAAGGAAAAACTGAGGTACCATTCAATCCAGCAGGCGCACCAATGGGCCTCTCACCTGAGAAGACCAGAATGAAGAAGACCCGGGTTGCAAAAGCTGCACTGCAGCCTTATTCACAATAGACAAGACAGTGAAGCAACCAAAATGTCCATCAACAGATGAAAGGATAAAGAAGAAGTGGTGGTCCATGTAGACAATGAATACTAGGCATGGAAAACAGTGAAACACTGCTCTTTGAGGCACCATAGATGATCTTGGAGATAATCACAGAACATGAGGTAAGTCGGAAAGCAAAAGTCCTATATCCTATGATATCACTTATAGGCGTTATCTAATAACGGACACAAATGAACATATTTCCACAAAGAAAGTCAATCACAGACTTATTTAAAAAAAAAAACTATGCTTATCTAAAAGGAAAGGTGGGGGGGATGGATAAATGAAGATTAGCGTTACCATATGTATACAAATACATATTATATACATATATCAAAAAGACCGACCCTATAGCAAGGAAGGTTTACGGAACACTCTGTAATAATTTACAGGGGAAGAGGATCTCTACATAAATAGGTATATAGAATATGTAGATGGACCAGAGTGTGTACACCTTGGACAAGCAACATTCTAACCATTACCCCAATTGAAAAAATTAAAACAACGAACTAGGAGTAATGAGACATAAACTTATGGGGGGTTTTCCTGGCACATTCCATCCAAATTTACAACCTAGGCAAACGACTTCCAGAACGGCTCTGCTGCCCTAGTACCCAGATTTGGGAATGGAGAAATGCTGCATCCTTGTGGCCGTTTCCCACAACAGCAGCTTTAAACCCACTGCCAAAGGTCACTAAATATTCACCAATGGCAGTTCTGTAAATGGCACCTGCCCTCCAAAAAATACTGAGGTCGAAAATCGACCAAAAAATTCTAGAGTGCAACCTTCCAAAAAGAAAATTTGAAGAGGTATATTATACTCACACTTTTTTTCTTTTTTCTTTTAACAGAAAAGAAAAAGGCGTGGACAAATGATGAATTGTAGGAATTTTGACAGGCATGTAAACCCAAATTACAAAAACCTATCAGCTCACACCAGTCAGAATGGCCATCAACAAAAATCCTGCAAACAATATATGCTGACGTGATTGTGGAGAAATGCATCCCCTCGATTCTAAGGGGGACGTGGTAAGAGTCACTAATGAAAGGACAATTGAGGTGCCTTGAAAAGGTAAACGTTGAGCTACCATAGCAGTCAATCAATCATACCCACTGCTGGGTCTATCACCTGAGAAAATGAAAATCAATAATCACAGGCTGGCAATCCTGCACTCCAGCAATATTTACCATAGGCAACACTTGGAAGCAACGGACATGTCCATCAACAGAGGAATGCACCAAGAAGAAGTGGTCCATGTACACAATGGAATATTAGCCATGGAAAACCTTGAAGCACTGCTCTTTGAGGCACCATAGATGAGCCTGGAGATAATCACAAAACATGAAGTAGGTCGGAAAGCCAAAGACCTATAGCCTATATTATCACTTATGGCATTATCTAATAACTGACACAGATGAACATATTTCCAAAGAGAAAGACACTCACAGGCTTAGAAAACAAACTATGCTCATCTAAAAGGAAAGGAGGGGGGAAATTGAGAAATGAAGATTAGTGTTACTATACATATACAAATACATATTATATCCATGTATCAAAAAGACCGAACATATAGCAAGGGAGGTCGACGGAACACTGTAATATTTTACATGGGAAGAGGATCTGTACATTCATAGACATACATAATGTACAAATGAACCAGATTGTGTACACCTAGGACAGACAATGTTCCAAACTTTACCCAGATTAAAAAAAATTTAAAAACCAAGAAGAAGTAATGAGACATAAACTTATGGGGATTTCTCCTGGCAAATTCCATTCTAATTTACAACCTAGGACAATGACTTCCAGAAAGGCTCTGCTGCCCTAGTACCCAGATTGGGGAATGGAGAAATGCTACCTCCTTGTGGCCGTTTCCCACAACAGCAGCTTTGAACCCACTGCAAAAGGTCACTAAATTTTCACCAACTTGCAGTTCTGTAAATGGCACCCGCCCTCCAGAAAATTTCTGCGGTCAAAAATCGACCAAAAAATTCAAAAGAGAGCAACCTTCGAAGAAGACAATTTCAAGAGCTATATTGTACTCACGGTTTTTTCTTTTAAGAGAAAAGACAAAGGCGTAGGAATATGATGAATTTTAAAAATTTTAATGACATGCATACCCATATTACAAAACCTATCAGCTCACAGCAGTCAGAATGGCCATTAGGAAAAATGCTGCAAAAAATAAATGGTGAAGGGAGTGTGGAGAAATGCGTACCCTCGGTTGTAAGGGGGGGCATGTAAAGAGCCACTAATGAAAACACAATGTAGGCGCTTTGAACAGGGAAACATTGAGCTACCAGTCAATCAATCAAAACCACTGCTTGGCCTATCACCTGAGAAAATGAGAATCAAAAAGTCACAGGTTGGCAAACCTGTACGCCAGCAAGATTTACCATAGCCAGCACTTGGAAGCAATGAAAATATCCATCAACCGAGGAATGCACCAAGAAGAAGTGGTCCACGTACACAATGGAATATTACTCTAATAATAAATATAAATTAAATTTAAAAACAAACAAAAGCAAGGAGACATCAACATTTGTGGGTTTATCCGGGCACATTGCACTCCAGTTTACAACCGAAGAACACCACTGGCCGTTAGGTCTGTTTCCCTGGTACCAGCATGGGGAACGTAGAAAGGCTGCCGCTCTCTGGCCGTTACCTGCAAAAGCAGGTTTAAAGCCTGAGCTAATGGTCACTTCATATGAACAAGTACTGCAGGGCTGTAAATGAAACCTGCCCTCAAAATATCTTGAGGGAGATAATGGCCAAAATATTTCAAATGGTGACACATACTTTAAGAAAACACTTTGAAGAAATAAGCTCTAATCACAGCTGGAAAAATAAAAAGGACATGTCTAAAAGCTCAATTTCAACGCATTATGAGACACATGCAAATTCAACCACAAAGAGGTATCAGCTCACACCACTCAGAATAACCATCAGCAAAAACTACAAAGAATAAATGCTGAAGGTGCTGGGAAGAAATGCATACCCTCAACTTTATGTGGGACGTAACCTGGAAAGAGCCACTAAAGAGAACAGAATAGAGGTGCCTTTAAAAGGTAAACATTTAGCTACCATAGCATCCAGCAGACCTATTCCTGGACCTATAAACTAAGAAGACAGAATTGGAAGGACACAGGTACGCAAATCTGCATTGCATAGTATTCCCATAGCCAAGATATGGAAGTAACCAGAAAGTCCACCGACAGATGGGCGGACAAAGAAGAACTGCTACATGTACAGATGGAATATGAGCTTGTGAAAAAATGAAACAATGCCATTTGCAGCACCATAGATGAGTCTAGATGTAATCATGCCACTTGGAGTAAGTGAGAAAGCGAAAGACCCATATCCTATCATATCACATATAGGTGTTACCTAAAAAATGATACAAACAAAGATATTTCCACAGAGAAACACTATCATAGCTTCATTAAAAAAACTTATGGTTCACCAAATGGAAAGGTGTGAGGATTGGATACATTACCATATTGAGGTTAACAGAGAGATACAAACACATGTGAAATATATAATCACCAAAGACCTACGCAATACCAAGAGGAGACTACTCAACATTGTGTCATAACCTACATGGGAAAAGGATCCGAAGAAGAATAGATATATGCGTATGTGTGAAAGAACCACATCTTTCACACTTAGAACAAACAAAACATTGTAATCAAGTTTGCTGTGATGAAAAATAAAAATTAATTTAAAAATACCAACAAGAAGTAATGAGACATAAACTTAAAGGGCTTTTTCCTCGCACATTCCATTCTAATTTACAACCTAGAACACCACTTCCAGTAAGGCTCTGTTGCCCTAGTAACCAGATTTGGTAAAGGAGAAATGCTGCCGCCTTGTGGCCGATTCCCGCAAGAGCAGCTTTTAACCCACAGCTAATGGTCACTTACCATTCACAAGGACTCAGGGCTGTAAAGGACACCTGCCCTAAAAAAGTGTGCTGAGGTAGGGAATGGATAAAAAAAAATTCAAAACACGCAGGATTTTCAAGATAGTATAAAGAGGTAAGTTTTACTCACTCTCTTTTTAAAGAAAGGAAAATGGATAAAAGTTCCACCTCAGGAAGTATGAGACTCATGCAATCTAATCTACAAAAAGTTTTCAACTCACACCAGTCGACTGACCATTGGCAAAAAGTCTACAAACAATAAATGCTGAAGAGGTTTTAGAGATCTGTGTACCCTGTAGCTGCTGGTGAGATGTAAAAGGGTTAAATGCTAATAATGCGAACAGAAAGGAGCTGCGCTGAAAAGGAAAAACTGAGGTACCTTTCAATCCAGCAGGATCACCAATGGGCCTCTCACCTGAGAAGACCAGAATGAAGAAGACCCGGGTTGCAAAAGCTGCACTGCAGCCTTATTCACAATAGACAAGACAGTGAAGCAACCAAAATGTCCATCAACAGATGAAAGGATAAAGAAAAAGTGGTCCATGTACACAATGAATACTAGCCATGGAAAACAGTGAAACACTGCTCTTTGAGGCACCATAGATGATCTTGGAGATAATCACAGAACATGAGGTAAGTCGGAAAGCAAAAGTCCTATATCCTATGATATCACTTATAGGCGTTATCTAATAACGGACACAAATGAACATATTTCCACAAAGAAAGTCAATCACAGACTTATTTAAAAAAAAAAACTATGCTTATCTAAAAGGAAAGGTGGGGGGGATGGATAAATGAAGATTAGCGTTACCATATGTATACAAATACATATTATATACATATATCAAAAGGACCGACCCTATAGCAAGGAAGGTTTAGAGAACACTCTGTAATAATTTACAGGGGAAGAGGATCTCTACATAAACAGGTATATAGAATATGTAGATGAACCAGAGTGTGTACACCTTGGACAAGCAACATTCTAACCATTACCCCAATTGAAAAAATTAAAACAACGAACTAGGAGTAATGAGACATAAACTTGTGGGGGGTTTTCCTGGCACATTCCATCCAAATTTACAACCTAGGCAAACGACTTCCAGAACGGCTCTGCTGCCCTAGTACCCAGATTTGGGAATGGAGAAATGCTGCATCCTTGTGGCCGTTTCCCACAACAGCAGCTTTAAACCCACTGCCAAAGGTCACTAAATATTCACCAATGGCAGTTCTGTAAATGGCACCTGCCCTCCAAAAAATACTGAGGTCGAAAATCGACCAAAAAATTCTAGAGTGCAACCTTCCAAAAAGAAAATTTGAAGAGGTATATTATACTCACACTTTTTTTCTTTTTTCTTTTAACAGAAAAGTAAAAGGCGTGGAAAAATGATGAATTGTAGGAATTTTGACAGGCATGTAAACCCAAATTACAAAAACCTATCAGCTCACACCAGTCAGAATGGCCATCAACAAAAATCCTGCAAACAATATATGCTGACGTGATTGTGGAGAAATGCGTCCCCTCGATTCTAAGGGGGACGTGGTAAGAGTCACTAATGAAAGGACAATTGAGGTGCCTTGAAAAGGTAAACGTTGAGCTACCATAGCAGTCAATCAATCATACCCACTGCTGGGTCTATCACCTGAGAAAATGAAAATCAATAATCACAGGCTGGCAATCCTGCACTCCAGCAATATTTACCATAGGCAACACTTGGAAGCAACGGACATGTCCATCAACAGAGGAATGCACCAAGAAGAAGTGGTCCATGTACACAATGGAATATTAGCCATGGAAAACCTTGAAGCACTGCTCTTTGAGGCACCATAGATGAGCCTGGAGATAATCACAAAACATGAAGTAGGTCGGAAAGCCAAAGACCTATAGCCTATATTATCACTTATGGCATTATCTAATAACTGACACAGATGAAAATATTTCCAAAGAGAAAGACACTCACAGGCTTAGAAAACAAACTATGCTCATCTAAAAGGAAAGGAGGGGGGAAATTGAGAAATGAAGATTAGTGTTACTATACATATACAAATACATATTATATCCATGTATCAAAAAGACCGAACATATAGCAAGGGAGGTCGACGGAACACTGTAATATTTTACATGGGAAGAGGATCTGTACATTCATAGACATACATAATGTACAAATGAACCAGATTGTGTACACCTAGGACAGACAATGTTCCAAACTTTACCCAGATTAAAAAAAATTTAAAAACCAAGAAGAAGTAATGAGACATAAACTTATGGGGATTTCTCCTGGCAAATTCCATTCTAATTTACAACCTAGGACAATGACTTCCAGAAAGGCTCTGCTGCCCTAGTACCCAGATTGGGGAATGGAGAAATGCTACCTCCTTGTGGCCGTTTCCCACAACAGCAGCTTTGAACCCACTGCAAAAGGTCACTAAATTTTCACCAACTTGCAGTTCTGTAAATGGCACCCGCCCTCCAGAAAATTTCTGCGGTCAAAAATCGACCAAAAAATTCAAAAGAGAGCAACCTTCGAAGAAGACAATTTCAAGAGCTATATTGTACTCACGGTTTTTTCTTTTAAGAGAAAAGACAAAGGCGTAGGAATATGATGAATTTTAAAAATTTTAATGACATGCATACCCATATTACAAAACCTATCAGCTCACAGCAGTCAGAATGGCCATTAGGAAAAATGCTGCAAAAAATAAATGGTGAAGGGAGTGTGGAGAAATGCGTACCCTCGGTTGTAAGGGGGGGCATGTAAAGAGCCACTAATGAAAACACAATGTAGGCGCTTTGAACAGGGAAACATTGAGCTACCAGTCAATCAATCAAAACCACTGCTTGGCCTATCACCTGAGAAAATGAGAATCAAAAAGTCACAGGTTGGCAAACCTGTACGCCAGCAAGATTTACCATAGCCAGCACTTGGAAGCAATGAAAATATCCATCAACCGAGGAATGCACCAAGAAGAAGTGGTCCACGTACACAATGGAATATTACTCTAATAATAAATATAAATTAAATTTAAAAACAAACAAAAGCAAGGAGACATCAACATTTGTGGGTTTATCCGGGCACATTGCACTCCAGTTTACAACCGAAGAACACCACTGGCCGTTAGGTCTGTTTCCCTGGTACCAGCATGGGGAACGTAGAAAGGCTGCCGCTCTCTGGCCGTTACCTGCAAAAGCAGGTTTAAAGCCTGAGCTAATGGTCACTTCATATGAACAAGTACTGCAGGGCTGTAAATGAAACCTGCCCTCAAAATATCTTGAGGGAGATAATGGCCAAAATATTTCAAATGGTGACACATACTTTAAGAAAACACTTTGAAGAAATAAGCTCTAATCACAGCTGGAAAAATAAAAAGGACATGTCTAAAAGCTCAATTTCAACGCATTATGAGACACATGCAAATTCAACCACAAAGAGGTATCAGCTCACACCACTCAGAATAACCATCAGCAAAAACTACAAAGAATAAATGCTGAAGGTGCTGGGAAGAAATGCATACCCTCAACTTTATGTGGGACGTAACCTGGAAAGAGCCACTAAAGAGAACAGAATAGAGGTGCCTTTAAAATGTAAACATTCAGCTACCATAGGATCCAGCAGACCTATTCCTGGACCTATAAACTAAGAAGACAGAATTGGAAGGACACAGGTACGCAAATCTGCATTGCATAGTATTCCCATAGCCAAGATATGGAAGTAACCAGAAAGTCCACCGACAGATGGGCGGACAAAGAAGGACTGCTACATGTACAGATGGAATATGAGCTTGTGAAAAAATGAAACAATGCCATTTGCAGCACCATAGATGAGTCTAGAAGTAATCACGCAACTTGGAGTAAGTGAGAAAGCGAAAGACCCATATCCTATCATATCACATATAGGTGTTACCTAAAAAATGATACAAACAAAGATATTTCCACAGAGAAACACTATCATAGCTTCATTAAAAAAACTTATGGTTCACCAAATGGAAAGGTGTGAGATTGGATACATTACCATATTGAGGTTAACAGAGAGATACAAACACATGTGAAATATATAATCACCAAAGACCTACGCAATACCAAGAGGAGACTACTCAACATTGTGTCATAACCGACATGGGAAAAGGATCCGAAGAAGAATAGATATATGCATATGTGTGAAAGAACCACATCTAGCACACCTAGAACAAAGAAAACATTGTAATCAAGTTTGCTGTGATAAAAAATAAAAATTAAGTTAAAAATACCAACAAGAAGTAATGAGACATAAACTTAAAGGGCTTTTTCCTCGCACATTCCATTCTAATTTACAACCTAGAACACCACTTCCAGTAAGGCTCTGTTGCCCTAGTAACCAGATTGGGTAAAGGAGAAATGCTGCCGCCTTGTGGCCGATTCCCACAAGAGCAGCTTTTAACCCACAGCTAATGGTCACTTACCATTCACAAGGACTCAGGGCTGTAAAGGACACCTGCCCTAAAAAAGTGTGCTGAGGTAGGGAATGGATAAAAAAAAATTCAAAACACGCAGGATTTTCAAGATAGTATAAAGAGGTAAGTTTTACTCACTCTCTTTTTAAAGAAAGGAAAATGGATAAAAGTTCCACCTCAGGAAGTATGAGACTCATGCAATCTAATCTACAAAAAGTTTTCAACTCACACCAGTCGACTGACCATTGGCAAAAAGTCTACAAACAATAAATGCTGAAGAGGTTTTAGAGAACTGTGTATCCTCTAGCTGCTGGTGAGATGTAAAAGGGTTAAACGCTAATAATGAGAACAGAAAGGAGCTGCGTTGAAAAGGAAAAACTGAGGTACCATTCAATCCAGCAGGCGCACCAATGGGCCTCTCACCTGAGAAGACCAGAATGAAGAAGACCCGGGTTGCAAAAGCTGCACTGCAGCCTTATTCACAATAGACAAGACAGTGAAGCAACCAAAATGTCCATCAACAGATGAAAGGATAAAGAAGAAGTGGTGGTCCATGTAGACAATGAATACTAGGCATGGAAAACAGTGAAACACTGCTCTTTGAGGCACCATAGATGATCTTGGAGATAATCACAGAACATGAGGTAAGTCGGAAAGCAAAAGTCCTATATCCTATGATATCACTTATAGGCGTTATCTAATAACGGACACAAATGAACATATTTCCACAAAGAAAGTCAATCACAGACTTATTTAAAAAAAAAAACTATGCTTATCTAAAAGGAAAGGTGGGGGGGATGGATAAATGAAGATTAGCGTTACCATATGTATACAAATACATATTATATACATATATCAAAAAGACCGACCCTATAGCAAGGAAGGTTTACGGAACACTCTGTAATAATTTACAGGGGAAGAGGATCTCTACATAAATAGGTATATAGAATATGTAGATGGACCAGAGTGTGTACACCTTGGACAAGCAACATTCTAACCATTACCCCAATTGAAAAAATTAAAACAACGAACTAGGAGTAATGAGACATAAACTTATTGGGGGTTTTCCTGGCACATTCCATCCAAATTTACAACCTAGGCAAACGACTTCCAGAACGGCTCTGCTGCCCTAGTACCCAGATTTGGGAATGGAGAAATGCTGCATCCTTGTGGCCGTTTCCCACAACAGCAGCTTTAAACCCACTGCCAAAGGTCACTAAATATTCACCAATGGCAGTTCTGTAAATGGCACCTGCCCTCCAAAAAATACTGAGGTCGAAAATCGACCAAAAAATTCTAGAGTGCAACCTTCCAAAAAGAAAATTTGAAGAGGTATATTATACTCACACTTTTTTTCTTTTTTCTTTTAACAGAAAAGAAAAAGGCGTGGACAAATGATGAATTGTAGGAATTTTGACAGGCATGTAAACCCAAATTACAAAAACCTATCAGCTCACACCAGTCAGAATGGCCATCAACAAAAATCCTGCAAACAATATATGCTGACGTGATTGTGGAGAAATGCATCCCCTCGATTCTAAGGGGGACGTGGTAAGAGTCACTAATGAAAGGACAATTGAGGTGCCTTGAAAAGGTAAACGTTGAGCTACCATAGCAGTCAATCAATCATACCCACTGCTGGGTCTATCACCTGAGAAAATGAAAATCAATAATCACAGGCTGGCAATCCTGCACTCCAGCAATATTTACCATAGGCAACACTTGGAAGCAACGGACATGTCCATCAACAGAGGAATGCACCAAGAAGAAGTGGTCCATGTACACAATGGAATATTAGCCATGGAAAACCTTGAAGCACTGCTCTTTGAGGCACCATAGATGAGCCTGGAGATAATCACAAAACATGAAGTAGGTCGGAAAGCCAAAGACCTATAGCCTATATTATCACTTATGGCATTATCTAATAACTGACACAGATGAACATATTTCCAAAGAGAAAGACACTCACAGGCTTAGAAAACAAACTATGCTCATCTAAAAGGAAAGGAGGGGGGAAATTGAGAAATGAAGATTAGTGTTACTATACATATACAAATACATATTATATCCATGTATCAAAAAGACCGAACATATAGCAAGGGAGGTCGACGGAACACTGTAATATTTTACATGGGAAGAGGATCTGTACATTCATAGACATGCATAATGTACAAATGAACCAGATTGTGTACACCTAGGACAGACAATGTTCTAAATTTACCCAGATTAAAAAAAAAAATTTAAAAACCAAGAAGAAGTAATGAGATATAAACTTATGGGGATTTCTCCTGACAAATTCCATTCTAATTTACAACCTAGGACAATGACTTCCAGAAAGGCTCTGCTGCCCTAGTACCCAGATTGGGGAATGGAGAAATGCTACCTCCTTGAGGCCGTTTCCCACAACAGCAGCTTTGAACCCACTGCAAAAGGTCACTAAATTTTCACCAACTTGCAGTTCTGTAAATGGCACCCGCCCTCCAGAAAATTTCTGCGGTCAAAAATCGACCCAAAAATTCAAAAGAGGGCAACCTTCGAAGAAGACAATTTCAAGAGCTATATTGTACTCACGGTTTTTTCTTTTAAGAGAAAAGACAAAGGCGTAGGAATATGATGAATTTTAAAAATTTTAATGACATGCATACCCATATTACAAAACCTATCAGCTCAGAGCAGTCAGAATGGCCATTAGGAAAAATGCTACAAAAAATAAATGGTGAAGGGAGTGTGGAGAAATGCGTACCCTCGATTGTAAGGGGGGGGCATGTAAAGAGCCACTAATGAAAACACAATGTAGGCGCTTTGAACAGGGAAACATTGAGCTACCAGTCAATCAATCAAAACCACTGCTTGGCCTATCACCTGAGAAAATGAGAATCAAAAAGTCACAGGCTGGCAAACCTGTACGCCAGCAAGATTTACCATAGTCAGCACTTGGAAGCAATGAAAATGTCCATCAACCGAGGAATGCACCAAGAAGAAGTGGTCCACGTACACAATGGAATATTACTCTAATAATAAATATAAATTAAATTTAAAAACAAACAAAAGCAAGGAGACATCAACATTTGTGGGTTTATCCGGGCACATTGCACTCTAGTTTATAACCGAAGAACACCACTGGCCGGTAGGTCTGTTTCCCTGGTACCAGCATGGGGAACGTAGAAAGGCTGCCGCTCTCTGGCCGTTACCTGCAAAAGCAGGTTTAAAGCCTGAGCTAATGGTCACTTCATATGAACAAGTACTGCAGGGCTGTAAATGAAACCTGCCCTCAAAATATCTTGAGGGAGATAATGGCCAAAATATTTCAAATGGTGACACATACTTTAAGAAAACACTTTGAAGAAATAAGCTCTAATCACAGCTGGAAAAATAAAAAGGACATGTCTAAAAGCTCAATTTCAACGCATTATGAGACACATGCAAATTCAACCACAAAGAGGTATCAGCTCACACCACTCAGAATAACCATCAGCAAAAACTACAAAGAATAAATGCTGAAGGTGCTGGGAAGAAATGCATACCCTCAACTTTATGTGGGACGTAACCTGGAAAGAGCCACTAAAGAGAACAGAATAGAGGTGCCTTTAAAAGGTAAACATTTAGCTACCATAGCATCCAGCAGACCTATTCCTGGACCTATAAACTAAGAAGACAGAATTGGAAGGACACAGGTACGCAAATCTGCATTGCATAGTATTCCCATAGCCAAGATATGGAAGTAACCAGAAAGTCCACCGACAGATGGGCGGACAAAGAAGAACTGCTACATGTACAGATGGAATATGAGCTTGTGAAAAAATGAAACAATGCCATTTGCAGCACCATAGATGAGTCTAGATGTAATCATGCCACTTGGAGTAAGTGAGAAAGCGAAAGACCCATATCCTATCATATCACATATAGGTGTTACCTAAAAAATGATACAAACAAAGATATTTCCACAGAGAAACACTATCATAGCTTCATTAAAAAAACTTATGGTTCACCAAATGGAAAGGTGTGAGGATTGGATACATTACCATATTGAGGTTAACAGAGAGATACAAACACATGTGAAATATATAATCACCAAAGACCTACGCAATACCAAGAGGAGACTACTCAACATTGTGTCATAACCTACATGGGAAAAGGATCCGAAGAAGAATAGATATATGCGTATGTGTGAAAGAACCACATCTTTCACACTTAGAACAAACAAAACATTGTAATCAAGTTTGCTGTGATGAAAAATAAAAATTAATTTAAAAATACCAACAAGAAGTAATGAGACATAAACTTAAAGGGCTTTTTCCTCGCACATTCCATTCTAATTTACAACCTAGAACACCACTTCCAGTAAGGCTCTGTTGCCCTAGTAACCAGATTTGGTAAAGGAGAAATGCTGCCGCCTTGTGGCCGATTCCCGCAAGAGCAGCTTTTAACCCACAGCTAATGGTCACTTACCATTCACAAGGACTCAGGGCTGTAAAGGACACCTGCCCTAAAAAAGTGTGCTGAGGTAGGGAATGGATAAAAAAAAATTCAAAACACGCAGGATTTTCAAGATAGTATAAAGAGGTAAGTTTTACTCACTCTCTTTTTAAAGAAAGGAAAATGGATAAAAGTTCCACCTCAGGAAGTATGAGACTCATGCAATCTAATCTACAAAAAGTTTTCAACTCACACCAGTCGACTGACCATTGGCAAAAAGTCTACAAACAATAAATGCTGAAGAGGTTTTAGAGATCTGTGTACCCTGTAGCTGCTGGTGAGATGTAAAAGGGTTAAATGCTAATAATGCGAACAGAAAGGAGCTGCGCTGAAAAGGAAAAACTGAGGTACCTTTCAATCCAGCAGGATCACCAATGGGCCTCTCACCTGAGAAGACCAGAATGAAGAAGACCCGGGTTGCAAAAGCTGCACTGCAGCCTTATTCACAATAGACAAGACAGTGAAGCAACCAAAATGTCCATCAACAGATGAAAGGATAAAGAAAAAGTGGTCCATGTACACAATGAATACTAGCCATGGAAAACAGTGAAACACTGCTCTTTGAGGCACCATAGATGATCTTGGAGATAATCACAGAACATGAGGTAAGTCGGAAAGCAAAAGTCCTATATCCTATGATATCACTTATAGGCGTTATCTAATAACGGACACAAATGAACATATTTCCACAAAGAAAGTCAATCACAGACTTATTTAAAAAAAAAAACTATGCTTATCTAAAAGGAAAGGTGGGGGGGATGGATAAATGAAGATTAGCGTTACCATATGTATACAAATACATATTATATACATATATCAAAAGGACCGACCCTATAGCAAGGAAGGTTTAGAGAACACTCTGTAATAATTTACAGGGGAAGAGGATCTCTACATAAACAGGTATATAGAATATGTAGATGAACCAGAGTGTGTACACCTTGGACAAGCAACATTCTAACCATTACCCCAATTGAAAAAATTAAAACAACGAACTAGGAGTAATGAGACATAAACTTGTGGGGGGTTTTCCTGGCACATTCCATCCAAATTTACAACCTAGGCAAACGACTTCCAGAACGGCTCTGCTGCCCTAGTACCCAGATTTGGGAATGGAGAAATGCTGCATCCTTGTGGCCGTTTCCCACAACAGCAGCTTTAAACCCACTGCCAAAGGTCACTAAATATTCACCAATGGCAGTTCTGTAAATGGCACCTGCCCTCCAAAAAATACTGAGGTCGAAAATCGACCAAAAAATTCTAGAGTGCAACCTTCCAAAAAGAAAATTTGAAGAGGTATATTATACTCACACTTTTTTTCTTTTTTCTTTTAACAGAAAAGTAAAAGGCGTGGAAAAATGATGAATTGTAGGAATTTTGACAGGCATGTAAACCCAAATTACAAAAACCTATCAGCTCACACCAGTCAGAATGGCCATCAACAAAAATCCTGCAAACAATATATGCTGACGTGATTGTGGAGAAATGCGTCCCCTCGATTCTAAGGGGGACGTGGTAAGAGTCACTAATGAAAGGACAATTGAGGTGCCTTGAAAAGGTAAACGTTGAGCTACCATAGCAGTCAATCAATCATACCCACTGCTGGGTCTATCACCTGAGAAAATGAAAATCAATAATCACAGGCTGGCAATCCTGCACTCCAGCAATATTTACCATAGGCAACACTTGGAAGCAACGGACATGTCCATCAACAGAGGAATGCACCAAGAAGAAGTGGTCCATGTACACAATGGAATATTAGCCATGGAAAACCTTGAAGCACTGCTCTTTGAGGCACCATAGATGAGCCTGGAGATAATCACAAAACATGAAGTAGGTCGGAAAGCCAAAGACCTATAGCCTATATTATCACTTATGGCATTATCTAATAACTGACACAGATGAAAATATTTCCAAAGAGAAAGACACTCACAGGCTTAGAAAACAAACTATGCTCATCTAAAAGGAAAGGAGGGGGGAAATTGAGAAATGAAGATTAGTGTTACTATACATATACAAATACATATTATATCCATGTATCAAAAAGACCGAACATATAGCAAGGGAGGTCGACGGAACACTGTAATATTTTACATGGGAAGAGGATCTGTACATTCATAGACATACATAATGTACAAATGAACCAGATTGTGTACACCTAGGACAGACAATGTTCCAAACTTTACCCAGATTAAAAAAAATTTAAAAACCAAGAAGAAGTAATGAGACATAAACTTATGGGGATTTCTCCTGGCAAATTCCATTCTAATTTACAACCTAGGACAATGACTTCCAGAAAGGCTCTGCTGCCCTAGTACCCAGATTGGGGAATGGAGAAATGCTACCTCCTTGTGGCCGTTTCCCACAACAGCAGCTTTGAACCCACTGCAAAAGGTCACTAAATTTTCACCAACTTGCAGTTCTGTAAATGGCACCCGCCCTCCAGAAAATTTCTGCGGTCAAAAATCGACCAAAAAATTCAAAAGAGAGCAACCTTCGAAGAAGACAATTTCAAGAGCTATATTGTACTCACGGTTTTTTCTTTTAAGAGAAAAGACAAAGGCGTAGGAATATGATGAATTTTAAAAATTTTAATGACATGCATACCCATATTACAAAACCTATCAGCTCACAGCAGTCAGAATGGCCATTAGGAAAAATGCTGCAAAAAATAAATGGTGAAGGGAGTGTGGAGAAATGCGTACCCTCGGTTGTAAGGGGGGGCATGTAAAGAGCCACTAATGAAAACACAATGTAGGCGCTTTGAACAGGGAAACATTGAGCTACCAGTCAATCAATCAAAACCACTGCTTGGCCTATCACCTGAGAAAATGAGAATCAAAAAGTCACAGGTTGGCAAACCTGTACGCCAGCAAGATTTACCATAGCCAGCACTTGGAAGCAATGAAAATATCCATCAACCGAGGAATGCACCAAGAAGAAGTGGTCCACGTACACAATGGAATATTACTCTAATAATAAATATAAATTAAATTTAAAAACAAACAAAAGCAAGGAGACATCAACATTTGTGGGTTTATCCGGGCACATTGCACTCCAGTTTACAACCGAAGAACACCACTGGCCGTTAGGTCTGTTTCCCTGGTACCAGCATGGGGAACGTAGAAAGGCTGCCGCTCTCTGGCCGTTACCTGCAAAAGCAGGTTTAAAGCCTGAGCTAATGGTCACTTCATATGAACAAGTACTGCAGGGCTGTAAATGAAACCTGCCCTCAAAATATCTTGAGGGAGATAATGGCCAAAATATTTCAAATGGTGACACATACTTTAAGAAAACACTTTGAAGAAATAAGCTCTAATCACAGCTGGAAAAATAAAAAGGACATGTCTAAAAGCTCAATTTCAACGCATTATGAGACACATGCAAATTCAACCACAAAGAGGTATCAGCTCACACCACTCAGAATAACCATCAGCAAAAACTACAAAGAATAAATGCTGAAGGTGCTGGGAAGAAATGCATACCCTCAACTTTATGTGGGACGTAACCTGGAAAGAGCCACTAAAGAGAACAGAATAGAGGTGCCTTTAAAATGTAAACATTCAGCTACCATAGGATCCAGCAGACCTATTCCTGGACCTATAAACTAAGAAGACAGAATTGGAAGGACACAGGTACGCAAATCTGCATTGCATAGTATTCCCATAGCCAAGATATGGAAGTAACCAGAAAGTCCACCGACAGATGGGCGGACAAAGAAGGACTGCTACATGTACAGATGGAATATGAGCTTGTGAAAAAATGAAACAATGCCATTTGCAGCACCATAGATGAGTCTAGAAGTAATCACGCAACTTGGAGTAAGTGAGAAAGCGAAAGACCCATATCCTATCATATCACATATAGGTGTTACCTAAAAAATGATACAAACAAAGATATTTCCACAGAGAAACACTATCATAGCTTCATTAAAAAAACTTATGGTTCACCAAATGGAAAGGTGTGAGATTGGATACATTACCATATTGAGGTTAACAGAGAGATACAAACACATGTGAAATATATAATCACCAAAGACCTACGCAATACCAAGAGGAGACTACTCAACATTGTGTCATAACCGACATGGGAAAAGGATCCGAAGAAGAATAGATATATGCATATGTGTGAAAGAACCACATCTAGCACACCTAGAACAAAGAAAACATTGTAATCAAGTTTGCTGTGATAAAAAATAAAAATTAAGTTAAAAATACCAACAAGAAGTAATGAGACATAAACTTAAAGGGCTTTTTCCTCGCACATTCCATTCTAATTTACAACCTAGAACACCACTTCCAGTAAGGCTCTGTTGCCCTAGTAACCAGATTGGGTAAAGGAGAAATGCTGCCGCCTTGTGGCCGATTCCCACAAGAGCAGCTTTTAACCCACAGCTAATGGTCACTTACCATTCACAAGGACTCAGGGCTGTAAAGGACACCTGCCCTAAAAAAGTGTGCTGAGGTAGGGAATGGATAAAAAAAAATTCAAAACACGCAGGATTTTCAAGATAGTATAAAGAGGTAAGTTTTACTCACTCTCTTTTTAAAGAAAGGAAAATGGATAAAAGTTCCACCTCAGGAAGTATGAGACTCATGCAATCTAATCTACAAAAAGTTTTCAACTCACACCAGTCGACTGACCATTGGCAAAAAGTCTACAAACAATAAATGCTGAAGAGGTTTTAGAGAACTGTGTATCCTCTAGCTGCTGGTGAGATGTAAAAGGGTTAAACGCTAATAATGAGAACAGAAAGGAGCTGCGTTGAAAAGGAAAAACTGAGGTACCATTCAATCCAGCAGGCGCACCAATGGGCCTCTCACCTGAGAAGACCAGAATGAAGAAGACCCGGGTTGCAAAAGCTGCACTGCAGCCTTATTCACAATAGACAAGACAGTGAAGCAACCAAAATGTCCATCAACAGATGAAAGGATAAAGAAGAAGTGGTGGTCCATGTAGACAATGAATACTAGGCATGGAAAACAGTGAAACACTGCTCTTTGAGGCACCATAGATGATCTTGGAGATAATCACAGAACATGAGGTAAGTCGGAAAGCAAAAGTCCTATATCCTATGATATCACTTATAGGCGTTATCTAATAACGGACACAAATGAACATATTTCCACAAAGAAAGTCAATCACAGACTTATTTAAAAAAAAAAACTATGCTTATCTAAAAGGAAAGGTGGGGGGGATGGATAAATGAAGATTAGCGTTACCATATGTATACAAATACATATTATATACATATATCAAAAAGACCGACCCTATAGCAAGGAAGGTTTACGGAACACTCTGTAATAATTTACAGGGGAAGAGGATCTCTACATAAATAGGTATATAGAATATGTAGATGGACCAGAGTGTGTACACCTTGGACAAGCAACATTCTAACCATTACCCCAATTGAAAAAATTAAAACAACGAACTAGGAGTAATGAGACATAAACTTATTGGGGGTTTTCCTGGCACATTCCATCCAAATTTACAACCTAGGCAAACGACTTCCAGAACGGCTCTGCTGCCCTAGTACCCAGATTTGGGAATGGAGAAATGCTGCATCCTTGTGGCCGTTTCCCACAACAGCAGCTTTAAACCCACTGCCAAAGGTCACTAAATATTCACCAATGGCAGTTCTGTAAATGGCACCTGCCCTCCAAAAAATACTGAGGTCGAAAATCGACCAAAAAATTCTAGAGTGCAACCTTCCAAAAAGAAAATTTGAAGAGGTATATTATACTCACACTTTTTTTCTTTTTTCTTTTAACAGAAAAGAAAAAGGCGTGGACAAATGATGAATTGTAGGAATTTTGACAGGCATGTAAACCCAAATTACAAAAACCTATCAGCTCACACCAGTCAGAATGGCCATCAACAAAAATCCTGCAAACAATATATGCTGACGTGATTGTGGAGAAATGCATCCCCTCGATTCTAAGGGGGACGTGGTAAGAGTCACTAATGAAAGGACAATTGAGGTGCCTTGAAAAGGTAAACGTTGAGCTACCATAGCAGTCAATCAATCATACCCACTGCTGGGTCTATCACCTGAGAAAATGAAAATCAATAATCACAGGCTGGCAATCCTGCACTCCAGCAATATTTACCATAGGCAACACTTGGAAGCAACGGACATGTCCATCAACAGAGGAATGCACCAAGAAGAAGTGGTCCATGTACACAATGGAATATTAGCCATGGAAAACCTTGAAGCACTGCTCTTTGAGGCACCATAGATGAGCCTGGAGATAATCAAAAAACATGAAGTAGGTCGGAAAGCCAAAGACCTATAGCCTATATTATCACTTATGGCATTATCTAATAACTGACACAGATGAACATATTTCCAAAGAGAAAGACACTCACAGGCTTAGAAAACAAACTATGCTCATCTAAAAGGAAAGGAGGGGGGAAATTGAGAAATGAAGATTAGTGTTACTATACATATACAAATACATATTATATCCATGTATCAAAAAGACCGAACATATAGCAAGGGAGGTCGACGGAACACTGTAATATTTTACATGGGAAGAGGATCTGTACATTCATAGACATGCATAATGTACAAATGAACCAGATTGTGTACACCTAGGACAGACAATGTTCTAAATTTACCCAGATTAAAAAAAAAAATTTAAAAACCAAGAAGAAGTAATGAGATATAAACTTATGGGGATTTCTCCTGACAAATTCCATTCTAATTTACAACCTAGGACAATGACTTCCAGAAAGGCTCTGCTGCCCTAGTACCCAGATTGGGGAATGGAGAAATGCTACCTCCTTGAGGCCGTTTCCCACAACAGCAGCTTTGAACCCACTGCAAAAGGTCACTAAATTTTCACCAACTTGCAGTTCTGTAAATGGCACCCGCCCTCCAGAAAATTTCTGCGGTCAAAAATCGACCCAAAAATTCAAAAGAGGGCAACCTTCGAAGAAGACAATTTCAAGAGCTATATTGTACTCACGGTTTTTTCTTTTAAGAGAAAAGACAAAGGCGTAGGAATATGATGAATTTTAAAAATTTTAATGACATGCATACCCATATTACAAAACCTATCAGCTCAGAGCAGTCAGAATGGCCATTAGGAAAAATGCTACAAAAAATAAATGGTGAAGGGAGTGTGGAGAAATGCGTACCCTCGATTGTAAGGGGGGGGCATGTAAAGAGCCACTAATGAAAACACAATGTAGGCGCTTTGAACAGGGAAACATTGAGCTACCAGTCAATCAATCAAAACCACTGCTTGGCCTATCACCTGAGAAAATGAGAATCAAAAAGTCACAGGCTGGCAAACCTGTACGCCAGCAAGATTTACCATAGTCAGCACTTGGAAGCAATGAAAATGTCCATCAACCGAGGAATGCACCAAGAAGAAGTGGTCCACGTACACAATGGAATATTACTCTAATAATAAATATAAATTAAATTTAAAAACAAACAAAAGCAAGGAGACATCAACATTTGTGGGTTTATCCGGGCACATTGCACTCTAGTTTATAACCGAAGAACACCACTGGCCGGTAGGTCTGTTTCCCTGGTACCAGCATGGGGAACGTAGAAAGGCTGCCGCTCTCTGGCCGTTACCTGCAAAAGCAGGTTTAAAGCCTGAGCTAATGGTCACTTCATATGAACAAGTACTGCAGGGCTGTAAATGAAACCTGCCCTCAAAATATCTTGAGGGAGATAATGGCCAAAATATTTCAAATGGTGACACATACTTTAAGAAAACACTTTGAAGAAATAAGCTCTAATCACAGCTGGAAAAATAAAAAGGACATGTCTAAAAGCTCAATTTCAACGCATTATGAGACACATGCAAATTCAACCACAAAGAGGTATCAGCTCACACCACTCAGAATAACCATCAGCAAAAACTACAAAGAATAAATGCTGAAGGTGCTGGGAAGAAATGCATACCCTCAACTTTATGTGGGACGTAACCTGGAAAGAGCCACTAAAGAGAACAGAATAGAGGTGCCTTTAAAAGGTAAACATTTAGCTACCATAGCATCCAGCAGACCTATTCCTGGACCTATAAACTAAGAAGACAGAATTGGAAGGACACAGGTACGCAAATCTGCATTGCATAGTATTCCCATAGCCAAGATATGGAAGTAACCAGAAAGTCCACCGACAGATGGGCGGACAAAGAAGAACTGCTACATGTACAGATGGAATATGAGCTTGTGAAAAAATGAAACAATGCCATTTGCAGCACCATAGATGAGTCTAGATGTAATCATGCCACTTGGAGTAAGTGAGAAAGCGAAAGACCCATATCCTATCATATCACATATAGGTGTTACCTAAAAAATGATACAAACAAAGATATTTCCACAGAGAAACACTATCATAGCTTCATTAAAAAAACTTATGGTTCACCAAATGGAAAGGTGTGAGGATTGGATACATTACCATATTGAGGTTAACAGAGAGATACAAACACATGTGAAATATATAATCACCAAAGACCTACGCAATACCAAGAGGAGACTACTCAACATTGTGTCATAACCTACATGGGAAAAGGATCCGAAGAAGAATAGATATATGCGTATGTGTGAAAGAACCACATCTTTCACACTTAGAACAAACAAAACATTGTAATCAAGTTTGCTGTGATGAAAAATAAAAATTAATTTAAAAATACCAACAAGAAGTAATGAGACATAAACTTAAAGGGCTTTTTCCTCGCACATTCCATTCTAATTTACAACCTAGAACACCACTTCCAGTAAGGCTCTGTTGCCCTAGTAACCAGATTTGGTAAAGGAGAAATGCTGCCGCCTTGTGGCCGATTCCCGCAAGAGCAGCTTTTAACCCACAGCTAATGGTCACTTACCATTCACAAGGACTCAGGGCTGTAAAGGACACCTGCCCTAAAAAAGTGTGCTGAGGTAGGGAATGGATAAAAAAAAATTCAAAACACGCAGGATTTTCAAGATAGTATAAAGAGGTAAGTTTTACTCACTCTCTTTTTAAAGAAAGGAAAATGGATAAAAGTTCCACCTCAGGAAGTATGAGACTCATGCAATCTAATCTACAAAAAGTTTTCAACTCACACCAGTCGACTGACCATTGGCAAAAAGTCTACAAACAATAAATGCTGAAGAGGTTTTAGAGATCTGTGTACCCTGTAGCTGCTGGTGAGATGTAAAAGGGTTAAATGCTAATAATGCGAACAGAAAGGAGCTGCGCTGAAAAGGAAAAACTGAGGTACCTTTCAATCCAGCAGGATCACCAATGGGCCTCTCACCTGAGAAGACCAGAATGAAGAAGACCCGGGTTGCAAAAGCTGCACTGCAGCCTTATTCACAATAGACAAGACAGTGAAGCAACCAAAATGTCCATCAACAGATGAAAGGATAAAGAAAAAGTGGTCCATGTACACAATGAATACTAGCCATGGAAAACAGTGAAACACTGCTCTTTGAGGCACCATAGATGATCTTGGAGATAATCACAGAACATGAGGTAAGTCGGAAAGCAAAAGTCCTATATCCTATGATATCACTTATAGGCGTTATCTAATAACGGACACAAATGAACATATTTCCACAAAGAAAGTCAATCACAGACTTATTTAAAAAAAAAACTATGCTTATCTAAAAGGAAAGGTGGGGGGGATGGATAAATGAAGATTAGCGTTACCATATGTACACAAATACATATTATATACATATATCAAAAGGACCGACCCTATAGCAAGGAAGGTTTAGAGAACACTCTGTAATAATTTACAGGGGAAGAGGATCTCTACATAAACAGGTATATAGAATATGTAGATGAACCATAGTGTGTACACCTTGGACAAGCAACATTCTAACCATTACCCCAATTGAAAAAATTAAAACAACGAACTAGGAGTAATGAGACATAAACTTGTGGGGGGTTTTCCTGGCACATTCCATCCAAATTTACAACCTAGGCAAACGACTTCCAGAACGGCTCTGCTGCCCTAGTACCCAGATTTGGGAATGGAGAAATGCTGCATCCTTGTGGCCGTTTCCCACAACAGCAGCTTTAAACCCACTGCCAAAGGTCACTAAATATTCACCAATGGCAGTTCTGTAAATGGCACCTGCCCTCCAAAAAATACTGAGGTCGAAAATCGACCAAAAAATTCTAGAGTGCAACCTTCCAAAAAGAAAATTTGAAGAGGTATATTATACTCACACTTTTTTTCTTTTTTCTTTTAACAGAAAAGTAAAAGGCGTGGAAAAATGATGAATTGTAGGAATTTTGACAGGCATGTAAACCCAAATTACAAAAACCTATCAGCTCACACCAGTCAGAATGGCCATCAACAAAAATCCTGCAAACAATATATGCTGACGTGATTGTGGAGAAATGCGTCCCCTCGATTCTAAGGGGGACGTGGTAAGAGTCACTAATGAAAGGACAATTGAGGTGCCTTGAAAAGGTAAACGTTGAGCTACCATAGCAGTCAATCAATCATACCCACTGCTGGGTCTATCACCTGAGAAAATGAAAATCAATAATCACAGGCTGGCAATCCTGCACTCCAGCAATATTTACCATAGGCAACACTTGGAAGCAACGGACATGTCCATCAACAGAGGAATGCACCAAGAAGAAGTGGTCCATGTACACAATGGAATATTAGCCATGGAAAACCTTGAAGCACTGCTCTTTGAGGCACCATAGATGAGCCTGGAGATAATCACAAAACATGAAGTAGGTCGGAAAGCCAAAGACCTATAGCCTATATTATCACTTATGGCATTATCTAATAACTGACACAGATGAAAATATTTCCAAAGAGAAAGACACTCACAGGCTTAGAAAACAAACTATGCTCATCTAAAAGGAAAGGAGGGGGGAAATTGAGAAATGAAGATTAGTGTTACTATACATATACAAATACATATTATATCCATGTATCAAAAAGACCGAACATATAGCAAGGGAGGTCGACGGAACACTGTAATATTTTACATGGGAAGAGGATCTGTACATTCATAGACATACATAATGTACAAATGAACCAGATTGTGTACACCTAGGACAGACAATGTTCCAAACTTTACCCAGATTAAAAAAAATTTAAAAACCAAGAAGAAGTAATGAGACATAAACTTATGGGGATTTCTCCTGGCAAATTCCATTCTAATTTACAACCTAGGACAATGACTTCCAGAAAGGCTCTGCTGCCCTAGTACCCAGATTGGGGAATGGAGAAATGCTACCTCCTTGTGGCCGTTTCCCACAACAGCAGCTTTGAACCCACTGCAAAAGGTCACTAAATTTTCACCAACTTGCAGTTCTGTAAATGGCACCCGCCCTCCAGAAAATTTCTGCGGTCAAAAATCGACCAAAAAATTCAAAAGAGAGCAACCTTCGAAGAAGACAATTTCAAGAGCTATATTGTACTCACGGTTTTTTCTTTTAAGAGAAAAGACAAAGGCGTAGGAATATGATGAATTTTAAAAATTTTAATGACATGCATACCCATATTACAAAACCTATCAGCTCACAGCAGTCAGAATGGCCATTAGGAAAAATGCTGCAAAAAATAAATGGTGAAGGGAGTGTGGAGAAATGCGTACCCTCGGTTGTAAGGGGGGGCATGTAAAGAGCCACTAATGAAAACACAATGTAGGCGCTTTGAACAGGGAAACATTGAGCTACCAGTCAATCAATCAAAACCACTGCTTGGCCTATCACCTGAGAAAATGAGAATCAAAAAGTCACAGGTTGGCAAACCTGTACGCCAGCAAGATTTACCATAGCCAGCACTTGGAAGCAATGAAAATATCCATCAACCGAGGAATGCACCAAGAAGAAGTGGTCCACGTACACAATGGAATATTACTCTAATAATAAATATAAATTAAATTTAAAAACAAACAAAAGCAAGGAGACATCAACATTTGTGGGTTTATCCGGGCACATTGCACTCCAGTTTACAACCGAAGAACACCACTGGCCGTTAGGTCTGTTTCCCTGGTACCAGCATGGGGAACGTAGAAAGGCTGCCGCTCTCTGGCCGTTACCTGCAAAAGCAGGTTTAAAGCCTGAGCTAATGGTCACTTCATATGAACAAGTACTGCAGGGCTGTAAATGAAACCTGCCCTCAAAATATCTTGAGGGAGATAATGGCCAAAATATTTCAAATGGTGACACATACTTTAAGAAAACACTTTGAAGAAATAAGCTCTAATCACAGCTGGAAAAATAAAAAGGACATGTCTAAAAGCTCAATTTCAACGCATTATGAGACACATGCAAATTCAACCACAAAGAGGTATCAGCTCACACCACTCAGAATAACCATCAGCAAAAACTACAAAGAATAAATGCTGAAGGTGCTGGGAAGAAATGCATACCCTCAACTTTATGTGGGACGTAACCTGGAAAGAGCCACTAAAGAGAACAGAATAGAGGTGCCTTTAAAAGGTAAACATTTAGCTACCATAGCATCCAGCAGACCTATTCCTGGACCTATAAACTAAGAAGACAGAATTGGAAGGACACAGGTACGCAAATCTGCATTGCATAGTATTCCCATAGCCAAGATATGGAAGTAACCAGAAAGTCCACCGACAGATGGGCGGACAAAGAAGAACTGCTACATGTACAGATGGAATATGAGCTTGTGAAAAAATGAAACAATGCCATTTGCAGCACCATAGATGAGTCTAGATGTAATCATGCCACTTGGAGTAAGTGAGAAAGCGAAAGACCCATATCCTATCATATCACATATAGGTGTTACCTAAAAAATGATACAAACAAAGATATTTCCACAGAGAAACACTATCATAGCTTCATTAAAAAAACTTATGGTTCACCAAATGGAAAGGTGTGAGGATTGGATACATTACCATATTGAGGTTAACAGAGAGATACAAACACATGTGAAATATATAATCACCAAAGACCTACGCAATACCAAGAGGAGACTACTCAACATTGTGTCATAACCTACATGGGAAAAGGATCCGAAGAAGAATAGATATATGCGTATGTGTGAAAGAACCACATCTTTCACACTTAGAACAAACAAAACATTGTAATCAAGTTTGCTGTGATGAAAAATAAAAATTAATTTAAAAATACCAACAAGAAGTAATGAGACATAAACTTAAAGGGCTTTTTCCTCGCACATTCCATTCTAATTTACAACCTAGAACACCACTTCCAGTAAGGCTCTGTTGCCCTAGTAACCAGATTTGGTAAAGGAGAAATGCTGCCGCCTTGTGGCCGATTCCCGCAAGAGCAGCTTTTAACCCACAGCTAATGGTCACTTACCATTCACAAGGACTCAGGGCTGTAAAGGACACCTGCCCTAAAAAAGTGTGCTGAGGTAGGGAATGGATAAAAAAAAATTCAAAACACGCAGGATTTTCAAGATAGTATAAAGAGGTAAGTTTTACTCACTCTCTTTTTAAAGAAAGGAAAATGGATAAAAGTTCCACCTCAGGAAGTATGAGACTCATGCAATCTAATCTACAAAAAGTTTTCAACTCACACCAGTCGACTGACCATTGGCAAAAAGTCTACAAACAATAAATGCTGAAGAGGTTTTAGAGATCTGTGTACCCTGTAGCTGCTGGTGAGATGTAAAAGGGTTAAATGCTAATAATGCGAACAGAAAGGAGCTGCGCTGAAAAGGAAAAACTGAGGTACCTTTCAATCCAGCAGGATCACCAATGGGCCTCTCACCTGAGAAGACCAGAATGAAGAAGACCCGGGTTGCAAAAGCTGCACTGCAGCCTTATTCACAATAGACAAGACAGTGAAGCAACCAAAATGTCCATCAACAGATGAAAGGATAAAGAAAAAGTGGTCCATGTACACAATGAATACTAGCCATGGAAAACAGTGAAACACTGCTCTTTGAGGCACCATAGATGATCTTGGAGATAATCACAGAACATGAGGTAAGTCGGAAAGCAAAAGTCCTATATCCTATGATATCACTTATAGGCGTTATCTAATAACGGACACAAATGAACATATTTCCACAAAGAAAGTCAATCACAGACTTATTTAAAAAAAAAACTATGCTTATCTAAAAGGAAAGGTGGGGGGGATGGATAAATGAAGATTAGCGTTACCATATGTATACAAATACATATTATATACATATATCAAAAGGACCGACACTATAGCAAGGAAGGTTTAGAGAACACTCTGTAATAATTTACAGGGGAAGAGGATCTCTACATAAACAGGTATATAGAATATGTAGATGAACCAGAGTGTGTACACCTTGGACAAGCAACATTCTAACCATTACCCCAATTGAAAAAATTAAAACAACGAACTAGGAGTAATGAGACATAAACTTGTGGGGGGTTTTCCTGGCACATTCCATCCAAATTTACAACCTAGGCAAACGACTTCCAGAACGGCTCTGCTGCCCTAGTACCCAGATTTGGGAATGGAGAAATGCTGCATCCTTGTGGCCGTTTCCCACAACAGCAGCTTTAAACCCACTGCCAAAGGTCACTAAATATTCACCAATGGCAGTTCTGTAAATGGCACCTGCCCTCCAAAAAATACTGAGGTCGAAAATCGACCAAAAAATTCTAGAGTGCAACCTTCCAAAAAGAAAATTTGAAGAGGTATATTATACTCACACTTTTTTTCTTTTTTCTTTTAACAGAAAAGTAAAAGGCGTGGAAAAATGATGAATTGTAGGAATTTTGACAGGCATGTAAACCCAAATTACAAAAACCTATCAGCTCACACCAGTCAGAATGGCCATCAACAAAAATCCTGCAAACAATATATGCTGACGTGATTGTGGAGAAATGCGTCCCCTCGATTCTAAGGGGGACGTGGTAAGAGTCACTAATGAAAGGACAATTGAGGTGCCTTGAAAAGGTAAACGTTGAGCTACCATAGCAGTCAATCAATCATACCCACTGCTGGGTCTATCACCTGAGAAAATGAAAATCAATAATCACAGGCTGGCAATCCTGCACTCCAGCAATATTTACCATAGGCAACACTTGGAAGCAACGGACATGTCCATCAACAGAGGAATGCACCAAGAAGAAGTGGTCCATGTACACAATGGAATATTAGCCATGGAAAACCTTGAAGCACTGCTCTTTGAGGCACCATAGATGAGCCTGGAGATAATCACAAAACATGAAGTAGGTCGGAAAGCCAAAGACCTATAGCCTATATTATCACTTATGGCATTATCTAATAACTGACACAGATGAAAATATTTCCAAAGAGAAAGACACTCACAGGCTTAGAAAACAAACTATGCTCATCTAAAAGGAAAGGAGGGGGGAAATTGAGAAATGAAGATTAGTGTTACTATACATATACAAATACATATTATATCCATGTATCAAAAAGACCGAACATATAGCAAGGGAGGTCGACGGAACACTGTAATATTTTACATGGGAAGAGGATCTGTACATTCATAGACATACATAATGTACAAATGAACCAGATTGTGTACACCTAGGACAGACAATGTTCCAAACTTTACCCAGATTAAAAAAAATTTAAAAACCAAGAAGAAGTAATGAAACATAAACTTATGGGGATTTCTCCTGGCAAATTCCATTCTAATTTACAACCTAGGACAATGACTTCCAGAAAGGCTCTGCTGCCCTAGTACCCAGATTGGGGAATGGAGAAATGCTACCTCCTTGTGGCCGTTTCCCACAACAGCAGCTTTGAACCCACTGCAAAAGGTCACTAAATTTTCACCAACTTGCAGTTCTGTAAATGGCACCCGCCCTCCAGAAAATTTCTGCGGTCAAAAATCGACCAAAAAATTCAAAAGAGAGCAACCTTCGAAGAAGACAATTTCAAGAGCTATATTGTACTCACGGTTTTTTCTTTTAAGAGAAAAGACAAAGGCGTAGGAATATGATGAATTTTAAAAATTTTAATGACATGCATACCCATATTACAAAACCTATCAGCTCACAGCAGTCAGAATGGCCATTAGGAAAAATGCTGCAAAAAATAAATGGTGAAGGGAGTGTGGAGAAATGCGTACCCTCGGTTGTAAGGGGGGGCATGTAAAGAGCCACTAATGAAAACACAATGTAGGCGCTTTGAACAGGGAAACATTGAGCTACCAGTCAATCAATCAAAACCACTGCTTGGCCTATCACCTGAGAAAATGAGAATCAAAAAGTCACAGGTTGGCAAACCTGTACGCCAGCAAGATTTACCATAGCCAGCACTTGGAAGCAATGAAAATATCCATCAACCGAGGAATGCACCAAGAAGAAGTGGTCCACGTACACAATGGAATATTACTCTAATAATAAATATAAATTAAATTTAAAAACAAACAAAAGCAAGGAGACATCAACATTTGTGGGTTTATCCGGGCACATTGCACTCCAGTTTACAACCGAAGAACACCACTGGCCGTTAGGTCTGTTTCCCTGGTACCAGCATGGGGAACGTAGAAAGGCTGCCGCTCTCTGGCCGTTACCTGCAAAAGCAGGTTTAAAGCCTGAGCTAATGGTCACTTCATATGAACAAGTACTGCAGGGCTGTAAATGAAACCTGCCCTCAAAATATCTTGAGGGAGATAATGGCCAAAATATTTCAAATGGTGACACATACTTTAAGAAAACACTTTGAAGAAATAAGCTCTAATCACAGCTGGAAAAATAAAAAGGACATGTCTAAAAGCTCAATTTCAACGCATTATGAGACACATGCAAATTCAACCACAAAGAGGTATCAGCTCACACCACTCAGAATAACCATCAGCAAAAACTACAAAGAATAAATGCTGAAGGTGCTGGGAAGAAATGCATACCCTCAACTTTATGTGGGACGTAACCTGGAAAGAGCCACTAAAGAGAACAGAATAGAGGTGCCTTTAAAAGGTAAACATTCAGCTACCATAGGATCCAGCAGACCTATTCCTGGACCTATAAACTAAGAAGACAGAATTGGAAGGACACAGGTACGCAAATCTGCATTGCATAGTATTCCCATAGCCAAGATATGGAAGTAACCAGAAAGTCCACCGACAGATGGGCGGACAAAGAAGGACTGCTACATGTACAGATGGAATATGAGCTTGTGAAAAAATGAAACAATGCCATTTGCAGCACCATAGATGAGTCTAGAAGTAATCACGCAACTTGGAGTAAGTGAGAAAGCGAAAGACCCATATCCTATCATATCACATATAGGTGTTACCTAAAAAATGATACAAACAAAGATATTTCCACAGAGAAACACTATCATAGCTTCATTAAAAAAACTTATGGTTCACCAAATGGAAAGGTGTGAGATTGGATACATTACCATATTGAGGTTAACAGAGAGATACAAACACATGTGAAATATATAATCACCAAAGACCTACGCAATACCAAGAGGAGACTACTCAACATTGTGTCATAACCGACATGGGAAAAGGATCCGAAGAAGAATAGATATATGCATATGTGTGAAAGAACCACATCTAGCACACCTAGAACAAAGAAAACATTGTAATCAAGTTTGCTGTGATGAAAAATAAAAATTAATTTAAAAATACCAACAAGAAGTAATGAGACATAAACTTAAAGGGCTTTTTCCTCGCACATTCCATTCTAATTTACAACCTAGAACACCACTTCCAGTAAGGCTCTGTTGCCCTAGTAACCAGATTTGGTAAAGGAGAAATGCTGCCGCCTTGTGGCCGATTCCCGCAAGAGCAGCTTTTAACCCACAGCTAATGGTCACTTACCATTCACAAGGACTCAGGGCTGTAAAGGACACCTGCCCTAAAAAAGTGTGCTGAGGTAGGGAATGGATAAAAAAAAATTCAAAACACGCAGGATTTTCAAGATAGTATAAAGAGGTAAGTTTTACTCACTCTCTTTTTAAAGAAAGGAAAATGGATAAAAGTTCCACCTCAGGAAGTATGAGACTCATGCAATCTAATCTACAAAAAGTTTTCAACTCACACCAGTCGACTGACCATTGGCAAAAAGTCTACAAACAATAAATGCTGAAGAGGTTTTAGAGATCTGTGTACCCTGTAGCTGCTGGTGAGATGTAAAAGGGTTAAATGCTAATAATGCGAACAGAAAGGAGCTGCGCTGAAAAGGAAAAACTGAGGTACCTTTCAATCCAGCAGGATCACCAATGGGCCTCTCACCTGAGAAGACCAGAATGAAGAAGACCCGGGTTGCAAAAGCTGCACTGCAGCCTTATTCACAATAGACAAGACAGTGAAGCAACCAAAATGTCCATCAACAGATGAAAGGATAAAGAAAAAGTGGTCCATGTACACAATGAATACTAGCCATGGAAAACAGTGAAACACTGCTCTTTGAGGCACCATAGATGATCTTGGAGATAATCACAGAACATGAGGTAAGTCGGAAAGCAAAAGTCCTATATCCTATGATATCACTTATAGGCGTTATCTAATAACGGACACAAATGAACATATTTCCACAAAGAAAGTCAATCACAGACTTATTTAAAAAAAAAACTATGCTTATCTAAAAGGAAAGGTGGGGGGGATGGATAAATGAAGATTAGCGTTACCATATGTATACAAATACATATTATATACATATATCAAAAGGACCGACCCTATAGCAAGGAAGGTTTAGAGAACACTCTGTAATAATTTACAGGGGAAGAGGATCTCTACATAAACAGGTATATAGAATATGTAGATGAACCAGAGTGTGTACACCTTGGACAAGCAACATTCTAACCATTACCCCAATTGAAAAAATTAAAACAACGAACTAGGAGTAATGAGACATAAACTTGTGGGGGGTTTTCCTGGCACATTCCATCCAAATTTACAACCTAGGCAAACGACTTCCAGAACGGCTCTGCTGCCCTAGTACCCAGATTTGGGAATGGAGAAATGCTGCATCCTTGTGGCCGTTTCCCACAACAGCAGCTTTAAACCCACTGCCAAAGGTCACTAAATATTCACCAATGGCAGTTCTGTAAATGGCACCTGCCCTCCAAAAAATACTGAGGTCGAAAATCGACCAAAAAATTCTAGAGTGCAACCTTCCAAAAAGAAAATTTGAAGAGGTATATTATACTCACACTTTTTTTCTTTTTTCTTTTAACAGAAAAGTAAAAGGCGTGGAAAAATGATGAATTGTAGGAATTTTGACAGGCATGTAAACCCAAATTACAAAAACCTATCAGCTCACACCAGTCAGAATGGCCATCAACAAAAATCCTGCAAACAATATATGCTGACGTGATTGTGGAGAAATGCGTCCCCTCGATTCTAAGGGGGACGTGGTAAGAGTCACTAATGAAAGGACAATTGAGGTGCCTTGAAAAGGTAAACGTTGAGCTACCATAGCAGTCAATCAATCATACCCACTGCTGGGTCTATCACCTGAGAAAATGAAAATCAATAATCACAGGCTGGCAATCCTGCACTCCAGCAATATTTACCATAGGCAACACTTGGAAGCAACGGACATGTCCATCAACAGAGGAATGCACCAAGAAGAAGTGGTCCATGTACACAATGGAATATTAGCCATGGAAAACCTTGAAGCACTGCTCTTTGAGGCACCATAGATGAGCCTGGAGATAATCACAAAACATGAAGTAGGTCGGAAAGCCAAAGACCTATAGCCTATATTATCACTTATGGCATTATCTAATAACTGACACAGATGAAAATATTTCCAAAGAGAAAGACACTCACAGGCTTAGAAAACAAACTATGCTCATCTAAAAGGAAAGGAGGGGGGAAATTGAGAAATGAAGATTAGTGTTACTATACATATACAAATACATATTATATCCATGTATCAAAAAGACCGAACATATAGCAAGGGAGGTCGACGGAACACTGTAATATTTTACATGGGAAGAGGATCTGTACATTCATAGACATACATAATGTACAAATGAACCAGATTGTGTACACCTAGGACAGACAATGTTCCAAACTTTACCCAGATTAAAAAAAATTTAAAAACCAAGAAGAAGTAATGAAACATAAACTTATGGGGATTTCTCCTGGCAAATTCCATTCTAATTTACAACCTAGGACAATGACTTCCAGAAAGGCTCTGCTGCCCTAGTACCCAGATTGGGGAATGGAGAAATGCTACCTCCTTGTGGCCGTTTCCCACAACAGCAGCTTTGAACCCACTGCAAAAGGTCACTAAATTTTCACCAACTTGCAGTTCTGTAAATGGCACCCGCCCTCCAGAAAATTTCTGCGGTCAAAAATCGACCAAAAAATTCAAAAGAGAGCAACCTTCGAAGAAGACAATTTCAAGAGCTATATTGTACTCACGGTTTTTTCTTTTAAGAGAAAAGACAAAGGCGTAGGAATATGATGAATTTTAAAAATTTTAATGACATGCATACCCATATTACAAAACCTATCAGCTCACAGCAGTCAGAATGGCCATTAGGAAAAATGCTGCAAAAAATAAATGGTGAAGGGAGTGTGGAGAAATGCGTACCCTCGGTTGTAAGGGGGGGCATGTAAAGAGCCACTAATGAAAACACAATGTAGGCGCTTTGAACAGGGAAACATTGAGCTACCAGTCAATCAATCAAAACCACTGCTTGGCCTATCACCTGAGAAAATGAGAATCAAAAAGTCACAGGTTGGCAAACCTGTACGCCAGCAAGATTTACCATAGCCAGCACTTGGAAGCAATGAAAATATCCATCAACCGAGGAATGCACCAAGAAGAAGTGGTCCACGTACACAATGGAATATTACTCTAATAATAAATATAAATTAAATTTAAAAACAAACAAAAGCAAGGAGACATCAACATTTGTGGGTTTATCCGGGCACATTGCACTCCAGTTTACAACCGAAGAACACCACTGGCCGTTAGGTCTGTTTCCCTGGTACCAGCATGGGGAACGTAGAAAGGCTGCCGCTCTCTGGCCGTTACCTGCAAAAGCAGGTTTAAAGCCTGAGCTAATGGTCACTTCATATGAACAAGTACTGCAGGGCTGTAAATGAAACCTGCCCTCAAAATATCTTGAGGGAGATAATGGCCAAAATATTTCAAATGGTGACACATACTTTAAGAAAACACTTTGAAGAAATAAGCTCTAATCACAGCTGGAAAAATAAAAAGGACATGTCTAAAAGCTCAATTTCAACGCATTATGAGACACATGCAAATTCAACCACAAAGAGGTATCAGCTCACACCACTCAGAATAACCATCAGCAAAAACTACAAAGAATAAATGCTGAAGGTGCTGGGAAGAAATGCATACCCTCAACTTTATGTGGGACGTAACCTGGAAAGAGCCACTAAAGAGAACAGAATAGAGGTGCCTTTAAAAGGTAAACATTCAGCTACCATAGGATCCAGCAGACCTATTCCTGGACCTATAAACTAAGAAGACAGAATTGGAAGGACACAGGTACGCAAATCTGCATTGCATAGTATTCCCATAGCCAAGATATGGAAGTAACCAGAAAGTCCACCGACAGATGGGCGGACAAAGAAGGACTGCTACATGTACAGATGGAATATGAGCTTGTGAAAAAATGAAACAATGCCATTTGCAGCACCATAGATGAGTCTAGAAGTAATCACGCAACTTGGAGTAAGTGAGAAAGCGAAAGACCCATATCCTATCATATCACATATAGGTGTTACCTAAAAAATGATACAAACAAAGATATTTCCACAGAGAAACACTATCATAGCTTCATTAAAAAAACTTATGGTTCACCAAATGGAAAGGTGTGAGATTGGATACATTACCATATTGAGGTTAACAGAGAGATACAAACACATGTGAAATATATAATCACCAAAGACCTACGCAATACCAAGAGGAGACTACTCAACATTGTGTCATAACCGACATGGGAAAAGGATCCGAAGAAGAATAGATATATGCATATGTGTGAAAGAACCACATCTAGCACACCTAGAACAAAGAAAACATTGTAATCAAGTTTGCTGTGATAAAAAATAAAAATTAAGTTAAAAATACCAACAAGAAGTAATGAGACATAAACTTAAAGGGCTTTTTCCTCGCACATTCCATTCTAATTTACAACCTAGAACACCACTTCCAGTAAGGCTCTGTTGCCCTAGTAACCAGATTGGGTAAAGGAGAAATGCTGCCGCCTTGTGGCCGATTCCCACAAGAGCAGCTTTTAACCCACAGCTAATGGTCACTTACCATTCACAAGGACTCAGGGCTGTAAAGGACACCTGCCCTAAAAAAGTGTGCTGAGGTAGGGAATGGATAAAAAAAAATTCAAAACACGCAGGATTTTCAAGATAGTATAAAGAGGTAAGTTTTACTCACTCTCTTTTTAAAGAAAGGAAAATGGATAAAAGTTCCACCTCAGGAAGTATTAGACTCATGCAATCTAATCTACAAAAAGTTTTCAACTCACACCAGTGGACTGACCATTGGCAAAAAGTCTACAAACAATAAATGCTGAAGAGGTTTTAGAGAACTGTGTATCCTCTAGCTGCTGGTGAGATGTAAAAGGGTTAAACGCTAATAATGAGAACAGAAAGGAGCTGCGTTGAAAAGGAAAAACTGAGGTACCATTCAATCCAGCAGGCGCACCAATGGGCCTCTCACCTGAGAAGACCAGAATGAAGAAGACCCGGGTTGCAAAAGCTGCACTGCAGCCTTATTCACAATAGACAAGACAGTGAAGCAACCAAAATGTCCATCAACAGATGAAAGGATAAAGAAGAAGTGGTGGTCCATGTAGACAATGAATACTAGGCATGGAAAACAGTGAAACACTGCTCTTTGAGGCACCATAGATGATCTTGGAGATAATCACAGAACATGAGGTAAGTCGGAAAGCAAAAGTCCTATATCCTATGATATCACTTATAGGCGTTATCTAATAACGGACACAAATGAACATATTTCCACAAAGAAAGTCAATCACAGACTTATTTAAAAAAAAAAACTATGCTTATCTAAAAGGAAAGGTGGGGGGGATGGATAAATGAAGATTAGCGTTACCATATGTATACAAATACATATTATATACATATATCAAAAAGACCGACCCTATAGCAAGGAAGGTTTACGGAACACTCTGTAATAATTTACAGGGGAAGAGGATCTCTACATAAATAGGTATATAGAATATGTAGATGGACCAGAGTGTGTACACCTTGGACAAGCAACATTCTAACCATTACCCCAATTGAAAAAATTAAAACAACGAACTAGGAGTAATGAGACATAAACTTATGGGGGGTTTTCCTGGCACATTCCATCCAAATTTACAACCTAGGCAAACGACTTCCAGAACGGCTCTGCTGCCCTAGTACCCAGATTTGGGAATGGAGAAATGCTGCATCCTTGTGGCCGTTTCCCACAACAGCAGCTTTAAACCCACTGCCAAAGGTCACTAAATATTCACCAATGGCAGTTCTGTAAATGGCACCTGCCCTCCAAAAAATACTGAGGTCGAAAATCGACCAAAAAATTCTAGAGTGCAACCTTCCAAAAAGAAAATTTGAAGAGGTATATTATACTCACACTTTTTTTCTTTTTTCTTTTAACAGAAAAGAAAAAGGCGTGGACAAATGATGAATTGTAGGAATTTTGACAGGCATGTAAACCCAAATTACAAAAACCTATCAGCTCACACCAGTCAGAATGGCCATCAACAAAAATCCTGCAAACAATATATGCTGACGTGATTGTGGAGAAATGCGTCCCCTCGATTCTAAGGGGGACGTGGTAAGAGTCACTAATGAAAGGACAATTGAGGTGCCTTGAAAAGGTAAACGTTGAGCTACCATAGCAGTCAATCAATCATACCCACTGCTGGGTCTATCACCTGAGAAAATGAAAATCAATAATCACAGGCTGGCAATCCTGCACTCCAGCAATATTTACCATAGGCAACACTTGGAAGCAACGGACATGTCCATCAACAGAGGAATGCACCAAGAAGAAGTGGTCCATGTACACAATGGAATATTAGCCATGGAAAACCTTGAAGCACTGCTCTTTGAGGCACCATAGATGAGCCTGGAGATAATCACAAAACATGAAGTAGGTCGGAAAGCCAAAGACCTATAGCCTATATTATCACTTATGGCATTATCTAATAACTGACACAGATGAACATATTTCCAAAGAGAAAGACACTCACAGGCTTAGAAAACAAACTATGCTCATCTAAAAGGAAAGGAGGGGGGAAATTGAGAAATGAAGATTAGTGTTACTATACATATACAAATACATATTATATCCATGTATCAAAAAGACCGAACATATAGCAAGGGAGGTCGACGGAACACTGTAATATTTTACATGGGAAGAGGATCTGTACATTCATAGACATGCATAATGTACAAATGAACCAGATTGTGTACACCTAGGACAGACAATGTTCTAAATTTACCCAGATTAAAAAAAAAAATTTAAAAACCAAGAAGAAGTAATGAGATATAAACTTATGGGGATTTCTCCTGACAAATTCCATTCTAATTTACAACCTAGGACAATGACTTCCAGAAAGGCTCTGCTGCCCTAGTACCCAGATTGGGGAATGGAGAAATGCTACCTCCTTGAGGCCGTTTCCCACAACAGCAGCTTTGAACCCACTGCAAAAGGTCACTAAATTTTCACCAACTTGCAGTTCTGTAAATGGCACCCGCCCTCCAGAAAATTTCTGCGGTCAAAAATCGACCCAAAAATTCAAAAGAGGGCAACCTTCGAAGAAGACAATTTCAAGAGCTATATTGTACTCACGGTTTTTTCTTTTAAGAGAAAAGACAAAGGCGTAGGAATATGATGAATTTTAAAAATTTTAATGACATGCATACCCATATTACAAAACCTATCAGCTCAGAGCAGTCAGAATGGCCATTAGGAAAAATGCTACAAAAAATAAATGGTGAAGGGAGTGTGGAGAAATGCGTACCCTCGATTGTAAGGGGGGGGCATGTAAAGAGCCACTAATGAAAACACAATGTAGGCGCTTTGAACAGGGAAACATTGAGCTACCAGTCAATCAATCAAAACCACTGCTTGGCCTATCACCTGAGAAAATGAGAATCAAAAAGTCACAGGCTGGCAAACCTGTACGCCAGCAAGATTTACCATAGTCAGTACTTGGAAGCAATGAAAATGTCCATCAACCGAGGAATGCACCAAGAAGAAGTGGTCCACGTACACAATGGAATATTACTCTAATAATAAATATAAATTAAATTTAAAAACAAACAAAAGCAAGGAGACATCAACATTTGTGGGTTTATCCGGGCACATTGCACTCTAGTTTATAACCGAAGAACACCACTGGCCGGTAGGTCTGTTTCCCTGGTACCAGCATGGGGAACGTAGAAAGGCTGCCGCTCTCTGGCCGTTACCTGCAAAAGCAGGTTTAAAGCCTGAGCTAATGGTCACTTCATATGAACAAGTACTGCAGGGCTGTAAATGAAACCTGCCCTCAAAATATCTTGAGGGAGATAATGGCCAAAATATTTCAAATGGTGACACATACTTTAAGAAAACACTTTGAAGAAATAAGCTCTAATCACAGCTGGAAAAATAAAAAGGACATGTCTAAAAGCTCAATTTCAACGCATTATGAGACACATGCAAATTCAACCACAAAGAGGTATCAGCTCACACCACTCAGAATAACCATCAGCAAAAACTACAAAGAATAAATGCTGAAGGTGCTGGGAAGAAATGCATACCCTCAACTTTATGTGGGACGTAACCTGGAAAGAGCCACTAAAGAGAACAGAATAGAGGTGCCTTTAAAATGTAAACATTGAGCTACCATAGGATCCAGCAGACCTATTCCTGGACCTATAAACTAAGAAGACAGAATTGGAAGGACACAGGTACGCAAATCTGCATTGCATAGTATTCCCATAGCCAAGATATGGAAGTAACCAGAAAGTCCACCGACAGATGGGCGGACAAAGAAGGACTGCTACATGTACAGATGGAATATGAGCTTGTGAAAAAATGAAACAATGCCATTTGCAGCACCATAGATGAGTCTAGAAGTAATCACGCAACTTGGAGTAAGTGAGAAAGCGAAAGACCCATATCCTATCATATCACATATAGGTGTTACCTAAAAAATGATACAAACAAAGATATTTCCACAGAGAAACACTATCATAGCTTCATTAAAAAAACTTATGGTTCACCAAATGGAAAGGTGTGAGATTGGATACATTACCATATTGAGGTTAACAGAGAGATACAAACACATGTGAAATATATAATCACCAAAGACCTACGCAATACCAAGAGGAGACTACTCAACATTGTGTCATAACCGACATGGGAAAAGGATCCGAAGAAGAATAGATATATGCATATGAGAGAAAGAACCACATCTTGCACACCTAGAACAAAGAAAACATTGTAATCAAGTTTGCTGTGATAAAAAATAAAAATTAAGTTAAAAATACCAACAAGAAGTAATGAGACATAAACTTAAAGGGCTTTTTCCTCGCACATTCCATTCTAATTTACAACCTAGAACACCACTTCCAGTAAGGCTCTGTTGCCCTAGTAACCAGATTTGGTAAAGGAGAAATGCTGCCGCCTTGTGGCCGATTCCCGCAAGAGCAGCTTTTAACCCACAGCTAATGGTCACTTACCATTCACAAGGACTCAGGGCTGTAAAGGACACCTGCCCTAAAAAAGTGTGCTGAGGTAGGGAATGGATAAAAAAAGATTCAAAACACGCAGGATTTTCAAGATAGTATAAAGAGGTAAGTTTTACTCACTCTCTTTTTAAAGAAAGGAAAATGGATAAAAGTTCCACCTCAGGAAGTATTAGACTCATGCAATCTAATCTACAAAAAGTTTTCAACTCACACCAGTCGACTGACCATTGGCAAAAAGTCTACAAACAATAAATGCTGAAGAGGTTTTAGAGAACTGTGTATCCTCTAGCTGCTGGTGAGATGTAAAAGGGTTAAACGCTAATAATGAGAACAGAAAGGAGCTGCGTTGAAAAGGAAAAACTGAGGTACCATTCAATCCAGCAGGCGCACCAATGGGCCTCTCACCTGAGAAGACCAGAATGAAGAAGACCCGGGTTGCAAAAGCTGCACTGCAGCCTTATTCACAATAGACAAGACAGTGAAGCAACCAAAATGTCCATCAACAGATGAAAGGATAAAGAAGAAGTGGTGGTCCATGTAGACAATGAATACTAGGCATGGAAAACAGTGAAACACTGCTCTTTGAGGCACCATAGATGATCTTGGAGATAATCACAGAACATGAGGTAAGTCGGAAAGCAAAAGTCCTATATCCTATGATATCACTTATAGGCGTTATCTAATAACGGACACAAATGAACATATTTCCACAAAGAAAGTCAATCACAGACTTATTTAAAAAAAAAACTATGCTTATCTAAAAGGAAAGGTGGGGGGGATGGATAAATGAAGATTAGCGTTACCATATGTATACAAATACATATTATATACATATATCAAAAAGACCGACCCTATAGCAAGGAAGGTTTACGGAACACTCTGTAATAATTTACAGGGGAAGAGGATCTCTACATAAATAGGTATATAGAATATGTAGATGAACCAGAGTGTGTACACCTTGGACAAGCAACATTCTAACCATTACCCCAAATGAAAAAATTAAAACAACGAACTAGGAGTAATGAGACATAAACTTATGGGGGGTTTTCCTGGCACATTCCATCCAAATTTACAACCTAGGCAAACGACTTCCAGAACGGCTCTGCTGCCCTAGTACCCAGATTTGGCAATGGAGAAATGCTGCATCCTTGTGGTCGTTTCCCACAACAGCAGCTTTAAACCCACTGCCAAAGGTCACTAAATATTCACCAATGGCAGTTCTGTAAATGGCACCTGCCCTCCAAAAAATACTGAGGTCGAAAATCGACCAAAAAATTCTAGAGTGCAACCTTCCAAAAAGAAAATTTGAAGAGGTATATTATACTCACAGTTTTTTTCTTTTTTCTTTTAACAGAAAAGAAAAAGGCGTGGACAAATGATGAATTGTAGGAATTTTGACAGGCATGTAAACCCAAATTACAAAAACCTATCAGCTCACACCAGTCAGAATGGCCATCAACAAAAATCCTGCAAACAATATATGCTGACGTGATTGTGGAGAAATGCGTCCCCTCGATTCTAAGGGGGACGTGGTAAGAGTCACTAATGAAAGGACAATTGAGGTGCCTTGAAAAGGTAAACGTTGAGCTACCATAGCAGTCAATCAATCATACCCACTGCTGGGTCTATCACCTGAGAAAATGAAAATCAATAATCACAGGCTGGCAATCCTGCACTCCAGCAATATTTACCATAGGCAACACTTGGAAGCAACGGACATGTCCATCAACAGAGGAATGCACCAAGAAGAAGTGGTCCATCTACACAATGGAATATTAGCCATGGAAAACCTTGAAGCACTGCTCTTTGAGGCACCATAGATGAGCCTGGAGATAATCAAAAAACATGAAGTAGGTCGGAAAGCCAAAGACCTATAGCCTATATTATCACTTATGGCATTATCTAATAACTGACACAGATGAACATATTTCCAAAGAGAAAGACACTCACAGGCTTAGAAAACAAACTATGCTCATCTAAAAGGAAAGGAGGGGGGAAATTGAGAAATGAAGATTAGTGTTACTATACATATACAAATACATATTATATCCATGTATCAAAAAGACCGAACATATAGCAAGGGAGGTCGACGGAACACTGTAATATTTTACATGGGAAGAGGATCTGTACATTCATAGACATGCATAATGTACAAATGAACCAGATTGTGTACACCTAGGACAGACAATGTTCTAAATTTACCCAGATTAAAAAAAAAAATTTAAAAACCAAGAAGAAGTAATGAGATATAAACTTATGGGGATTTCTCCTGACAAATTCCATTCTAATTTACAACCTAGGACAATGACTTCCAGAAAGGCTCTGCTGCCCTAGTACCCAGATTGGGGAATGGAGAAATGCTACCTCCTTGAGGCCGTTTCCCACAACAGCAGCTTTGAACCCACTGCAAAAGGTCACTAAATTTTCACCAACTTGCAGTTCTGTAAATGGCACCCGCCCTCCAGAAAATTTCTGCGGTCAAAAATCGACCCAAAAATTCAAAAGAGGGCAACCTTCGAAGAAGACAATTTCAAGAGCTATATTGTACTCACGTTTTTTTCTTTTAAGAGAAAAGAAAAAGGCGTAGGAATATGATGAATTTTAAAAATTTTAATGACATGCATACCAATATTACAAAACCTATCAGCTCAGAGCAGTCAGAATGGCCATTAGGAAAAATGCTACAAAAAATAAATGGTGAAGGGAGTGTGGAGAAATGCGTACCCTCGATTGTAAGGGGGGGGCATGTAAAGAGCCACTAATGAAAACACAATGTAGGCGCTTTGAACAGGGAAACATTGAGCTACCAGTCAATCAATCAAAACCACTGCTTGGCCTATCACCTGAGAAAATGAGAATCAAAAAGTCACAGGCTGGCAAACCTGTACGCCAGCAAGATTTACCATAGTCAGTACTTGGAAGCAATGAAAATGTCCATCAACCGAGGAATGCACCAAGAAGAAGTGGTCCACGTACACAATGGAATATTACTCTAATAATAAATATAAATTAAATTTAAAAACAAACAAAAGCAAGGAGACATCAACATTTGTGGGTTTATCCGGGCACATTGCACTCTAGTTTATAACCGAAGAACACCACTGGCCGGTAGGTCTGTTTCCCTGGTACCAGCATGGGGAACGTAGAAAGGCTGCCGCTCTCTGGCCGTTACCTGCAAAAGCAGGTTTAAAGCCTGAGCTAATGGTCACTTCATATGAACAAGTACTGCAGGGCTGTAAATGAAACCTGCCCTCAAAATATCTTGAGGGAGATATTGGCCAAAATATTTCAAATGGTGACACATAATTTAAGAAAACACTTTGAAGAAATAAGCTCTAATCACAGCTGGAAAAATAAAAAGGACATGTCTAAAAGCTCAATTTCAACGCATTATGAGACACATGCAAATTCAACCACAAAGAGGTATCAGCTCACACCACTCAGAATAACCATCAGCAAAAACTACAAAGAATAAATGCTGAAGGTGCTGGGAAGAAATGCATACCCTCAACTTTATGTGGGACGTAACCTGGAAAGAGCCACTAAAGAGAACAGAATAGAGGTGCCTTTAAAAGGTAAACATTGAGCTACCATAGCATCCAGCAGACCTATTCCTGGACCTATAAACTAAGAAGACAGAATTGGAAGGACACAGGTACGCAAATCTGCATTGCATAGTATTCCCATAGCCAAGATATGGAAGTAACCAGAAAGTCCACCGACAGATGGGCGGACAAAGAAGGACTGCTACATGTACAGATGGAATATGAGCTTGTGAAAAAATGAAACAATGCCATTTGCAGCACCATAGATGAGTCTAGAAGTAATCACGCAACTTGGAGTAAGTGAGAAAGCGAAAGACCCATATCCTATCATATCACATATAGGTGTTACCTAAAAAATGATACAAACAAAGATATTTCCACAGAGAAACACTATCATAGCTTCATTAAAAAAACTTATGGTTCACCAAATGGAAAGGTGTGAGATTGGATACATTACCATATTGAGGTTAACAGAGAGATACAAACACATGTGAAATATATAATCACCAAAGACCTACGCAATACCAAGAGGAGACTACTCAACATTGTGTCATAACCGACATGGGAAAAGGATCCGAAGAAGAATAGATATATGCATATGTGTGAAAGAACCACATCTTGCACACCTAGAACAAAGAAAACATTGTAATCAAGTTTGCTGTGATAAAAAATAAAAATTAAGTTAAAAATACCAACAAGAAGTAATGAGACATAAACTTAAAGGGCTTTTTCCTCGCACATTCCATTCTAATTTACAACCTAGAACACCACTTCCAGTAAGGCTCTGTTGCCCTAGTAACCAGATTTGGTAAAGGAGAAATGCTGCCGCCTTGTGGCCGATTCCCACAAGAGCAGCTTTTAACCCACAGCTAATGGTCACTTACCATTCACAAGGACTCAGGGCTGTAAAGGACACCTGCCCTAAAAAAGTGTGCTGAGGTAGGGAATGGATAAAAAAAAATTCAAAACACGCAGGATTTTCAAGATAGTATAAAGAGGTAAGTTTTACTCACTCTCTTTTTAAAGAAAGGAAAATGGATAAAAGTTCCACCTCAGGAAGTATTAGACTCATGCAATCTAATCTACAAAAAGTTTTCAACTCACACCAGTCGACTGACCATTGGCAAAAAGTCTACAAACAATAAATGCTGAAGAGGTTTTAGAGAACTGTGTATCCTCTAGCTGCTGGTGAGATGTAAAAGGGTTAAACGCTAATAATGAGAACAGAAAGGAGCTGCGTTGAAAAGGAAAAACTGAGGTACCATTCAATCCAGCAGGCGCACCAATGGGCCTCTCACCTGAGAAGACCAGAATGAAGAAGACCCGGGTTGCAAAAGCTGCACTGCAGCCTTATTCACAATAGACAAGACAGTGAAGCAACCAAAATGTCCATCAACAGATGAAAGGATAAAGAAGAAGTGGTGGTCCATGTAGACAATGAATACTAGGCATGGAAAACAGTGAAACACTGCTCTTTGAGGCACCATAGATGATCTTGGAGATAATCACAGAACATGAGGTAAGTCGGAAAGCAAAAGTCCTATATCCTATGATATCACTTATAGGCGTTATCTAATAACGGACACAAATGAACATATTTCCACAAAGAAAGTCAATCACAGACTTATTTAAAAAAAAAACTATGCTTATCTAAAAGGAAAGGTGGGGGGGATGGATAAATGAAGATTAGCGTTACCATATGTATACAAATACATATTATATACATATATCAAAAAGACCGACCCTATAGCAAGGAAGGTTTACGGAACACTCTGTAATAATTTACAGGGGAAGAGGATCTCTACATAAATAGGTATATAGAATATGTAGATGGACCAGAGTGTGTACACCTTGGACAAGCAACATTCTAACCATTACCCCAATTGAAAAAATTAAAACAACGAACTAGGAGTAATGAGACATAAACTTATGGGGGGTTTTCCTGGCACATTCCATCCAAATTTACAACCTAGGCAAACGACTTCCAGAACGGCTCTGCTGCCCTAGTACCCAGATTTGGGAATGGAGAAATGCTGCATCCTTGTGGCCGTTTCCCACAACAGCAGCTTTAAACCCACTGCCAAAGGTCACTAAATATTCACCAATGGCAGTTCTGTAAATGGCACCTGCCCTCCAAAAAATACTGAGGTCGAAAATCGACCAAAAAATTCTAGAGTGCAACCTTCCAAAAAGAAAATTTGAAGAGGTATATTATACTCACACTTTTTTTCTTTTTTCTTTTAACAGAAAAGAAAAAGGCGTGGACAAATGATGAATTGTAGGAATTTTGACAGGCATGTAAACCCAAATTACAAAAACCTATCAGCTCACACCAGTCAGAATGGCCATCAACAAAAATCCTGCAAACAATATATGCTGACGTGATTGTGGAGAAATGCGTCCCCTCGATTCTAAGGGGGACGTGGTAAGAGTCACTAATGAAAGGACAATTGAGGTGCCTTGAAAAGGTAAACGTTGAGCTACCATAGCAGTCAATCAATCATACCCACTGCTGGGTCTATCACCTGAGAAAATGAAAATCAATAATCACAGGCTGGCAATCCTGCACTCCAGCAATATTTACCATAGGCAACACTTGGAAGCAACGGACATGTCCATCAACAGAGGAATGCACCAAGAAGAAGTGGTCCATGTACACAATGGAATATTAGCCATGGAAAACCTTGAAGCACTGCTCTTTGAGGCACCATAGATGAGCCTGGAGATAATCAAAAAACATGAAGTAGGTCGGAAAGCCAAAGACCTATAGCCTATATTATCACTTATGGCATTATCTAATAACTGACACAGATGAACATATTTCCAAAGAGAAAGACACTCACAGGCTTAGAAAACAAACTATGCTCATCTAAAAGGAAAGGAGGGGGGAAATTGAGAAATGAAGATTAGTGTTACTATACATATACAAATACATATTATATCCATGTATCAAAAAGACCGAACATATAGCAAGGGAGGTCGACGGAACACTGTAATATTTTACATGGGAAGAGGATCTGTACATTCATAGACATGCATAATGTACAAATGAACCAGATTGTGTACACCTAGGACAGACAATGTTCTAAATTTACCCAGATTAAAAAAAAAATTTAAAAACCAAGAAGAAGTAATGAGATATAAACTTATGGGGATTTCTCCTGGCAAATTCCATTCTAATTTACAACCTAGGACAATGACTTCCAGAAAGGCTCTGCTGCCCTAGTACCCAGATTGGGGAATGGAGAAATGCTACCTCCTTGAGGCCGTTTCCCACAACAGCAGCTTTGAACCCACTGCAAAAGGTCACTAAATTTTCACCAACTTGCAGTTCTGTAAATGGCACCCGCCCTTCAGAAAATTTCTGCGGTCAAAAATCGACCCAAAAATTCAAAAGAGGGCAACCTTCGAAGAAGACAATTTCAAGAGCTATATTGTACTCACGGTTTTTTCTTTTAAGAGAAAAGACAAAGGCGTAGGAATATGATGAATTTGAAAAATTTTAATGACATGCATACCCATATTACAAAACCTATCAGCTCAGAGCAGTCAGAATGGCCAGTAGGAAAAATGCTGCAAAAAATAAATGGTGAAGGGAGTGTGGAGAAATGCGTACCCTCGGTTGTAAGGGGGGGGCATGTAAAGAGCCACTAATGAAAACACAATGTAGGCGCTTTGAACAGGGAAACATTGAGCTACCAGTCAATCAATCACAACCACTGCTTGGCCTATCACCTGAGAAAATGAGAATCAAAAAGTCACAGGCTGGCAAACCTGTACGCCAGCAAGATTTACCATAGTCAGTACTTGGAAGCAATGAAAATGTCCATCAACCGAGGAATGCACCAAGAAGAAGTGGTCCACGTACACAATGGAATATTACTCTAATAATAAATATAAATTAAATTTAAAAACAAACAAAAGCAAGGAGACATCAACATTTGTGGGTTTATCCGGGCACATTGCACTCTAGTTTATAACCGAAGAACACCACTGGCCGGTAGGTCTGTTTCCCTGGTACCAGCATGGGGAACGTAGAAAGGCTGCCGCTCTCTGGCCGTTACCTGCAAAAGCAGGTTTAAAGCCTGAGCTAATGGTCACTTCATATGAACAAGTACTGCAGGGCTGTAAATGAAACCTGCCCTCAAAATATCTTGAGGGAGATAATGGCCAAAATATTTCAAATGGTGACACATACTTTAAGAAAACACTTTGAAGAAATAAGCTCTAATCACAGCTGGAAAAATAAAAAGGACATGTCTAAAAGCTCAATTTCAACGCATTATGAGACACATGCAAATTCAACCACAAAGAGGTATCAGCTCACACCACTCAGAATAACCGTCAGCAAAAACTACAAAGAATAAATGCTGAAGGTGCTGGGAAGAAATGCATACCCTCAACTTTATGTGGGACGTAACCTGGAAAGAGCCACTAAAGAGAACAGAATAGAGGTGCCTTTAAAATGTAAACATTGAGCTACCATAGGATCCAGCAGACCTATTCCTGGACCTATAAACTAAGAAGACAGAATTGGAAGGACACAGGTACGCAAATCTGCATTGCATAGTATTCCCATAGCCAAGATATGGAAGTAACCAGAAAGTCCACCGACAGATGGGCGGACAAAGAAGGACTGCTACATGTACAGATGGAATATGAGCTTGTGAAAAAATGAAACAATGCCATTTGCAGCACCATAGATGAGTCTAGAAGTAATCACGCAACTTGGAGTAAGTGAGAAAGCGAAAGACCCATATCCTATCATATCACATATAGGTGTTACCTAAAAAATGATACAAACAAAGATATTTCCACAGAGAAACACTATCATAGCTTCATTAAAAAAACTTATGGTTCACCAAATGGAAAGGTGTGAGATTGGATACATTACCATATTGAGGTTAACAGAGAGATACAAACACATGTGAAATATATAATCACCAAAGACCTACGCAATACCAAGAGGAGACTACTCAACATTGTGTCATAACCGACATGGGAAAAGGATCCGAAGAAGAATAGATATATGCATATGTGTGAAAGAACCACATCTTGCACACCTAGAACAAAGAAAACATTGTAATCAAGTTTGCTGTGATAAAAAATAAAAATTAAGTTAAAAATACCAACAAGAAGTAATGAGACATAAACTTAAAGGGCTTTTTCCTCGCACATTCCATTCTAATTTACAACCTAGAACACCACTTCCAGTAAGGCTCTGTTGCCCTAGTAACCAGATTTGGTAAAGGAGAAATGCTGCCGCCTTGTGGCCGATTCCCGCAAGAGCAGCTTTTAACCCACAGCTAATGGTCACTTACCATTCACAAGGACTCAGGGCTGTAAAGGACACCTGCCCTAAAAAAGTGTGCTGAGGTAGGGAATGGATAAAAAAAAATTCAAAACACGCAGGATTTTCAAGATAGTATAAAGAGGTAAGTTTTACTCACTCTCTTTTTAAAGAAAGGAAAATGGATAAAAGTTCCACCTCAGGAAGTATTAGACTCATGCAATCTAATCTACAAAGAGTTTTCAACTCACACCAGTCGACTGACCATTGGCAAAAAGTCTACAAACAATAAATGCTGAAGAGGTTTTAGAGAACTGTGTATCCTCTAGCTGCTGGTGAGATGTAAAAGGGTTAAACGCTAATAATGAGAACAGAAAGGAGCTGCGTTGAAAAGGAAAAACTGAGGTACCATTCAATCCAGCAGGCGCACCAATGGGCCTCTCACCTGAGAAGACCAGAATGAAGAAGACCCGGGTTGCAAAAGCTGCACTGCAGCCTTATTCACAATAGACAAGACAGTGAAGCAACCAAAATGTCCATCAACAGATGAAAGGATAAAGAAGAAGTGGTGGTCCATGTAGACAATGAATACTAGGCATGGAAAACAGTGAAACACTGCTCTTTGAGGCACCATAGATGATCTTGGAGATAATCACAGAACATGAGGTAAGTCGGAAAGCAAAAGTCCTATATCCTATGATATCACTTATAGGCGTTATCTAATAACGGACACAAAAGAACATATTTCCACAAAGAAAGTCAATCACAGACTTATTTAAAAAAAAAAAACTATGCTTATCTAAAAGGAAAGGTGGGGGGGATGGATAAATGAAGATTAGCGTTACCATATGTATACAAATACATATTATATACATATATCAAAAAGACCGACCCTATAGCAAGGAAGGTTTACGGAACACTCTGTAATAATTTACAGGGGAAGAGGATCTCTACATAAATAGGTATATAGAATATGTAGATGGACCAGAGTGTGTACACCTTGGACAAGCAACATTCTAACCATTACCCCAATTGAAAAAATTAAAACAACGAACTAGGAGTAATGAGACATAAACTTATGGGGGGTTTTCCTGGCACATTCCATCCAAATTTACAACCTAGGCAAACGACTTCCAGAACGGCTCTGCTGCCCTAGTACCCAGATTTGGGAATGGAGAAATGCTGCATCCTTGTGGCCGTTTCCCACAACAGCAGCTTTAAACCCACTGCCAAAGGTCACTAAATATTCACCAATGGCAGTTCTGTAAATGGCACCTGCCCTCCAAAAAATACTGAGGTCGAAAATCGACCAAAAAATTCTAGAGTGCAACCTTCCAAAAAGAAAATTTGAAGAGGTATATTATACTCACACTTTTTTTCTTTTTTCTTTTAACAGAAAAGAAAAAGGCGTGGACAAATGATGAATTGTAGGAATTTTGACAGGCATGTAAACCCAAATTACAAAAACCTATCAGCTCACACCAGTCAGAATGGCCATCAACAAAAATCCTGCAAACAATATATGCTGACGTGATTGTGGAGAAATGCGTCCCCTCGATTCTAAGGGGGACGTGGTAAGAGTCACTAATGAAAGGACAATTGAGGTGCCTTGAAAAGGTAAACGTTGAGCTACCATAGCAGTCAATCAATCATACCCACTGCTGGGTCTATCACCTGAGAAAATGAAAATCAATAATCACAGGCTGGCAATCCTGCACTCCAGCAATATTTACCATAGGCAACACTTGGAAGCAACGGACATGTCCATCAACAGAGGAATGCACCAAGAAGAAGTGGTCCATGTACACAATGGAATATTAGCCATGGAAAACCTTGAAGCACTGCTCTTTGAGGCACCATAGATGAGCCTGGAGATAATCACAAAACATGAAGTAGGTCGGAAAGCCAAAGACCTATAGCCTATATTATCACTTATGGCATTATCTAATAACTGACACAGATGAACATATTTCCAAAGAGAAAGACACTCACAGGCTTAGAAAACAAACTATGCTCATCTAAAAGGAAAGGAGGGGGGAAATTGAGAAATGAAGATTAGTGTTACTATACATATACAAATACATATTATATCCATGTATCAAAAAGACCGAACATATAGCAAGGGAGGTCGACGGAACACTGTAATATTTTACATGGGAAGAGGATCTGTACATTCATAGACATGCATAATGTACAAATGAACCAGATTGTGTACACCTAGGACAGACAATGTTCTAAATTTACCCAGATTAAAAAAAAAAAATTAAAAACCAAGAAGAAGTAATGAGATATAAACTTATGGGGATTTCTCCTGACAAATTCCATTCTAATTTACAACCTAGGACAATGACTTCCAGAAAGGCTCTGCTGCCCTAGTACCCAGATTGGGGAATGGAGAAATGCTACCTCCTTGAGGCCGTTTCCCACAACAGCAGCTTTGAACCCACTGCAAAAGGTCACTAAATTTTCACCAACTTGCAGTTCTGTAAATGGCATCCGCCCTCCAGAAAATTTCTGCGGTCAAAAATCGACCCAAAAATTCAAAAGAGGGCAACCTTCGAAGAAGACAATTTCAAGAGCTATATTGTACTCACGGTTTTTTCTTTTAAGAGAAAAGACAAAGGCGTAGGAATATGATGAATTTGAAAAATTTTAATGACATGCATACCCATATTACAAAACCTATCAGCTCAGAGCAGTCAGAATGGCCATTAGGAAAAATGCTACAAAAAATAAATGGTGAAGGGAGTGTGGAGAAATGCGTACCCTCGATTGTAAGGGGGGGGCATGTAAAGAGCCACTAATGAAAACACAATGTAGGCGCTTTGAACAGGGAAACATTGAGCTACCAGTCAATCAATCAAAACCACTGCTTGGCCTATCACCTGAGAAAATGAGAATCAAAAAGTCACAGGCTGGCAAACCTGTACGCCAGCAAGATTTACCATAGTCAGTACTTGGAAGCAATGAAAATGTCCATCAACCGAGGAATGCACCAAGAAGAAGTGGTCCACGTACACAATGGAATATTACTCTAATAATAAATATAAATTAAATTTAAAAACAAACAAAAGCAAGGAGACATCAACATTTGTGGGTTTATCCGGGCACATTGCACTCTAGTTTATAACCGAAGAACACCACTGGCCGGTAGGTCTGTTTCCCTGGTACCAGCATGGGGAACGTAGAAAGGCTGCCGCTCTCTGGCCGTTACCTGCAAAAGCAGGTTTAAAGCCTGAGCTAATGGTCACTTCATATGAACAAGTACTGCAGGGCTGTAAATGAAACCTGCCCTCAAAATATCTTGAGGGAGATAATGGCCAAAATATTTCAAATGGTGACACATACTTTAAGAAAACACTTTGAAGAAATAAGCTCTAATCACAGCTGGAAAAATAAAAAGGACATGTCTAAAAGCTCAATTTCAACGCATTATGAGACACATGCAAATTCAACCACAAAGAGGTATCAGCTCACACCACTCAGAATAACCATCAGCAAAAACTACAAAGAATAAATGCTGAAGGTGCTGGGAAGAAATGCATACCCTCAACTTTATGTGGGACGTAACCTGGAAAGAGCCACTAAAGAGAACAGAATAGAGGTGCCTTTAAAAGGTAAACATTGAGCTACCATAGGATCCAGCAGACCTATTCCTGGACCTATAAACTAAGAAGACAGAATTGGAAGGACACAGGTACGCAAATCTGCATTGCATAGTATTCCCATAGCCAAGATATGGAAGTAACCAGAAAGTCCACCGACAGATGGGCGGACAAAGAAGGACTGCTACATGTACAGATGGAATATGAGCTTGTGAAAAAATGAAACAATGCCATTTGCAGCACCATAGATGAGTCTAGAAGTAATCACGCAACTTGGAGTAAGTGAGAAAGCGAAAGACCCATATCCTATCATATCACATATAGGTGTTACCTAAAAAATGATACAAACAAAGATATTTCCACAGAGAAACACTATCATAGCTTCATTAAAAAAACTTATGGTTCACCAAATGGAAAGGTGTGAGATTGGATACATTACCATATTGAGGTTAACAGAGAGATACAAACACATGTGAAATATATAATCACCAAAGACCTACGCAATACCAAGAGGAGACTACTCAACATTGTGTCATAACCGACATGGGAAAAGGATCCGAAGAAGAATAGATATATGCATATGTGTGAAAGAACCACATCTTGCACACCTAGAACAAAGAAAACATTGTAATCAAGTTTGCTGTGATAAAAAATAAAAATTAAGTTAAAAATACCAACAAGAAGTAATGAGACATAAACTTAAAGGGCTTTTTCCTCGCACATTCCATTCTAATTTACAACCTAGAACACCACTTCCAGTAAGGCTCTGTTGCCCTAGTAACCAGATTTGGTAAAGGAGAAATGCTGCCGCCTTGTGGCCGATTCCCGCAAGAGCAGCTTTTAACCCACAGCTAATGGTCACTTACCATTCACAAGGACTCAGGGCTGTAAAGGACACCTGCCCTAAAAAAGTGTGCTGAGGTAGGGAATGGATAAAAAAAAATTCAAAACACGCAGGATTTTCAAGATAGTATAAAGAGGTAAGTTTTACTCACTCTCTTTTTAAAGAAAGGAAAATGGATAAAAGTTCCACCTCAGGAAGTATTAGACTCATGCAATCTAATCTACAAAAAGTTTTCAACTCACACCAGTCGACTTACCATTGGCAAAAAGTCTACAAACAATAAATGCTGAAGAGGTTTTAGAGAACTGTGTATCCTCTAGCTGCTGGTGAGATGTAAAAGGGTTAAACGCTAATAATGAGAACAGAAAGGAGCTGCGTTGAAAAGGAAAAACTGAGGTACCATTCAATCCAGCAGGCGCACCAATGGGCCTCTCACCTGAGAAGACCAGAATGAAGAAGACCCGGGTTGCAAAAGCTGCACTGCAGCCTTATTCACAAAAGACAAGACAGTGAAGCAACCAAAATGTCCATCAACAGATGAAAGGATAAAGAAGAAGTGGTGGTCCATGTAGACAATGAATACTAGGCATGGAAAACAGTGAAACACTGCTCTTTGAGGCACCATAGATGATCTTGGAGATAATCACAGAACATGAGGTAAGTCGGAAAGCAAAAGTCCTATATCCTATGATATCACTTATAGGCGTTATCTAATAACGGACACAAATGAACATATTTCCACAAAGAAAGTCAATCACAGACTTATTTAAAAAAAAAAAACTATGCTTATCTAAAAGGAAAGGTGGGGGGGATGGATAAATGAAGATTAGCGTTACCATATGTATACAAATACATATTATATACATATATCAAAAAGACCGACCCTATAGCAAGGAAGGTTTACGGAACACTCTGTAATAATTTACAGGGGAAGAGGATCTCTACATAAATAGGTATATAGAATATGTAGATGGACCAGAGTGTGTACACCTTGGACAAGCAACATTCTAACCATTACCCCAATTGAAAAAATTAAAACAACGAACTAGGAGTAATGAGACATAAACTTATGGGGGGTTTTCCTGGCACATTCCATCCAAATTTACAACCTAGGCAAACGACTTCCAGAACGGCTCTGCTGCCCTAGTACCCAGATTTGGGAATGGAGAAATGCTGCATCCTTGTGGCCGTTTCCCACAACAGCAGCTTTAAACCCACTGCCAAAGGTCACTAAATATTCACCAATGGCAGTTCTGTAAATGGCACCTGCCCTCCAAAAAATACTGAGGTCGAAAATCGACCAAAAAATTCTAGAGTGCAACCTTCCAAAAAGAAAATTTGAAGAGGTATATTATACTCACACTTTTTTTCTTTTTTCTTTTAACAGAAAAGAAAAAGGCGTGGACAAATGATGAATTGTAGGAATTTTGACAGGCATGTAAACCCAAATTACAAAAACCTATCAGCTCACACCAGTCAGAATGTCCATCAACAAAAATCCTGCAAACAATATATGCTGACGTGATTGTGGAGAAATGCGTCCCCTCGATTCTAAGGGGGACGTGGTAAGAGTCACTAATGAAAGGACAATTGAGGTGCCTTGAAAAGGTAAACGTTGAGCTACCATAGCAGTCAATCAATCATACCCACTGCTGGGTCTATCACCTGAGAAAATGAAAATCAATAATCACAGGCTGGCAATCCTGCACTCCAGCAATATTTACCATAGGCAACACTTGGAAGCAACGGACATGTCCATCAACAGAGGAATGCACCAAGAAGAAGTGGTCCATGTACACAATGGAATATTAGCCATGGAAAACCTTGAAGCACTGCTCTTTGAGGCACCATAGATGAGCCTGGAGATAATCACAAAACATGAAGTAGGTCGGAAAGCCAAAGACCTATAGCCTATATTATCACTTATGGCATTATCTAATAACTGACACAGATGAACATATTTCCAAAGAGAAAGACACTCACAGGCTTAGAAAACAAACTATGCTCATCTAAAAGGAAAGGAGGGGGGAAATTGAGAAATGAAGATTAGTGTTACTATACATATACAAATACATATTATATCCATGTATCAAAAAGACCGAACATATAGCAAGGGAGGTCGACGGAACACTGTAATATTTTACATGGGAAGAGGATCTGTACATTCATAGACATGCATAATGTACAAATGAACCAGATTGTGTACACCTAGGACAGACAATGTTCTAAATTTACCCAGATTAAAAAAAAATTTAAAAACCAAGAAGAAGTAATGAGATATAAACTTATGGGGATTTCTCCTGGCAAATTCCATTCTAATTTACAACCTAGGACAATGACTTCCAGAAAGGCTCTGCTGCCCTAGTACCCAGATTGGGGAATGGAGAAATGCTACCTCCTTGAGGCCGTTTCCCACAACAGCAGCTTTGAACCCACTGCAAAAGGTCACTAAATTTTCACCAACTTGCAGTTCTGTAAATGGCACCCGCCCTTCAGAAAATTTCTGCGGTCAAAAATCGACCCAAAAATTCAAAAGAGGGCAACCTTCGAAGAAGACAATTTCAAGAGCTATATTGTACTCACGGTTTTTTCTTTTAAGAGAAAAGACAAAGGCGTAGGAATATGATGAATTTTAAAAATTTTAATGACATGCATACCCATATTACAAAACCTATCAGCTCACAGCAGTCAGAATGGCCATTAGGAAAAATGCTACAAAAAATAAATGGTGAAGGGAGTGTGGAGAAATGCGTACCCTCGGTTGTAAGGGGGGGGCAAGTAAAGAGCCACTAATGAAAACACAATGTAGGCGCTTTGAACAGGGAAACATTGAGCTACCAGTCAATCAATCACAACCACTGCTTGGCCTATCACCTGAGAAAATGAGAATCAAAAAGTCACAGGCTGGCAAACCTGTACGCCAGCAAGATTTACCATAGTCAGTACTTGGAAGCAATGAAAATGTCCATCAACCGAGGAATGCACCAAGAAGAAGTGGTCCACGTACACAATGGAATATTACTCTAATAATAAATATAAATTAAATTTAAAAACAAACAAAAGCAAGGAGACATCAACATTTGTGGGTTTATCCGGGCACATTGCACTCTAGTTTATAACCGAAGAACACCACTGGCCGGTAGGTCTGTTTCCCTGGTACCAGCATGGGGAACGTAGAAAGGCTGCCGCTCTCTGGCCGTTACCTGCAAAAGCAGGTTTAAAGCCTGAGCTAATGGTCACTTCATATGAACAAGTACTGCAGGGCTGTAAATGAAACCTGCCCTCAAAATATCTTGAGGGAGATAATGGCCAAAATATTTCAAATGGTGACACATACTTTAAGAAAACACTTTGAAGAAATAAGCTCTAATCACAGCTGGAAAAATAAAAAGGACATGTCTAAAAGCTCAATTTCAACGCATTATGAGACACATGCAAATTCAACCACAAAGAGGTATCAGCTCACACCACTCAGAATAACCATCAGCAAAAACTACAAAGAATAAATGCTGAAGGTGCTGGGAAGAAATGCATACCCTCAACTTTATGTGGGACGTAACCTGGAAAGAGCCACTAAAGAGAACAGAATAGAGGTGCCTTTAAAAGGTAAACATTGAGCTACCATAGGATCCAGCAGACCTATTCCTGGACCTATAAACTAAGAAGACAGAATTGGAAGGACACAGGTACGCAAATCTGCATTGCATAGTATTCCCATAGCCAAGATATGGAAGTAACCAGAAAGTCCACCGACAGATGGGCGGACAAAGAAGGACTGCTACATGTACAGATGGAATATGAGCTTGTGAAAAAATGAAACAATGCCATTTGCAGCACCATAGATGAGTCTAGAAGTAATCACGCAACTTGGAGTAAGTGAGAAAGCGAAAGACCCATATCCTATCATATCACATATAGGTGTTACCTAAAAAATGATACAAACAAAGATATTTCCACAGAGAAACACTATCATAGCTTCATTAAAAAAACTTATGGTTCACCAAATGGAAAGGTGTGAGATTGGATACATTACCATATTGAGGTTAACAGAGAGATACAAACACATGTGAAATATATAATCACCAAAGACCTACGCAATACCAAGAGGAGACTACTCAACATTGTGTCATAACCGACATGGGAAAAGGATCCGAAGAAGAATAGATATATGCATATGTGTGAAAGAACCACATCTTGCACACCTAGAACAAAGAAAACATTGTAATCAAGTTTGCTGTGATAAAAAATAAAAATTAAGTTAAAAATACCAACAAGAAGTAATGAGACATAAACTTAAAGGGCTTTTTCCTCGCACATTCCATTCTAATTTACAACCTAGAACACCACTTCCAGTAAGGCTCTGTTGCCCTAGTAACCAGATTTGGTAAAGGAGAAATGCTGCCGCCTTGTGGCCGATTCCCGCAAGAGCAGCTTTTAACCCACAGCTAATGGTCACTTACCATTCACAAGGACTCAGGGCTGTAAAGGACACCTGCCCTAAAAAAGTGTGCTGAGGTAGGGAATGGATAAAAAAAAATTCAAAACACGCAGGATTTTCAAGATAGTATAAAGAGGTAAGTTTTACTCACTCTCTTTTTAAAGAAAGGAAAATGGATAAAAGTTCCACCTCAGGAAGTATTAGACTCATGCAATCTAATCTACAAAAAGTTTTCAACTCACACCAGTCGACTGACCATTGGCAAAAAGTCTACAAACAATAAATGCTGAAGAGGTTTTAGAGAACTGTGTATCCTCTAGCTGCTGGTGAGATGTAAAAGGGTTAAACGCTAATAATGAGAACAGAAAGGAGCTGCGTTGAAAAGGAAAAACTGAGGTACCATTCAATCCAGCAGGCGCACCAATGGGCCTCTCACCTGAGAAGACCAGAATGAAGAAGACCCGGGTTGCAAAAGCTGCACTGCAGCCTTATTCACAATAGACAAGACAGTGAAGCAACCAAAATGTCCATCAACAGATGAAAGGATAAAGAAGAAGTGGTGGTCCATGTAGACAATGAATACTAGGCATGGAAAACAGTGAAACACTGCTCTTTGAGGCACCATAGTTGATCTTGGAGATAATCACAGAACATGAGGTAAGTCGGAAAGCAAAAGTCCTATATCCTATGATATCACTTATAGGCGTTATCTAATAACGGACACAAATGAACATATTTCCACAAAGAAAGTCAATCACAGACTTATTTAAAAAAAAAAACTATGCTTATCTAAAAGGAAAGGTGGGGGGGATGGATAAATGAAGATTAGCGTTACCATATGTATACAAATACATATTATATACATATATCAAAAAGACCGACCCTATAGCAAGGAAGGTTTACGGAACACTCTGTAATAATTTACAGGGGAAGAGGATCTCTACATAAATAGGTATATAGAATATGTAGATGAACCAGAGTGTGTACACCTTGGACAAGCAACATTCTAACCATTACCCCAAATGAAAAAATTAAAACAACGAACTAGGAGTAATGAGACATAAACTTATGGGGGGTTTTCCTGGCACATTCCATCCAAATTTACAACCTAGGCAAACGACTTCCAGAACGGCTCTGCTGCCCTAGTACCCAGATTTGGCAATGGAGAAATGCTGCATCCTTGTGGTCGTTTCCCACAACAGCAGCTTTAAACCCACTGCCAAAGGTCACTAAATATTCACCAATGGCAGTTCTGTAAATGGCACCTGCCCTCCAAAAAATACTGAGGTCGAAAATCGACCAAAAAATTCTAGAGTGCAACCTTCCAAAAAGAAAATTTGAAGAGGTATATTATACTCACAGTTTTTTTCTTTTTTCTTTTAACAGAAAAGAAAAAGGCGTGGACAAATGATGAATTGTAGGAATTTTGACAGGCATGTAAACCCAAATTACAAAAACCTATCAGCTCACACCAGTCAGAATGGCCATCAACAAAAATCCTGCAAACAATATATGCTGACGTGATTGTGGAGAAATGCGTCCCCTCGATTCTAAGGGGGACGTGGTAAGAGTCACTAATGAAAGGACAATTGAGGTGCCTTGAAAAGGTAAACGTTGAGCTACCATAGCAGTCAATCAATCATACCCACTGCTGGGTCTATCACCTGAGAAAATGAAAATCAATAATCACAGGCTGGCAATCCTGCACTCCAGCAATATTTACCATAGGCAACACTTGGAAGCAACGGACATGTCCATCAACAGAGGAATGCACCAAGAAGAAGTGGTCCATGTACACAATGGAATATTAGCCATGGAAAACCTTGAAGCACTGCTCTTTGAGGCACCATAGATGAGCCTGGAGATAATCAAAAAACATGAAGTAGGTCGGAAAGCCAAAGACCTATAGCCTATATTATCACTTATGGCATTATCTAATAACTGACACAGATGAACATATTTCCAAAGAGAAAGACACTCACAGGCTTAGAAAACAAACTATGCTCATCTAAAAGGAAAGGAGGGGGGAAATTGAGAAATGAAGATTAGTGTTACTATACATATACAAATACATATTATATCCATGTATCAAAAAGACCGAACATATAGCAAGGGAGGTCGACGGAACACTGTAATATTTTACATGGGAAGAGGATCTGTACATTCATAGACATGCATAATGTACAAATGAACCAGATTGTGTACACCTAGGACAGACAATGTTCTAAATTTACCCAGATTAAAAAAAAAATTTAAAAACCAAGAAGAAGTAATGAGATATAAACTTATGGGGATTTCTCCTGACAAATTCCATTCTAATTTACAACCTAGGACAATGACTTCCAGAAAGGCTCTGCTGCCCTAGTACCCAGATTGGCGAATGGAGAAATGCTACCTCCTTGAGGCCGTTTCCCACAACAGCAGCTTTGAACCCACTGCAAAAGGTCACTAAATTTTCACCAACTTGCAGTTCTGTAAATGGCACCCGCCCTCCAGAAAATTTCTGCGGTCAAAAATCGACCCAAAAATTCAAAAGAGGGCAACCTTCGAAGAAGACAATTTCAAGAGCTATATTGTACTCACGGTTTTTTCTTTTAAGAGAAAAGACAAAGGCGTAGGAATATGATGAATTTTAAAAATTTTAATGACATGCATACCCATATTACAAAACCTATCAGCTCAGAGCAGTCAGAATGGCCATTAGGAAAAATGCTACAAAAAATAAATGGTGAAGGGAGTGTGGAGAAATGCGTACCCTCGATTGTAAGGGGGGGGCATGTAAAGAGCCACTAATGAAAACACAATGTAGGCGCTTTGAACAGGGAAACATTGAGCTACCAGTCAATCAATCAAAACCACTGCTTGGCCTATCACCTGAGAAAATGAGAATCAAAAAGTCACAGGCTGGCAAACCTGTACGCCAGCAAGATTTACCATAGTCAGTACTTGGAAGCAATGAAAATGTCCATCAACCGAGGAATGCACCAAGAAGAAGTGGTCCACGTACACAATGGAATATTACTCTAATAATAAATATAAATTAAATTTAAAAACAAACAAAAGCAAGGAGACATCAACATTTGTGGGTTTATCCGGGCACATTGCACTCTAGTTTATAACCGAAGAACACCACTGGCCGGTAGGTCTGTTTCCCTGGTACCAGCATGGGGAACGTAGAAAGGCTGCCGCTCTCTGGCCGTTACCTGCAAAAGCAGGTTTAAAGCCTGAGCTAATGGTCACTTCATATGAACAAGTACTGCAGGGCTGTAAATGAAACCTGCCCTCAAAATATCTTGAGGGAGATAATGGCCAAAATATTTCAAATGGTGACACATACTTTAAGAAAACACTTTGAAGAAATAAGCTCTAATCACAGCTGGAAAAATAAAAAGGACATGTCTAAAAGCTCAATTTCAACGCATTATGAGACACATGCAAATTCAACCACAAAGAGGTATCAGCTCACACCACTCAGAATAACCATCAGCAAAAACTACAAAGAATAAATGCTGAAGGTGCTGGGAAGAAATGCATACCCTCAACTTTATGTGGGACGTAACCTGGAAAGAGCCACTAAAGAGAACAGAATAGAGGTGCCTTTAAAATGTAAACATTGAGCTACCATAGGATCCAGCAGACCTATTCCTGGACCTATAAACTAAGAAGACAGAATTGGAAGGACACAGGTACGCAAATCTGCATTGCATAGTATTCCCATAGCCAAGATATGGAAGTAACCAGAAAGTCCACCGACAGATGGGCGGACAAAGAAGGACTGCTACATGTACAGATGGAATATGAGCTTGTGAAAAAATGAAACAATGCCATTTGCAGCACCATAGATGAGTCTAGAAGTAATCACGCAACTTGGAGTAAGTGAGAAAGCGAAAGACCCATATCCTATCATATCACATATAGGTGTTACCTAAAAAATGATACAAACAAAGATATTTCCACAGAGAAACACTATCATAGCTTCATTAAAAAATCTTATGGTTCACCAAATGGAAAGGTGTGAGATTGGATACATTACCATATTGAGGTTAACAGAGAGATACAAACACATGTGAAATATATAATCACCAAAGACCTACGCAATACCAAGAGGAGACTACTCAACATTGTGTCATAACCGACATGGGAAAAGGATCCGAAGAAGAATAGATATATGCATATGTGTGAAAGAACCACATCTTGCACACCTAGAACAAAGAAAACATTGTAATCAAGTTTGCTGTGATAAAAAATAAAAATTAAGTTAAAAATACCAACAAGAAGTAATGAGACATAAACTTAAAGGGCTTTTTCCTCGCACATTCCATTCTAATTTACAACCTAGAACACCACTTCCAGTAAGGCTCTGTTGCCCTAGTAACCAGATTTGGTAAAGGAGAAATGCTGCCGCCTTGTGGCCGATTCCCGCAAGAGCAGCTTTTAACCCACAGCTAATGGTCACTTACCATTCACAAGGACTCAGGGCTGTAAAGGACACCTGCCCTAAAAAAGTGTGCTGAGGTAGGGAATGGATAAAAAAAAATTCAAAACACGCAGGATTTTCAAGATAGTATAAAGAGGTAAGTTTTACTCACTCTCTTTTTAAAGAAAGGAAAATGGATAAAAGTTCCACCTCAGGAAGTATTAGACTCATGCAATCTAATCTACAAAAAGTTTTCAACTCACACCAGTCGACTGACCATTGGCAAAAAGTCTACAAACAATAAATGCTGAAGAGGTTTTAGAGAACTGTGTATCCTCTAGCTGCTGGTGAGATGTAAAAGGGTTAAACGCTAATAATGAGAACAGAAAGGAGCTGCGTTGAAAAGGAAAAACTGAGGTACCATTCAATCCAGCAGGCGCACCAATGGGCCTCTCACCTGAGAAGACCAGAATGAAGAAGACCCGGGTTGCAAAAGCTGCACTGCAGCCTTATTCACAATAGACAAGACAGTGAAGCAACCAAAATGTCCATCAACAGATGAAAGGATAAAGAAGAAGTGGTGGTCCATGTAGACAATGAATACTAGGCATGGAAAACAGTGAAACACTGCTCTTTGAGGCACCATAGATGATCTTGGAGATAATCACAGAACATGAGGTAAGTCGGAAAGCAAAAGTCCTATATCCTATGATATCACTTATAGGCGTTATCTAATAACGGACACAAATGAACATATTTCCACAAAGAAAGTCAATCACAGACTTATTTAAAAAAAAAAACTATGCTTATCTAAAAGGAAAGGTGGGGGGGATGGATAAATGAAGATTAGCGTTACCATATGTATACAAATACATATTATATACATATATCAAAACGACCGACCCTATAGCAAGGAAGGTTTACGGAACACTCTGTAATAATTTACAGGGGAAGAGGATCTCTACATAAATAGGTATATAGAATATGTAGATGAACCAGAGTGTGTACACCTTGGACAAGCAACATTCTAACCATTACCCCAAATGAAAAAATTAAAACAACGAACTAGGAGTAATGAGACATAAACTTATGGGGGGTTTTCCTGGCACATTCCATCCAAATTTACAACCTAGGCAAACGACTTCCAGAACGGCTCTGCTGCCCTAGTACCCAGATTTGGCAATGGAGAAATGCTGCATCCTTGTGGTCGTTTCCCACAACAGCAGCTTTAAACCCACTGCCAAAGGTCACTAAATATTCACCAATGGCAGTTCTGTAAATGGCACCTGCCCTCCAAAAAATACTGAGGTCGAAAATCGACCAAAAAATTCTAGAGTGCAACCTTCCAAAAAGAAAATTTGAAGAGGTATATTATACTCACACTTTTTTTCTTTTTTCTTTTAACAGAAAAGAAAAAGGCGTGGACAAATGATGAATTGTAGGAATTTTGACAGGCATGTAAACCCAAATTACAAAAACCTATCAGCTCACACCAGTCAGAATGGCCATCAACAAAAATCCTGCAAACAATATATGCTGACGTGATTGTGGAGAAATGCGTCCCCTCGATTCTAAGGGGGACGTGGTAAGAGTCACTAATGAAAGGACAATTGAGGTGCCTTGAAAAGGTAAACGTTGAGCTACCATAGCAGTCAATCAATCATACCCACTGCTGGGTCTATCACCTGAGAAAATGAAAATCAATAATCACAGGCTGGCAATCCTGCACTCCAGCAATATTTACCATAGGCAACACTTGGAAGCAACGGACATGTCCATCAACAGAGGAATGCACCAAGAAGAAGTGGTCCATGTACACAATGGAATATTAGCCATGGAAAACCTTGAAGCACTGCTCTTTGAGGCACCATAGATGAGCCTGGAGATAATCAAAAAACATGAAGTAGGTCGGAAAGCCAAAGACCTATAGCCTATATTATCACTTATGGCATTATCTAATAACTGACACAGATGAACATATTTCCAAAGAGAAAGACACTCACAGGCTTAGAAAACAAACTATGCTCATCTAAAAGGAAAGGAGGGGGGAAATTGAGAAATGAAGATTAGTGTTACTATACATATACAAATACATAATATATCCATGTATCAAAAAGACCGAACATATAGCAAGGGAGGTCGACGGAACACTGTAATATTTTACATGGGAAGAGGATCTGTACATTCATAGACATGCATAATGTACAAATGAACCAGATTGTGTACACCTAGGACAGACAATGTTCTAAATTTACCCAGATTAAAAAAAAAAATTTAAAAACCAAGAAGAAGTAATGAGATATAAACTTATGGGGATTTCTCCTGACAAATTCCATTCTAATTTACAACCTAGGACAATGACTTCCAGAAAGGCTCTGCTGCCCTAGTACCCAGATTGGGGAATGGAGAAATGCTACCTCCTTGAGGCCGTTTCCCACAACAGCAGCTTTGAACCCACTGCAAAAGGTCACTAAATTTTCACCAACTTGCAGTTCTGTAAATGGCACCCGCCCTCCAGAAAATTTCTGCGGTCAAAAATCGACCCAAAAATTCAAAAGAGGGCAACCTTCGAAGAAGACAATTTCAAGAGCTATATTGTACTCACGGTTTTTTCTTTTAAGAGAAAAGACAAAGGCGTAGGAATATGATGAATTTTAAAAATTTTAATGACATGCATACCCATATTACAAAACCTATCAGCTCAGAGCAGTCAGAATGGCCATTAGGAAAAATGCTACAAAAAATAAATGGTGAAGGGAGTGTGGAGAAATGCGTACCCTCGATTGTAAGGGGGGGGCATGTAAAGAGCCACTAATGAAAACACAATGTAGGCGCTTTGAACAGGGAAACATTGAGCTACCAGTCAATCAATCAAAACCACTGCTTGGCCTATCACCTGAGAAAATGAGAATCAAAAAGTCACAGGCTGGCAAACCTGTACGCCAGCAAGATTTACCATAGTCAGTACTTGGAAGCAATGAAAATGTCCATCAACCGAGGAATGCACCAAGAAGAAGTGGTCCACGTACACAATGGAATATTACTCTAATAATAAATATAAATTAAATTTAAAAACAAACAAAAGCAAGGAGACATCAACATTTGTGGGTTTATCCGGGCACATTGCACTCTAGTTTATAACCGAAGAACACCACTGGCCGGTAGGTCTGTTTCCCTGGTACCAGCATGGGGAACGTAGAAAGGCTGCCGCTCTCTGGCCGTTACCTGCAAAAGCAGGTTTAAAGCCTGAGCTAATGGTCACTTCATATGAACAAGTACTGCAGGGCTGTAAATGAAACCTGCCCTCAAAATATCTTGAGGGAGATAATGGCCAAAATATTTCAAATGGTGACACATACTTTAAGAAAACACTTTGAAGAAATAAGCTCTAATCACAGCTGGAAAAATAAAAAGGACATGTCTAAAAGCTCAATTTCAACGCATTATGAGACACATGCAAATTCAACCACAAAGAGGTATCAGCTCACACCACTCAGAATAACCATCAGCAAAAACTACAAAGAATAAATGCTGAAGGTGCTGGGAAGAAATGCATACCCTCAACTTTATGTGGGACGTAACCTGGAAAGAGCCACTAAAGAGAACAGAATAGAGGTGCCTTTAAAATGTAAACATTGAGCTACCATAGGATCCAGCAGACCTATTCCTGGACCTATAAACTAAGAAGACAGAATTGGAAGGACACAGGTACGCAAATCTGCATTGCATAGTATTCCCATAGCCAAGATATGGAAGTAACCAGAAAGTCCACCGACAGATGGGCGGACAAAGAAGGACTGCTACATGTACAGATGGAATATGAGCTTGTGAAAAAATGAAACAATGCCATTTGCAGCACCATAGATGAGTCTAGGAGTAATCACGCAACTTGGAGTAAGTGAGAAAGCGAAAGACCCATATCCTATCATATCACATATAGGTGTTACCTAAAAAATGATACAAACAAAGATATTTCCACAGAGAAACACTATCATAGCTTCATTAAAAAAACTTATGGTTCACCAAATGGAAAGGTGTGAGATTGGATACATTACCATATTGAGGTTAACAGAGAGATACAAACACATGTGAAATATATAATCACCAAAGACCTACGCAATACCAAGAGGAGACTACTCAACATTGTGTCATAACCGACATGGGAAAAGGATCCGAAGAAGAATAGATATATGCATATGTGTGAAAGAACCACATCTTGCACACCTAGAACAAAGAAAACATTGTAATCAAGTTTGCTGTGATAAAAAATAAAAATTAAGTTAAAAATACCAACAAGAAGTAATGAGACATAAACTTAAAGGGCTTTTTCCTCGCACATTCCATTCTAATTTACAACCTAGAACACCACTTCCAGTAAGGCTCTGTTGCCCTAGTAACCAGATTTGGTAAAGGAGAAATGCTGCCGCCTTGTGGCCGATTCCCACAAGAGCAGCTTTTAACCCACAGCTAATGGTCACTTACCATTCACAAGGACTCAGGGCTGTAAAGGACACCTGCCCTAAAAAAGTGTGCTGAGGTAGGGAATGGATAAAAAAAAATTCAAAACACGCAGGATTTTCAAGATAGTATAAAGAGGTAAGTTTTACTCACTCTCTTTTTAAAGAAAGGAAAATGGATAAAAGTTCCACCTCAGGAAGTATTAGACTCATGCAATCTAATCTACAAAAAGTTTTCAACTCACACCAGTCGACTGACCATTGGCAAAAAGTCTACAAACAATAAATGCTGAAGAGGTTTTAGAGAACTGTGTATCCTCTAGCTGCTGGTGAGATGTAAAAGGGTTAAACGCTAATAATGAGAACAGAAAGGAGCTGCGTTGAAAAGGAAAAACTGAGGTACCATTCAATCCAGCAGGCGCACCAATGGGCCTCTCACCTGAGAAGACCAGAATGAAGAAGACCCGGGTTGCAAAAGCTGCACTGCAGCCTTATTCACAATAGACAAGACAGTGAAGCAACCAAAATGTCCATCAACAGATGAAAGGATAAAGAAGAAGTGGTGGTCCATGTAGACAATGAATACTAGGCATGGAAAACAGTGAAACACTGCTCTTTGAGGCACCATAGATGATCTTGGAGATAATCACAGAACATGAGGTAAGTCGGAAAGCAAAAGTCCTATATCCTATGATATCACTTATAGGCGTTATCTAATAACGGACACAAATGAACATATTTCCACAAAGAAAGTCAATCACAGACTTATTTAAAAAAAAAACTATGCTTATCTAAAAGGAAAGGTGGGGGGGATGGATAAATGAAGATTAGCGTTACCATATGTATACAAATACATATTATATACATATATCAAAAAGACCGACCCTATAGCAAGGAAGGTTTACGGAACACTCTGTAATAATTTACAGGGGAAGAGGATCTCTACATAAATAGGTATATAGAATATGTAGATGAACCAGAGTGTGTACACCTTGGACAAGCAACATTCTAACCATTACACCAAATGAAAAAATTAAAACAACGAACTAGGAGTAATGAGACATAAACTTATGGGGGGTTTTCCTGGCACATTCCATCCAAATTTACAACCTAGGCAAACGACTTCCAGAACGGCTCTGCTGCCCTAGTACCCAGATTTGGCAATGGAGAAATGCTGCATCCTTGTGGTCGTTTCCCACAACAGCAGCTTTAAACCCACTGCCAAAGGTCACTAAATATTCACCAATGGCAGTTCTGTAAATGGCACCTGCCCTCCAAAAAATACTGAGGTCGAAAATCGACCAAAAAATTCTAGAGTGCAACCTTCCAAAAAGAAAATTTGAAGAGGTATATTATACTCACACTTTTTTTCTTTTTTCTTTTAACAGAAAAGAAAAAGGCGTGGACAAATGATGAATTGTAGGAATTTTGACAGGCATGTAAACCCAAATTACAAAAACCTATCAGCTCACACCAGTCAGAATGGCCATCAACAAAAATCCTGCAAACAATATATGCTGACGTGATTGTGGAGAAATGCGTCCCCTCGATTCTAAGGGGGACGTGGTAAGAGTCACTAATGAAAGGACAATTGAGGTGCCTTGAAAAGGTAAACGTTGAGCTACCATAGCAGTCAATCAATCATACCCACTGCTGGGTCTATCACCTGAGAAAATGAAAATCAATAATCACAGGCTGGCAATCCTGCACTCCAGCAATATTTACCATAGGCAACACTTGGAAGCAACGGACATGTCCATCAACAGAGGAATGCACCAAGAAGAAGTGGTCCATGTACACAATGGAATATTAGCCATGGAAAACCTTGAAGCACTGCTCTTTGAGGCACCATAGATGAGCCTGGAGATAATCAAAAAACATGAAGTAGGTCGGAAAGCCAAAGACCTATAGCCTATATTATCACTTATGGCATTATCTAATAACTGACACAGATGAACATATTTCCAAAGAGAAAGACACTCACAGGCTTAGAAAACAAACTATGCTCATCTAAAAGGAAAGGAGGGGGGAAATTGAGAAATGAAGATTAGTGTTACTATACATATACAAATACATATTATATCCATGTATCAAAAAGACCGAACATATAGCAAGGGAGGTCGACGGAACACTGTAATATTTTACATGGGAAGAGGATCTGTACATTCATAGACATGCATAATGTACAAATGAACCAGATTGTGTACACCTAGGACAGACAATGTTTTAAATTTACCCAGATTAAAAAAAAAAATTTAAAAACCAAGAAGAAGTAATGAGATATAAACTTATGGGGATTTCTCCTGACAAATTCCATTCTAATTTACAACCTAGGACAATGACTTCCAGAAAGGCTCTGCTGCCCTAGTACCCAGATTGGGGAATGGAGAAATGCTACCTCCTTGAGGCCGTTTCCCACAACAGCAGCTTTGAACCCACTGCAAAAGGTCACTAAATTTTCACCAACTTGCAGTTCTGTAAATGGCACCCGCCCTCCAGAAAATTTCTGCGGTCAAAAATCGACCCAAAAATTCAAAAGAGGGCAACCTTCGAAGAAGACAATTTCAAGAGCTATATTGTACTCACGGTTTTTTCTTTTAAGAGAAAAGACAAAGGCGTAGGAATATGATGAATTTTAAAAATTTTAATGACATGCATACCCATATTACAAAACCTATCAGCTCAGAGCAGTCAGAATGGCCATTAGGAAAAATGCTACAAAAAATAAATGGTGAAGGGAGTGTGGAGAAATGCGTACCCTCGATTGTAAGGGGGGGGCATGTAAAGAGCCACTAATGAAAACACAATGTAGGCGCTTTGAACAGGGAAACATTGAGCTACCAGTCAATCAATCAAAACCACTGCTTGGCCTATCACCTGAGAAAATGAGAATCAAAAAGTCACAGGCTGGCAAACCTGTACGCCAGCAAGATTTACCATAGTCAGTACTTGGAAGCAATGAAAATGTCCATCAACCGAGGAATGCACCAAGAAGAAGTGGTCCACGTACACAATGGAATATTACTCTAATAATAAATATAAATTAAATTTAAAAACAAACAAAAGCAAGGAGACATCAACATTTGTGGGTTTATCCGGGCACATTGCACTCTAGTTTATAACCGAAGAACACCACTGGCCGGTAGGTCTGTTTCCCTGGTACCAGCATGGGGAACGTAGAAAGGCTGCCGCTCTCTGGCCGTTACCTGCAAAAGCAGGTTTAAAGCCTGAGCTAATGGTCACTTCATATGAACAAGTACTGCAGGGCTGTAAATGAAACCTGCCCTCAAAATATCTTGAGGGACATAATGGCCAAAATATTTCAAATGGTGACACATACTTTAAGAAAACACTTTGAAGAAATAAGCTCTAATCACAGCTGGAAAAATAAAAAGGACATGTCTAAAAGCTCAATTTCAACGCATTATGAGACACATGCAAATTCAACCACAAAGAGGTATCAGCTCACACCACTCAGAATAACCATCAGCAAAAACTACAAAGAATAAATGCTGAAGGTGCTGGGAAGAAATGCATACCCTCAACTTTATGTGGGACGTAACCTGGAAAGAGCCACTAAAGAGAACAGAATAGAGGTGCCTTTAAAATGTAAACATTGAGCTACCATAGGATCCAGCAGACCTATTCCTGGACCTATAAACTAAGAAGACAGAATTGGAAGGACACAGGTACGCAAATCTGCATTGCATAGTATTCCCATAGCCAAGATATGGAAGTAACCAGAAAGTCCACCGACAGATGGGCGGACAAAGAAGGACTGCTACATGTACAGATGGAATATGAGCTTGTGAAAAAATGAAACAATGCCATTTGCAGCACCATAGATGAGTCTAGGAGTAATCACGCAACTTGGAGTAAGTGAGAAAGCGAAAGACCCATATCCTATCATATCACATATAGGTGTTACCTAAAAAATGATACAAACAAAGATATTTCCACAGAGAAACACTATCATAGCTTCATTAAAAAAACTTATGGTTCACCAAATGGAAAGGTGTGAGATTGGATACATTACCATATTGAGGTTAACAGAGAGATACAAACACATGTGAAATATATAATCACCAAAGACCTACGCAATACCAAGAGGAGACTACTCAACATTGTGTCATAACCGACATGGGAAAAGGATCCGAAGAAGAATAGATATATGCATATGTGTGAAAGAACCACATCTTGCACACCTAGAACAAAGAAAACATTGTAATCAAGTTTGCTGTGATAAAAAATAAAAATTAAGTTAAAAATACCAACAAGAAGTAATGAGACATAAACTTAAAGGGCTTTTTCCTCGCACATTCCATTCTAATTTACAACCTAGAACACCACTTCCAGTAAGGCTCTGTTGCCCTAGTAACCAGATTTGGTAAAGGAGAAATGCTGCCGCCTTGTGGCCGATTCCCACAAGAGCAGCTTTTAACCCACAGCTAATGGTCACTTACCATTCACAAGGACTCAGGGCTGTAAAGGACACCTGCCCTAAAAAAGTGTGCTGAGGTAGGGAATGGATAAAAAAAAATTCAAAACACGCAGGATTTTCAAGATAGTATAAAGAGGTAAGTTTTACTCACTCTCTTTTTAAAGAAAGGAAAATGGATAAAAGTTCCACCTCAGGAAGTATTAGACTCATGCAATCTAATCTACAAAAAGTTTTCAACTCACACCAGTCGACTGACCATTGGCAAAAAGTCTACAAACAATAAATGCTGAAGAGGTTTTAGAGAACTGTGTATCCTCTAGCTGCTGGTGAGATGTAAAAGGGTTAAACGCTAATAATGAGAACAGAAAGGAGCTGCGTTGAAAAGGAAAAACTGAGGTACCATTCAATCCAGCAGGCGCACCAATGGGCCTCTCACCTGAGAAGACCAGAATGAAGAAGACCCGGGTTGCAAAAGCTGCACTGCAGCCTTATTCACAATAGACAAGACAGTGAAGCAACCAAAATGTCCATCAACAGATGAAAGGATAAAGAAGAAGTGGTGGTCCATGTAGACAATGAATACTAGGCATGGAAAACAGTGAAACACTGCTCTTTGAGGCACCATAGATGATCTTGGAGATAATCACAGAACATGAGGTAAGTCGGAAAGCAAAAGTCCTATATCCTATGATATCACTTATAGGCGTTATCTAATAACGGACACAAATGAACATATTTCCACAAAGAAAGTCAATCACAGACTTATTTAAAAAAAAAACTATGCTTATCTAAAAGGAAAGGTGGGGGGGATGGATAAATGAAGATTAGCGTTACCATATGTATACAAATACATATTATATACATATATCAAAAAGACCGACCCTATAGCAAGGAAGGTTTACGGAACACTCTGTAATAATTTACAGGGGAAGAGGATCTCTACATAAATAGGTATATAGAATATGTAGATGAACCAGAGTGTGTACACCTTGGACAAGCAACATTCTAACCATTACCCCAAATGAAAAAATTAAAACAACGAACTAGGAGTAATGAGACATAAACTTATGGGGGGTTTTCCTGGCACATTCCATCCAAATTTACAACCTAGGCAAACGACTTCCAGAACGGCTCTGCTGCCCTAGTACCCAGATTTGGCAATGGAGAAATGCTGCATCCTTGTGGTCGTTTCCCACAACAGCAGCTTTAAACCCACTGCCAAAGGTCACTAAATATTCACCAATGGCAGTTCTGTAAATGGCACCTGCCCTCCAAAAAATACTGAGGTCGAAAATCGACCAAAAAATTCTAGAGTGCAACCTTCCAAAAAGAAAATTTGAAGAGGTATATTATACTCACACTTTTTTTCTTTTTTCTTTTAACAGAAAAGAAAAAGGCGTGGACAAATGATGAATTGTAGGAATTTTGACAGGCATGTAAACCCAAATTACAAAAACCTATCAGCTCACACCAGTCAGAATGGCCATCAACAAAAATCCTGCAAACAATATATGCTGACGTGATTGTGGAGAAATGCGTCCCCTCGATTCTAAGGGGGACGTGGTAAGAGTCACTAATGAAAGGACAATTGAGGTGCCTTGAAAAGGTAAACGTTGAGCTACCATAGCAGTCAATCAATCATACCCACTGCTGGGTCTATCACCTGAGAAAATGAAAATCAATAATCACAGGCTGGCAATCCTGCACTCCAGCAATATTTACCATAGGCAACACTTGGAAGCAACGGACATGTCCATCAACAGAGGAATGCACCAAGAAGAAGTGGTCCATGTACACAATGGAATATTAGCCATGGAAAACCTTGAAGCACTGCTCTTTGAGGCACCATAGATGAGCCTGGAGATAATCAAAAAACATGAAGTAGGTCGGAAAGCCAAAGACCTATAGCCTATATTATCACTTATGGCATTATCTAATAACTGACACAGATGAACATATTTCCAAAGAGAAAGACACTCACAGGCTTAGAAAACAAACTATGCTCATCTAAAAGGAAAGGAGGGGGGAAATTGAGAAATGAAGATTAGTGTTACTATACATATACAAATACATATTATATCCATGTATCAAAAAGACCGAACATATAGCAAGGGAGGTCGACGGAACACTGTAATATTTTACATGGGAAGAGGATCTGTACATTCATAGACATGCATAATGTACAAATGAACCAGATTGTGTACACCTAGGACAGACAATGTTTTAAATTTACCCAGATTAAAAAAAAAAATTTAAAAACCAAGAAGAAGTAATGAGATATAAACTTATGGGGATTTCTCCTGACAAATTCCATTCTAATTTACAACCTAGGACAATGACTTCCAGAAAGGCTCTGCTGCCCTAGTACCCAGATTGGGGAATGGAGAAATGCTACCTCCTTGAGGCCGTTTCCCACAACAGCAGCTTTGAACCCACTGCAAAAGGTCACTAAATTTTCACCAACTTGCAGTTCTGTAAATGGCACCCGCCCTCCAGAAAATTTCTGCGGTCAAAAATCGACCCAAAAATTCAAAAGAGGGCAACCTTCGAAGAAGACAATTTCAAGAGCTATATTGTACTCACGGTTTTTTCTTTTAAGAGAAAAGACAAAGGCGTAGGAATATGATGAATTTTAAAAATTTTAATGACATGCATACCCATATTACAAAACCTATCAGCTCAGAGCAGTCAGAATGGCCATTAGGAAAAATGCTACAAAAAATAAATGGTGAAGGGAGTGTGGAGAAATGCGTACCCTCGATTGTAAGGGGGGGGCATGTAAAGAGCCACTAATGAAAACACAATGTAGGCGCTTTGAACAGGGAAACATTGAGCTACCAGTCAATCAATCAAAACCACTGCTTGGCCTATCACCTGAGAAAATGAGAATCAAAAAGTCACAGGCTGGCAAACCTGTACGCCAGCAAGATTTACCATAGTCAGTACTTGGAAGCAATGAAAATGTCCATCAACCGAGGAATGCACCAAGAAGAAGTGGTCCACGTACACAATGGAATATTACTCTAATAATAAATATAAATTAAATTTAAAAACAAACAAAAGCAAGGAGACATCAACATTTGTGGGTTTATCCGGGCACATTGCACTCTAGTTTATAACCGAAGAACACCACTGGCCGGTAGGTCTGTTTCCCTGGTACCAGCATGGGGAACGTAGAAAGGCTGCCGCTCTCTGGCCGTTACCTGCAAAAGCAGGTTTAAAGCCTGAGCTAATGGTCACTTCATATGAACAAGTACTGCAGGGCTGTAAATGAAACCTGCCCTCAAAATATCTTGAGGGAGATAATGGCCAAAATATTTCAAATGGTGACACATACTTTAAGAAAACACTTTGAAGAAATAAGCTCTAATCACAGCTGGAAAAATAAAAAGGACATGTCTAAAAGCTCAATTTCAACGCATTATGAGACACATGCAAATTCAACCACAAAGAGGTATCAGCTCACACCACTCAGAATAACCATCAGCAAAAACTACAAAGAATAAATGCTGAAGGTGCTGGGAAGAAATGCATACCCTCAACTTTATGTGGGACGTAACCTGGAAAGAGCCACTAAAGAGAACAGAATAGAGGTGCCTTTAAAATGTAAACATTGAGCTACCATAGGATCCAGCAGACCTATTCCTGGACCTATAAACTAAGAAGACAGAATTGGAAGGACACAGGTACGCAAATCTGCATTGCATAGTATTCCCATAGCCAAGATATGGAAGTAACCAGAAAGTCCACCGACAGATGGGCGGACAAAGAAGGACTGCTACATGTACAGATGGAATATGAGCTTGTGAAAAAATGAAACAATGCCATTTGCAGCACCATAGATGAGTCTAGAAGTAATCACGCAACTTGGAGTAAGTGAGAAAGCGAAAGACCCATATCCTATCATATCACATATAGGTGTTACCTAAAAAATGATACAAACAAAGATATTTCCACAGAGAAACACTATCATAGCTTCATTAAAAAAACTTATGGTTCACCAAATGGAAAGGTGTGAGATTGGATACATTACCATATTGAGGTTAACAGAGAGATACAAACACATGTGAAATATATAATCACCAAAGACCTACGCGATACCAAGAGGAGACTACTCAACATTGTGTCATAACCGACATGGGAAAAGGATCCGAAGAAGAATAGATATATGCATATGTGTGAAAGAACCACATCTTGCACACCTAGAAAAAAGAAAACATTGTAATCAAGTTTGCTGTGATAAAAAATAAAAATTAAGTTAAAAATACCAACAAGAAGTAATGAGACATAAACTTAAAGGGCTTTTTCCTCGCACATTCCATTCTAATTTACAACCTAGAACACCACTTCCAGTAAGGCTCTGTTGCCCTAGTAACCAGATTTGGTAAAGGAGAAATGCTGCCGCCTTGTGGCCGATTCCCGCAAGAGCAGCTTTTAACCCACAGCTAATGGTCACTTACCATTCACAAGGACTCAGGGCTGTAAAGGACACCTGCCCTAAAAAAGTGTGCTGAGGTAGGGAATGGATAAAAAAAAATTCAAAACACGCAGGATTTTCAAGATAGTATAAAGAGGTAAGTTTTACTCACTCTCTTTTTAAAGAAAGGAAAATGGATAAAAGTTCCACCTCAGGAAGTATTAGACTCATGCAATCTAATCTACAAAAAGTTTTCAACTCACACCAGTCGACTGACCATTGGCAAAAAGTCTACAAACAATAAATGCTGAAGAGGTTTTAGAGAACTGTGTATCCTCTAGCTGCTGGTGAGATGTAAAAGGGTTAAACGCTAATAATGAGAACAGAAAGGAGCTGCGTTGAAAAGGAAAAACTGAGGTACCATTCAATCCAGCAGGCGCACCAATGGGCCTCTCACCTGAGAAGACCAGAATGAAGAAGACCCGGGTTGCAAAAGCTGCACTGCAGCCTTATTCACAATAGACAAGACAGTGAAGCAACCAAAATGTCCATCAACAGATGAAAGGATAAAGAAGAAGTGGTGGTCCATGTAGACAATGAATACTAGGCATGGAAAACAGTGAAACACTGCTCTTTGAGGCACCATAGATGATCTTGGAGATAATCACAGAACATGAGGTAAGTCGGAAAGCAAAAGTCCTATATCCTATGATATCACTTATAGGCGTTATCTAATAACGGACACAAATGAACATATTTCCACAAAGAAAGTCAATCACAGACTTATTTAAAAAAAAAAACTATGCTTATCTAAAAGGAAAGGTGGGGGGGATGGATAAATGAAGATTAGCGTTACCATATGTATACAAATACATATTATATACATATATCAAAAAGACCGACCCTATAGCAAGGAAGGTTTACGGAACACTCTGTAATAATTTACAGGGGAAGAGGATCTCTACATAAATAGGTATATAGAATATGTAGATGAACCAGAGTGTGTACACCTTGGACAAGCAACATTCTAACCATTACCCCAAATGAAAAAATTAAAACAACGAACTAGGAGTAATGAGACATAAACTTATGGGGGGTTTTCCTGGCACATTCCATCCAAATTTACAACCTAGGCAAACGACTTCCAGAACGGCTCTGCTGCCCTAGTACCCAGACTTGGCAATGGAGAAATGCTGCATCCTTGTGGTCGTTTCCCACAACAGCAGCTTTAAACCCACTGCCAAAGGTCACTAAATATTCACCAATGGCAGTTCTGTAAATGGCACCTGCCCTCCAAAAAATATTGAGGTCGAAAATCGACCAAAAAATTCTAGAGTGCAACCTTCCAAAAAGAAAATTTGAAGAGGTATATTATACTCACAGTTTTTTTCTTTTTTCTTTTAACAGAAAAGAAAAAGGCGTGGACAAATGATGAATTGTAGGAATTTTGGCAGGCATGTAAACCCAAATTACAAAAACCTATCAGCTCACACCAGTCAGAATGGCCATCAACAAAAATCCTGCAAACAATATATGCTGACGTGATTGTGGAGAAATGCGTCCCCTCGATTCTAAGGGGGACGTGGTAAGAGTCACTAATGAAAGGACAATTGAGGTGCCTTGAAAAGGTAAACGTTGAGCTACCATAGCAGTCAATCAATCATACCCACTGCTGGGTCTATCACCTGAGAAAATGAAAATCAATAATCACAGGCTGGCAATCCTGCACTCCAGCAATATTTACCATAGGCAACACTTGGAAGCAACGGACATGTCCATCAACAGAGGAATGCACCAAGAAGAAGTGGTCCATGTACACAATGGAATATTAGCCATGGAAAACCTTGAAGCACTGCTCTTTGAGGCACCATAGATGAGCCTGGAGATAATCAAAAAACATGAAGTAGGTCGGAAAGCCAAAGACCTATAGCCTATATTATCACTTATGGCATTATCTAATAACTGACACAGATGAACATATTTCCAAAGAGAAAGACACTCACAGGCTTAGAAAACAAACTATGCTCATCTAAAAGGAAAGGAGGGGGAAAATTGAGAAATGAAGATTAGTGTTACTATACATATACAAATACATAATATATCCATGTATCAAAAAGACCGAACATATAGCAAGGGAGGTCGACGGAACACTGTAATATTTTACATGGGAAGAGGATCTGTACATTCATAGACATGCATAATGTACAAATGAACCAGATTGTGTACACCTAGGACAGACAATGTTCTAAATTTACCCAGATTAAAAAAAAAAAATTTAAAAACCAAGAAGAAGTAATGAGATATAAACTTATGGGGATTTCTCCTGACAAATTCCATTCTAATTTACAACCTAGGACAATGACTTCCAGAAAGGCTCTGCTGCCCTAGTACCCAGATTGGGGAATGGAGAAATGCTACCTCCTTGAGGCCGTTTCCCACAACAGCAGCTTTGAACCCACTGCAAAAGGTCACTAAATTTTCACCAACTTGCAGTTCTGTAAATGGCACCCGCCCTCCAGAAAATTTCTGCGGTCAAAAATCGACCCAAAAATTCAAAAGAGGGCAACCTTCGAAGAAGACAATTTCAAGAGCTATATTGTACTCACGGTTTTTTCTTTTAAGAGAAAAGACAAAGGCGTAGGAATATGATGAATTTTAAAAATTTTAATGACATGCATACCCATATTACAAAACCTATCAGCTCAGAGCAGTCAGAATGGCCATTAAGAAAAATGCTACAAAAAATAAATGGTGAAGGGAGTGTGGAGAAATGCGTACCCTCGATTGTAAGGGGGGGGCATGTAAAGAGCCACTAATGAAAACACAATGTAGGCGCTTTGAACAGGGAAACATTGAGCTACCAGTCAATCAATCAAAACCACTGCTTGGCCTATCACCTGAGAAAATGAGAATCAAAAATTCACAGGCTGGCAAACCTGTACGCCAGCAAGATTTACCATAGTCAGTACTTGGAAGCAATGAAAATGTCCATCAACCGAGGAATGCACCAAGAAGAAGTGGTCCACGTACACAATGGAATATTACTCTAATAATAAATATAAATTAAATTTAAAAACAAACAAAAGCAAGGAGACATCAACATTTGTGGGTTTATCCGGGCACATTGCACTCTAGTTTATAACCGAAGAACACCACTGGCCGGTAGGTCTGTTTCCCTGGTACCAGCATGGGGAACGTAGAAAGGCTGCCGCTCTCTGGCCGTTACCTGCAAAAGCAGGTTTAAAGCCTGAGCTAATGGTCACTTCATATGAACAAGTACTGCAGGGCTGTAGATGAAACCTGCCCTCAAAATATCTTGAGGGAGATAATGGCCAAAATATTTCAAATGGTGACACATACTTTAAGAAAACACTTTGAAGAAATAAGCTCTAATCACAGCTGGAAAAATAAAAAGGACATGTCTAAAAGCTCAATTTCAACGCACTATGAGACACATGCAAATTCAACCACAAAGAGGTATCAGCTCACACCACTCAGAATAACCATCAGCAAAAACTACAAAGAATAAATGCTGAAGGTGCTGGGAAGAAATGCATACCCTCAACTTTATGTGGGACGTAACCTGGAAAGACCCACTAAAGAGAACAGAATAGAGGTGCCTTTAAAATGTAAACATTCAGCTACCATAGGATCCAGCAGACCTATTCCTGCACCTATAAACTAAGAAGACAGAATTGGAAGGACACAGGTACGCAAATCTGCATTGCATAGTATTCCCATAGCCAAGATATGGAAGTAACCAGAAAGTCCACCGACAGATGGGCGGACAAAGAAGGACTGCTACATGTACAGATGGAATATGAGCTTGTGAAAAAATAAAACAATGCCATTTGCAGCACCATAGATGAGTCTAGAAGTAATCACGCCACTTGGAGTAAGTGAGAAAGCGAAAGACCCATATCCTATCATATCACATATAGGTGTTACCTAAAAAATGATACAAACAAAGATATTTCCACAGAGAAACACTATCATAGCTTCATTAAAAAAACTTATGGTTCACCAAATGGAAAGGTGTGAGATTGGATACATTACCATATTGAGGTTAACAGAGAGATACAAACACATGTGAAATATATAATCACCAAAGACCTACGCGATACCAAGAGGAGACTACTCAACATTGTGTCATAACCGACATGGGAAAAGGATCCGAAGAAGAATAGATATATGCATATGTGTGAAAGAACCACATCTTGCACACCTAGAACAAAGAAAACATTGTAATCAAGTTTGCTGTGATAAAAAATAAAAATTAAGTTAAAAATACCAACAAGAAGTAATGAGACATAAACTTAAATGGCTTTTTCCTCGCACATTCCATTCTAATTTACAACCTAGAACACCACTTCCAGTAAGGCTCTGTTGCCCTAGTAACCAGATTTGGTAAAGGAGAAATGCTGCCGCCTTGTGGCCGATTCCCACAAGAGCAGCTTTTAACCCACAGCTAATGGTCACTTACCATTCACAAGGACTCAGGGCTGTAAAGGACACCTGCCCTAAAAAAGTGTGCTGAGGTAGGGAATGGATAAAAAAAAATTCAAAACACGCAGGATTTTCAAGATAGTATAAAGAGGTAAGTTTTACTCACTCTCTTTTTAAAGAAAGGAAAATGGATAAAAGTTCCACCTCAGGAAGTATTAGACTCATGCAATCTAATCTACAAAAAGTTTTCAACTCACACCAGTTGACTGACCATTGGCAAAAAGTCTACAAACAATAAATGCTGAAGAGGTTTTAGAGAACTGTGTATCCTCTAGCTGCTGGTGAGATGTAAAAGGGTTAAACGCTAATAATGAGAACAGAAAGGAGCTGCGTTGAAAAGGAAAAACTGAGGTACCATTCAATCCAGCAGGCGCACCAATGGGCCTCTCACCTGAGAAGACCAGAATGAAGAAGACCCGGGTTGCAAAAGCTGCACTGCAGCCTTATTCACAATAGACAAGACAGTGAAGCAACCAAAATGTCCATCAACGGATGAAAGGATAAAGAAGAAGTGGTGGTCCATGTAGACAATGAATACTAGGCATGGAAAACAGTGAAACACTGCTCTTTGAGGCACCATAGATGATCTTGGAGATAATCACAGAACATGAGGTAAGTCGGAAAGCAAAAGTCCTATATCCTATGATATCACTTATAGGCGTTATCTAATAACGGACACAAATGAACATATTTCCACAAAGAAAGTCAATCACAGACTTATTTAAAAAAAAAACTATGCTTATCTAAAAGGAAAGGTGGGGGGGGATGGATAAATGAAGATTAGCGTTACCATATGTATACAAATACATATTATATACATATATCAAAAAGACCGACCCTATAGCAAGGAAGGTTTACGGAACACTCTGTAATAATTTACAGGGGAAGAGGATCTCTACATAAATAGGTATATAGAATATGTAGATGAACCAGAGTGTGTACACCTTGGACAAGCAACATTCTAACCATTACCCCAAATGAAAAAATTAAAACAACGAACTAGGAGTAATGAGACATAAACTTATGGGGGGTTTTCCTGGCACATTCCATCCAAATTTACAACCTAGGCAAACGACTTCCAGAACGGCTCTGCTGCCCTAGAACCCAGATTTGGCAATGGAGAAATGCTGCATCCTTGTGGTCGTTTCCCACAACAGCAGCTTTAAACCCACTGCCAAAGGTCACTAAATATTCACCAATGGCAGTTCTGTAAATGGCACCTGCCCTCCAAAAAATACTGAGGTCGAAAATCGACCAAAAAATTCTAGAGTGCAACCTTCCAAAAAGAAAATTTGAAGAGGTATATTATACTCACAGTTTTTTTCTTTTTTCTTTTAACAGAAAAGAAAAAGGCGTGGACAAATGATGAATTGTAGGAATTTTGACAGGCATGTAAACCCAAATTACAAAAACCTATCAGCTCACACCAGTCAGAATGGCCATCAACAAAAATCCTGCAAACAATATATGCTGACGTGATTGTGGAGAAATGCGTCCCCTCGATTCTAAGGGGGACGTGATAAGAGTCACTAATGAAAGGACAATTGAGGTGCCTTGAAAAGGTAAACGTTGAGCTACCATAGCAGTCAATCAATCATACCCACTGCTGGGTCTATCACCTGAGAAAATGAAAATCAATAATCACAGGCTGGCAATCCGGCACTCCAGCAATATTTACCATAGGCAACACTTGGAAGCAACGGACATGTCCATCAACAGAGGAATGCACCAAGAAGAAGTGGTCCATGTACACAATGGAATATTAGCCATGGAAAACCTTGAAGCACTGCTCTTTGAGGCACCATAGATGAGCCTGGAGATAATCAAAAAACATGAAGTAGGTCGGAAAGCCAAAGACCTATAGCCTATATTATCACTTATGGCATTATCTAATAACTGACACAGATGAACATATTTCCAAAGAGAAAGACACTCACAGGCTTAGAAAACAAACTATGCTCATCTAAAAGGAAAGGAGGGGGGAAATTGAGAAATGAAGATTAGTGTTACTATACATATACAAATACATATTATATCCATGTATCAAAAAGACCGAACATATAGCAAGGGAGGTCGACGGAACACTGTAATATCTTACATGGGAAGAGTATCTGTACATTCATAGACATGCATAATGTACAAATGAACCAGATTGTGTACACCTAGGACAGACAATGTTCTAAATTTACCCAGATTAAAAAAAAAAATTTAAAAACCAAGAAGAAGTAATGAGATATAAACTTATGGGGATTTCTCCTGGCAAATTCCATTCTAATTTACAACCTAGGGCAATGACTTCCAGAAAGGCTCTGCTGCCCTAGTACCCAGATTGGGGAATGGAGAAATGCTACCTCCTTGAGGCCGTTTCCCACACCAGCAGCTTTGAACCCACTGCAAAAGGTCACTAAATTTTCACCAACTTGCAGTTTTGTAAATGGCACCCGCCCTCCAGAAAATTTCTGCGGTCAAAAATCGACCAAAAAATTCAAAAGAGGGCAACCTTCGAAGAAGACAATTTCAAGAGCTATATTGTACTCACGGTTTTTTCTTTTAAGAGAAAAGACAAAGGCGTAGGAATATGATGAATTTTAAAAATTTTAATGACATGCATACCCATATTACATAACCTATCAGCTCAGAGCAGTCAGAATGGCCAGTAGGAAAAATGCTGCAAAAAATAAATGGTGAAGGGAGTGTGGAGAAATGCGTACCCTCGGTTGTAAGGGGGGGGCATGTAAAGAGCCACTAATGAAAACACAATGTAGGCGCTTTGAACAGGGAAACATTGAGCTACCAGTCAATCAATCACAACCACTGCTTGGCCTATCACCTGAGAAAATGAGAATCAAAAAGTCACAGGCTGGCAAACCTGTACGCCAGCAAGATTTACCATAGTCAGTACTTGGAAGTAATGAAAATGTCCATCAACCGAGGAATGCACCAAGAAGAAGTGGTCCACGTACACAATGGAATATTACTCTAATAATAAATATAAATTAAATTTAAAAACAAACAAAAGCAAGGAGACATCAACATTTGTGGGTTTATCCGGGCACATTGCACTCTAGTTTATAACCGAAGAACACCACTGGCCGGTAGGTCTGTTTCCCTGGTACCAGCATGGGGAACGTAGAAAGGCTGCCGCTCTCTGGCCGTTACCTGCAAAAGCAGGTTTAAAGCCTGAGCTAATGGTCACTTCATATGAACAAGTACTGCAGGGCTGTAAATGAAACCTGCCCTCAAAATATCTTGAGGGAGATAATGGCCAAAATATTTCAAATGGTGACACATACTTTAAGAAAACACTTTGAAGAAATAAGCTCTAATCACAGCTGGAAAAATAAAAAGGACATGTCTAAAAGCTCAATTTCAACGCATTATGAGACACATGCAAATTCAACCACAAAGAGGTATCAGCTCACACCACTCAGAATAACCATCAGCAAAAACTACAAAGAATAAATGCTGAAGGTGCTGGGAAGAAATGCATACCCTCAACTTTATGTGGGACGTAACCTGGAAAGAGCCACTAAAGAGAACAGAATAGAGGTGCCTTTAAAATGTAAACATTGAGCTACCATAGGATCCAGCAGACCTATTCCTGGACCTATAAACTAAGAAGACAGAATTGGAAGGACACAGGTACGCAAATCTGCATTGCATAGTATTCCCATAGCCAAGATATGGAAGTAACCAGAAAGTCCACCGACAGATGGGCGGACAAAGAAGGACTGCTACATGTACAGATGGAATATGAGCTTGTGAAAAAATGAAACAATGCCATTTGCAGCACCATAGATGAGTCTAGAAGTAATCACGCCACTTGGAGTAAGTGAGAAAGCGAAAGACCCATATCCTATCATATCACATATAGGTGTTACCTAAAAAATGATACAAACAAAGATATTTCCACAGAGAAACACTATCATAGCTTCATTAAAAAAACTTATGGTTCACCAAATGGAAAGGTGTGAGATTGGATACATTACCATATTGAGGTTAACAGAGAGATACAAACACATGTGAAATATATAATCACCAAAGACCTACGCAATACCAAGAGGAGACTACTCAACATTGTGTCATAACCGACATGGGAAAAGGATCCGAAGAAGAATAGATATATGCGTATGTGTGAAAGAACCACATCTTGCACACCTAGAACAAAGAAAACATTGTAATCAAGTTTGCTGTGATAAAAAATAAAAATTAAGTTAAAAATACCAACAAGAAGTAATGAGACATAAACTTAAAGGGCTTTTTCCTCGCACATTCCATTCTAATTTACAACCTAGAACACCACTTCCAGTAAGGCTCTGTTGCCCTAGTAACCAGATTTGGTAAAGGAGAAATGCTGCCGCCTTGTGGCCGATTCCCACAAGAGCAGCTTTTAACCCACAGCTAATGGTCACTTACCATTCACAAGGACTCAGGGCTGTAAAGGACACCTGCCCTAAAAAAGTGTGCTGAGGTAGGGAATGGATAAAAAAAAAATTCAAAACACGCAGGATTTTCAAGATAGTATAAAGAGGTAAGTTTTACTCACTCTCTTTTTAAAGAAAGGAAAATGGATAAAAGTTCCACCTCAGGGAGTATTAGACTCATGCAATCTAATCTACAAAAAGTTTTCAACTCACACCAGTCGACTGACCATTGGCAAAAAGTCTACAAACAATAAATGCTGAAGAGGTTTTAGAGAACTGTGTATCCTCTAGCTGCTGGTGAGATGTAAAAGGGTTAAACGCTAATAATGAGAACAGAAAGGAGCTGCGTTGAAAAGGAAAAACTGAGGTACCATTCAATCCAGCAGGCGCACCAATGGGCCTCTCACCTGAGAAGACCAGAATGAAGAAGACCCGGGTTGCAAAAGCTGCACTGCAGCCTTATTCACAACAGACAAGACAGTGAAGCAACCAAAATGTCCATCAACAGATGAAAGGATAAAGAAGAAGTGGTGGTCCATGTAGACAATGAATACTAGCCATGGAAAACAGTGAAACACTGCTCTTTGAGGCACCATAGATGATCTTGGAGATAATCACAGAACATGAGGTAAGTCGGAAAGCAAAAGTCCTATATCCTATGATATCACTTATAGGCGTTATCTAATAACGGACACAAATGAACATATTTCCACAAAGAAAGTCAATCACAGACTTATTTAAAAAAAAAAACTATGCTTATCTAAAAGGAAAGGTGGGGGGGATGGATAAATGAAGATTAGCGTTACCATATGTATACAAATACATATTATATACATATATCAAAAAGACCGACCCTATAGCAAGGAAGGTTTACGGAACACTCTGTAATAATTTACAGGGGAAGAGGATCTCTACATAAATAGGTATATAGAATATGTAGATGAACCAGAGTGTGTACACCTTGGACAAGCAACATTCTAACCATTACCCCAAATGAAAAAATTAAAACAACGAACTAGGAGTAATGAGACATAAACTTATGGGGGGTTTTCCTGGCACATTCCATCCAAATTTACAACCTAGGCAAACGACTTCCAGAACGGCTCTGCTGCCCTGGTACCCAGATTTGGCAATGGAGAAATGCTGCATCCTTGTGGTCGTTTCCCACAACAGCAGCTTTAAACCCACTGCCAAAGGTCACTAAATATTCACCAATGGCAGTTCTGTAAATGGCACCTGCCCTCCAAAAAATACTGAGGTCGAAAATCGACCAAAAATTTCTAGAGTGCAACCTTCCAAAAAGAAAATTTGAAGAGGTATATTATACTCACACATTTTTTCTTTTTTCTTTTAACAGAAAAGAAAAAGGCGTGGACAAATGATGAATTGTAGGAATTTTGACAGGCATGTAAACCCAAATTACAAAAACCTATCAGCTCACACCAGTCAGAATGGCCATCAACAAAAATCCTGCAAACAATATATGCTGACGTGATTGTGGAGAAATGCGTCCCCTCGATTCTAAGGGGGACGTGGTAAGAGTCACTAATGAAAGGACAATTGAGGTGCCTTGAAAAGGTAAACGTTGAGCTACCATAGCAGTCAATCAATCATACCCACTGCTGGGTCTATCACCTGAGAAAATGAAAATCAATAATCACAGGCTGGCAATCCTGCACTCCAGCAATATTTACCATAGGCAACACTTGGAAGCAACGGACATGTCCATCAACAGAGGAATGCACCAAGAAGAAGTGGTCCATGTACACAATGGAATATTAGCCATGGAAAACCTTGAAGCACTGCTCTTTGAGGCACCATAGATGAGCCTGGAGATAATCACAAAACATGAAGTAGGTCGGAAAGCCAAAGACCTATAGCCTATATTATCACTTATGGCATTATCTAATAACTGACACAGATGAACATATTTCCAAAGAGAAAGACACTCACAGGCTTAGAAAACAAACTATGCTCATCTAAAAGGAAAGGAGGGGGGAAATTGAGAAATGAAGATTAGTGTTACTATACATATACAAATACATATTATATCCATGTATCAAAAAGACCGAACATATAGCAAGGGAGGTCGACGGAACACTGTAATATTTTACATGGGAAGAGGATCTGTACATTCATAGACATACATAATGTACAAATGAACCAGATTGTGTACACCTAGGACAGACAATGTTCCAAACTTTACCCAGATTAAAAAAAATTTAAAAACCAAGAAGAAGTAATGAGACATAAACTTATGGGGATTTCTCCTGGCAAATTCCATTCTAATTTACAACCTAGGACAATGACTTCCAGAAAGGCTCTGCTGCCCTAGTACCCAGATTGGGGAATGGAGAAATGCTACCTCCTTGTGGCCGTTTCCCACAACAGCAGCTTTGAACCCACTGCAAAAGGTCACTAAATTTTCACCAACTTGCAGTTCTGTAAATGGCACCCGCCCTCCAGAAAATTTCTGCGGTCAAAAATCGACCAAAAAATTCAAAAGAGAGCAACCTTCGAAGAAGACAATTTCAAGAGCTATATTGTACTCACGGTTTTTTCTTTTAAGAGAAAAGACAAAGGCGTAGGAATATGATGAATTTTAAAAATTTTAATGACATGCATACCCATATTACAAAACCTATCAGCTCACAGCAGTCAGAATGGCCATTAGGAAAAATGCTGCAAAAAATAAATGGTGAAGGGAGTGTGGAGAAATGCGTACCCTCGGTTGTAAGGGGGGGCATGTAAAGAGCCACTAATGAAAACACAATGTAGGCGCTTTGAACAGGGAAACATTGAGCTACCAGTCAATCAATCAAAACCACTGCTTGGCCTATCACCTGAGAAAATGAGAATCAAAAAGTCACAGGTTGGCAAACCTGTACGCCAGCAAGATTTACCATAGCCAGCACTTGGAAGCAATGAAAATATCCATCAACCGAGGAATGCACCAAGAAGAAGTGGTCCACGTACACAATGGAATATTACTCTAATAATAAATATAAATTAAATTTAAAAACAAACAAAAGCAAGGAGACATCAACATTTGTGGGTTTATCCGGGCACATTGCACTCCAGTTTACAACCGAAGAACACCACTGGCCGTTAGGTCTGTTTCCCTGGTACCAGCATGGGGAACGTAGAAAGGCTGCCGCTCTCTGGCCGTTACCTGCAAAAGCAGGTTTAAAGCCTGAGCTAATGGTCACTTCATATGAACAAGTACTGCAGGGCTGTAAATGAAACCTGCCCTCAAAATATCTTGAGGGAGATAATGGCCAAAATATTTCAAATGGTGACACATACTTTAAGAAAACACTTTGAAGAAATAAGCTCTAATCACAGCTGGAAAAATAAAAAGGACATGTCTAAAAGCTCAATTTCAACGCATTATGAGACACATGCAAATTCAACCACAAAGAGGTATCAGCTCACACCACTCAGAATAACCATCAGCAAAAACTACAAAGAATAAATGCTGAAGGTGCTGGGAAGAAATGCATACCCTCAACTTTATGTGGGACGTAACCTGGAAAGAGCCACTAAAGAGAACAGAATAGAGGTGCCTTTAAAAGGTAAACATTTAGCTACCATAGCATCCAGCAGACCTATTCCTGGACCTATAAACTAAGAAGACAGAATTGGAAGGACACAGGTACGCAAATCTGCATTGCATAGTATTCCCATAGCCAAGATATGGAAGTAACCAGAAAGTCCACCGACAGATGGGCGGACAAAGAAGAACTGCTACATGTACAGATGGAATATGAGCTTGTGAAAAAATGAAACAATGCCATTTGCAGCACCATAGATGAGTCTAGATGTAATCATGCCACTTGGAGTAAGTGAGAAAGCGAAAGACCCATATCCTATCATATCACATATAGGTGTTACCTAAAAAATGATACAAACAAAGATATTTCCACAGAGAAACACTATCATAGCTTCATTAAAAAAACTTATGGTTCACCAAATGGAAAGGTGTGAGGATTGGATACATTACCATATTGAGGTTAACAGAGAGATACAAACACATGTGAAATATATAATCACCAAAGACCTACGCAATACCAAGAGGAGACTACTCAACATTGTGTCATAACCGACATGGGAAAAGGATCCGAAGAAGAATAGATATATGCGTATGTGTGAAAGAACCACATCTTTCACACTTAGAACAAACAAAACATTGTAATCAAGTTTGCTGTGATGAAAAATAAAAATTAATTTAAAAATACCAACAAGAAGGTAATGAGACATAAACTTAAAGGGCTTTTTCCTCGCACATTCCATTCTAATTTACAACCTAGAACACCACTTCCAGTAAGGCTCTGTTGCCCTAGTAACCAGATTTGGTAAAGGAGAAATGCTGCCGCCTTGTGGCCGATTCCCGCAAGAGCAGCTTTTAACCCACAGCTAATGGTCACTTACCGTTCACAAGGATTCAGGGCTGTAAAGGACACCTGCCCTAAAAAAGTGTGCTGAGGTAGGGAATGGATAAAAAAAAAATTCAAAACACGCAGGATTTTCAAGATAGTATAAAGAGGTAAGTTTTACTCACTCTCTTTTTAAAGAAAGGAAAATGGATAAAAGTTCCACCTCAGGAAGTATTAGACTCATGCAATCTAATCTACAAAAAGTTTTCAACTCACACCAGTCGACTGACCATTGGCAAAAAGTCTACAAACAATAAATGCTGAAGAGGTTTTAGAGAACTGTGTATCCTCTAGCTGCTGGTGAGATGTAAAAGGGTTAAACGCTAATAATGAGAACAGAAAGGAGCTGCGTTGAAAAGGAAAAACTGAGGTACCATTCAATCCAGCAGGCGCACCAATGGGCCTCTCACCTGAGAAGACCAGAATGAAGAAGACCCGGGTTGCAAAAGCTGCACTGCAGCCTTATTCACAATAGACAAGACAGTGAAGCAACCAAAATGTCCATCAACAGATGAAAGGATAAAGAAGAAGTGGTGGTCCATGTAGACAATGAATACTAGGCATGGAAAACAGTGAAACACTGCTCTTTGAGGCACCATAGATGATCTTGGAGATAATCACAGAACATGAGGTAAGTCGGAAAGCAAAAGTCCTATATCCTATGATATCACTTATAGGCGTTATCTAATAACGGACACAAATGAACATATTTCCACAAAGAAAGTCAATCACAGACTTATTTAAAAAAAAAAACTATGCTTATCTAAAAGGAAAGGTGGGGGGGATGGATAAATGAAGATTAGCGTTACCATATGTATACAGATACATATTATATACATATATCAAAAAGACCGACCCTATAGCAAGGAAGGTTTACAGAACACTCTGTAATAATTTACAGGGGAAGAGGATCTCTACATAAATAGGTATATAGAATATGTAGATGAACCAGAGTGTGTACACCTTGGACAAGCAACATTCTAACCATTACCCCAATTGAAAAAATTAAAACAACGAACTAGGAGTAATGAGACATAAACTTGTGGGGGGTTTTCCTGGCACATTCCATCCAAATTTACAACCTAGGCAAACGACTTCCAGAACGGCTCTGCTGCCCTAGTACCCAGATTTGGGAATGGAGAAATGCTGCATCCTTGTGGCCGTTTCCGAAAACAGCAGCTTTAAACCCACTGCCAAAGGTCACTAAATATTCACCAATGGCAGTTCTGTAAATGGCACCTGCCCTCCAAAAAATACTGAGGTCGAAAATCGACCAAAAAATTCTAGAGTGCAACCTTCCAAAAAGAAAATTTGAAGAGGTATATTATACAAACACTTTTTTTCTTTTTTCTTTTAACAGAAAAGAAAAAGGTGTGGACAAATGATGAATTGTAGGAATTTTGACAGGCATGTAAACCCAAATTACAAAAACCTATCAGCTCACACCAGTCAGAATGGCCATCAACAAAAATCCTGCAAACAATATATGCTGACGTGATTGTGGAGAAATGCGTCCCCTCGATTCTAAGGGGGACGTGGTAAGAGTCACTAATGAAAGGACAATTGAGGTGCCTTGAAAAGGTAAACGTTGAGCTACCATAGCAGTCAATCAATCATACCCACTGCTGGGTCTATCACCTGAGAAAATGAAAATCAATAATCACAGGCTGGCAATCCTGCACTCCAGCAATATTTACCATAGGCAACACTTGGAAGCAACGGACATGTCCATCAACAGAGGAATGCACCAAGAAGAAGTGGTCCATGTACACAATGGAATATTAGCCATGGAAAACCTTGAAGCACTGCTCTTTGAGGCACCATAGATGAGCCTGGAGATAATCACAAAACATGAAGTAGGTCGGAAAGCCAAAGACCTATAGCCTATATTATCACTTATGGCATTATCTAATAACTGACACAGATGAACATATTTCCAAAGAGAAAGACACTCACAGGCTTAGAAAACAAACTATGCTCATCTAAAAGGAAAGGAGGGGGGAAATTGAGAAATGAAGATTAGTGTTACTATACATATACAAATACATATTATATCCATGTATCAAAAAGACCGAACATATAGCAAGGGAGGTCGACGGAACACTGTAATATTTTACATGGGAAGAGGATCTGTACATTCATAGACATGCATAATGTACAAATGAACCAGATTGTGTACACCTAGGACAGACAATCCTGCGCAATCCTGCGCTTTTGCGGCCAGCTCCCAAGAGAGCGAGTTGAAAAATGGAGCTCAGGGGCACTGCAATTCACAAACCTGCAGACTTATAAATGATAACTCTCGTCTACAAATATATTGAGGGAAGGCAACAAAGAGGATTTGAAAGCAAGGCAGAATTGCAGGAAACAGATTTCAGGAGGCAGATTCGAATCGCCTTTAAAGCACAGGAAAAGCGGCAAAACCTCGACAATGATGCCCTTGGCCAAAAAGGGCGTATGCGTTTTTTCCTGAATATATTCAGGAAAAAACGCATACGCCCTTTTTGGCCAACCAAGCAACCTGGAAAGGCAAATCAGCGCTACAAAGAAGTCTCGCTTCCCATCGGTCAAAAGGGCCATGCTGAATAAAGTGTCAAAACCAGAAATGCAGGACAGGCCACGGAGAAACGGGAGCCTTGCTACGCTGATGGGCGGGATGTAAATTGCCAACAGCCACTCTGGAGAAGTGTACGGTGTGTCCTGAAACATTTACAAAACTCAGCTTAGAGAGCATAGGGCACTTCCACTCATGGGCGTATAAATTGGGAAAACTAAAAATCAGCAAGACACAAGCACCCCAAAGTTTAGGTCTGCTCTGTTGACAAGAACCTCCACTTCGTTGCACCTTAAATATCCCAGGAAAGAGAAAAATGGATAAAGAAGTTGTGGTCCTTATGTACAATGGAATATCACTCAGCCATGAAATCAACGTCATAAGGCTAGTAGCAGCATGATGAGTGGATTTAGGTACGACGATTCTAAGTGAAATAAGTCACACAGAAAAAGACACTTATCATAAGATATCACCTATAGAGGGAATGTAAAAACCGCTGCCCTTGAACTGAATTACAAAACAGAACAGAGTCACACGGTTAGAAAACACACTATGGCTGCCTAACGGGAAAGGTGAGGTGGGGTGATGCATAAAATAAGGGTTTCAAATTAGCTCAGATACCGTTCCATAAACCCAATACGTAATAGACAAGACCTACTCCTTGCTCAGGGAACTGGACTCAACACCCCCTATTCACCGCCCAAGAGTATATCTGACTAGTAAGAATCTTAAAACCTATGTATTGATATCTCTCTGTAAGTGAGTCAAGTGGGTGTAAAGCTGCATAAACACAGCAGTGAAAAGCAGCTAAACCCCATTATAAAACTCAATTAATTTTAAAAACCCGTGAAACAAAGACAGTGAAAGGGAGAGAAATTCTTACAAAATTCGTTCAGGCGCTGTGATGCCACCTGGATTGACCATATCTAGACCCGCAGCCGATTGAGACATAAGGGTGGACACTCTTGGGGCTGAGAGGTTTGGTGAGGTTGGGTGAGCAAACGCAGACGCTTTAAAGTAATACTGCGTGGTACCCATCCCATGGGTCCCAAATCTCCAGGTTCAAGGGCATCTTCCTACATCGAAAACATGCATGAGAAACCCAGAAGATGGTCCACCGAGTGATCGGGAAAGGTTTCTAAAACGCACCTCATTTCTCGTCTCCTTGTGCTCGGGTTCGCCATTCCAGCCGCTTTACTAGCAATCTCCCTCCTTGGAGAATCAGCACCTTTAACCTCCTGTTCCATACAGGTGGCAATTTGAACTGAGGGTGAACGGGAAGACGGGGAACCAATGAGAGACTAGCTCTAGGTGTTGGGACAGGCACAGGTCACTCTATTTTCCCATCAGGAAGAAGAATTAACCACAGGCTCAGCCTGCCGCCCGGAAGCAGAATAGGGCCTAAAGCAATCCTGCGCTTTTGCGGCCAGCTCCCAAGAGAGCGAGTTGAAAAATGGAGCTCAGGGGCACTGCAATTCACAAACCTGCAGACTTATAAATGATAACTCTCGTCTACAAATATATTGAGGGAAGGCAACAAAGAGGATTTGAAAGCAAGGCAGAATTGCAGGAAACAGATTTCAGGAGGCAGATTCGAATCGCCTTTAAAGCACAGGAAAAGCGGCAAAACCTCGACAATGATGCCCTTGGCCAAAAAGGGCGTATGCGTTTTTTCCTGAATATATTCAGGAAAAAACGCATACGCCCTTTTTGGCCAACCAAGCAACCTGGAAAGGCAAATCAGCGCTACAAAGAAGTCTCGCTTCCCATCGGTCAAAAGGGCCATGCTGAATAAAGTGTCAAAACCAGAAATGCAGGACAGGCCACGGAGAAACGGGAGCCTTGCTACGCTGATGGGCGGGATGTAAATTGCCAATAGCCACTCTGGAGAAGTGTACGGTGTGTCCTGAAACATTTACAAATCTCAGCTTAGAGAGCATAGGGCACTTCCACTCATGGGCGTATAAACTGGGAAAACTAAAAATCAGCAAGACACAAGCACCCCAAAGTTTAGGGCTGCTCTGTTGACAAGAACCTCCACTTCGTTACACCTTAAATATCCCAGGAAAGAGAAAAATGGATAAAGAAGTTGTGGTCCTTATGTACAATGGAATATCACTCAGCCATGAAATCAACGTCATAAGGCTAGTAGCAGCATGATGAGTGGATTTAGGTACGACGATTCTAAGTGAAATAAGTCACACAGAAAAAGACACTTATCATAAGATATCACCTATAGAGGGAATGTAAAAACCGCTGCCCTTGAACTGAATTACAAAACAGAACAGAGTCACACGGTTAGAAAACACACTATGGCTGCCTAACGGGAAAGGTGAGGTGGGGTGATGCATAAAATAAGGGTTTCAAATTAGCTCAGATACCGTTCCATAAACCCAATACGTAATAGACAAGACCTACTCCTTGCTCAGGGAACTGGACTCAACACCCCCTATTCACCGCCCAAGAGTATATCTGACTAGTAAGAATCTTAAAACCTATGTATTGATATCTCTCTGTAAGTGAGTCAAGTGGGTGTAAAGCTGCATAAACACAGCAGTGAAAAGCAGCTAAACCCCATTATAAAACTCAATTAATTTTAAAAACCCGTGAAACAAAGACAGTGAAAGGGAGAGAAATTCTTACAAAATTCGTTCAGGCGCTGTGATGCCACCTGGATTGACCATATCTAGACCCGCAGCTGATTGAGACATAAGGGTGGACACTCTTGGGGCTGAGAGGTTTGGTGAGGTTGGGTGAGCAAACGCAGACGCTTTAAAGTAATACTGCGTGGTACCCATCCCATGGGTCCCAAATCTCCAGGTTCAAGGGCATCTTCCTACATCGAAAACATGCATGAGAAACCCAGAAGATGGTCCACCGAGTGATCGGGAAAGGTTTCTAAAACGCACCTCATTTCTCGTCTCCTTGTGCTCGGGTTCGCCATTCCAGCCGCTTTACTAGCAATCTCCCTCCTTGGAGAATCAGCACCTTTAACCTCCTGTTCCATACAGGTGGCAATTTGAACTGAGGGTGAACGGGAAGACGGGGAACCAATGAGAGACTAGCTCTAGGTGTTGGGACAGGCACAGGTCACTCTATTTTCCCATCAGGAAGAAGAATTAACCACAGGCTCAGCCTGCCGCCCGGAAGCAGAATAGGGCCTAAAGCAATCCTGCGCTTTTGCGGCCAGCTCCCAAGAGAGCGAGTTGAAAAATGGAGCTCAGGGGCACTGCAATTCACAAACCTGCAGACTTATAAATGATAACTCTCGTCTACAAATATATTGAGGGAAGGCAACAAAGAGGATTTGAAAGCAAGGCAGAATTGCAGGAAACAGATTTCAGGAGGCAGATTCGAATCGCCTTTAAAGCACAGGAAAAGCGGCAAAACCTCGACAATGATGCCCTTGGCCAAAAAGGGCGTATGCGTTTTTTCCTGAATATATTCAGGAAAAAACGCATACGCCCTTTTTGGCCAACCAAGCAACCTGGAAAGGCAAATCAGCGCTACAAAGAAGTCTCGCTTCCCATCGGTCAAAAGGGCCATGCTGAATAAAGTGTCAAAACCAGAAATGCAGGACAGGCCACGGAGAAACGGGAGCCTTGCTACGCTGATGGGCGGGATGTAAATTGCCAATAGCCACTCTGGAGAAGTGTACGGTGTGTCCTGAAACATTTACAAATCTCAGCTTAGAGAGCATAGGGCACTTCCACTCATGGGCGTATAAACTGGGAAAACTAAAAATCAGCAAGACACAAGCACCCCAAAGTTTAGGGCTGCTCTGTTGACAAGAACCTCCACTTCGTTACACCTTAAATATCCCAGGAAAGAGAAAAATGGATAAAGAAGTTGTGGTCCTTATGTACAATGGAATATCACTCAGCCATGAAATCAACGTCATAAGGCTAGTAGCAGCATGATGAGTGGATTTAGGTACGACGATTCTAAGTGAAATAAGTCACACAGAAAAAGACACTTATCATAAGATATCACCTATAGAGGGAATGTAAAATCTGCTGCCCTTGAACTGAATTACAAAACAGAACAGAGTCACACGGTTAGAAAACACACTATGGCTGCCTAACGGCAAAGGTGAGGTGGGGTGATGCATAAAACAAGGGTTTCAAATTAGCTCAGATACCGTTCCATAAACCCAATACGTAATAGACAAGACCTACTCCTTGCTCAGGGAACTGGACTCAACACCCCCTATTCACCGCCCAAGAGTATATCTGACTAGTAAGAATCTTAAAACCTATGTATTGATATCTCTCTGTAAGTGAGTCAAGTGGGTGTAAAGCTGCATAAACACAGCAGTGAAAAGCAGCTAAACCCCATTATAAAACTCAATTAATATTAAAAACCCGTGAAACAAAGACAGTGAACGGGAGATAAATACTTACAAAATTCGTTCAGGCGCTGTGATGCCACCTGGATTGACCATATCTAGACCCGCAGCTGATTGAGACATAAGGGTGGACACTCTTGGGGCTGAGGGGTTTGGTGAGGTTCGGTGAGCAAACGCAGACGCTTTAAAGTAATACTGCGTGGTACCCATCCCATGGGTCCCAAATCTCCAGGTTCAAGGGCATCTTCATACATCGAAAACATGCATGAGAAACCCAGAAGATGGTCCACCGAGTGATCGGGAAACGTTTCTAAAACGTACCTCATTTCTCGTCTCCTTGTGCTCGGGTTCGCCATTCCAGCCGCTTTACTAGCAATCTCCCTCCTTGGAGAATCAGCACCTTTAACCTCCTGTTCCATACAGGTGGCAATTTGAACTGAGGGTGAACGGGAAGACGGGGAACCAATGAGAGACTAGCTCTAGGTGTTGGGACAGGCACAGGTCACTCTATTTTCCCATCAGGAAGAAGAATTAACCACAGGCTCAGTCTGCCGCCCGGAAGCAGAATAGGGCCTAAAGCAATCCTGCGCTTTTGCGGCCAGCTCCCAAGAGAGCGAGTTGAAAAATGGAGCTCAGGGGCACTGCAATTCACAAACCTGCAGACTTATAAATGATAACTCTCGTCTACAAATATATTGAGGGAAGGCAACAAAGAGGATTTGAAAGCAAGGCAGAATTGCAGGAAACAGATTTCAGGAGGCAGATTCGAATCGCCTTTAAAGCACAGGAAAAGCGGCAAAACCTCGACAATGATGCCCTTGGCCAAAAAGGGCGTATGCGTTTTTTCCTGAATATATTCAGGAAAAAACGCATACGCCCTTTTTGGCCAACCAAGCAACCTGGAAAGGCAAATCAGCGCTACAAAGAAGTCTCGCTTCCCATCGGTCAAAAGGGCCATGCTGAATAAAGTGTCAAAACCAGAAATGCAGGACAGGCCACGGAGAAACGGGAGCCTTGCTACGCTGATGGGCGGGATGTAAATTGCCAACAGCCACTCTGGAGAAGTGTACGGTGTGTCCTGAAACATTTACAAAACTCAGCTTAGAGAGCATAGGGCACTTCCACTCATGGGCGTATAAACTGGGAAAACTAAAAATCAGCAAGACACAAGCACCCCAAAGTTTAGGTCTGCTCTGTTGACAAGAACCTCCACTTCGTTGCACCTTAAATATCCCAGGAAAGAGAAAAATGGATAAAGAAGTTGTGGTCCTTATGTACAATGGAATATCACTCAGCCATGAAATCAACGTCATAAGGCTAGTAGCAGCATGATGAGTGGATTTAGGTACGACGATTCTAAGTCAAATAAGTCACACAGAAAAAGACACTTATCATAAGATATCACCGATAGAGGGAATGTAAAAACCGCTGCCCTTGAACTGAATTACAAAACAGAACAGAGTCACACGGTTAGAAAACACACTATGGCTGCCTAACGGCAAAGGTGAGGTGGGGTGATGCATAAAACAAGGGTTTCAAATTAGCTCAGATACCGTTCCATAAACCCAATACGTAATAGACAAGACCTACTCCTTGCTCAGGGAACTGGACTCACCACCCCCTATTCACCGCCCAAGAGTATATCTGACTAGTAAGAATCTTAAAACCTATGTATTGATATCTCTCTGTAAGTGAGTCAAGTGGGTGTAAAGCTGCATAAACACAGCAGTGAAAAGCAGCTAAACCCCATTATAAAACTCAATTAATTTTAAAAACCCGTGAAACAAAGACAGTGAAAGGGAGAGAAATTCTTACAAAATTCGTTCAGGCGCTGTGATGCCACCTGGATTGACCATATCTAGACCCGCAGCTGATTGAGACATAAGGGTGGACACTCTTGGGGCTGAGGGGTTTGGTGAGGTTCGGTGAGCAAACGCAGACGCTTTAAAGTAATACTGCGTGGTACCCATCCCATGGGTCCCAAATCTCCAGGTTCAAGGGCATCTTCCTACATCGAAAACATGCATGAGAAACCCAGAAGATGGTCCACCGAGTGATCGGGAAAGGTTTCTAAAACGCACCTCATTTCTCGTCTCCTTGTGCTCGGGTTCGCCATTCCAGCCGCTTTACTAGCAATCTCCCTCCTTGGAGAATCAGCACCTTTAACCTCCTGTTCCATACAGGTGGCAATTTGAACTGAGGGTGAACGGGAAGACGGGGAACCAATGAGAGACTAGCTCTAGGTGTTGGGACAGGCACAGGTCACTCTATTTTCCCATCAGGAAGAAGAATTAACCACAGGCTCAGTCTGCCGCCCGGAAGCAGAATAGGGCCTAAAGCAATCCTGCGCTTTTGCGGCCAGCTCCCAAGAGAGCGAGTTGAAAAATGGAGCTCAGGGGCACTGCAATTCACAAACCTGCAGACTTATAAATGATAACTCTCGTCTACAAATATATTGAGGGAAGGCAACAAAGAGGATTTGAAAGCAAGGCAGAATTGCAGGAAACAGATTTCAGGAGGCAGATTCGAATCGCCTTTAAAGCACAGGAAAAGCGGCAAAACCTCGACAATGATGCCCTTGGCCAAAAAGGGCGTATGCGTTTTTTCCTGAATATATTCAGGAAAAAACGCATACGCCCTTTTTGGCCAACCAAGCAACCTGGAAAGGCAAATCAGCGCTACAAAGAAGTCTCGCTTCCCATCGGTCAAAAGGGCCATCCTGAATAAAGTGTCAAAACCAGAAATGCAGGACAGGCCACGGAGAAACGGGAGCCTTGCTACGCTGATGGGCGGGATGTAAATTGCCAACAGCCACTCTGGAGAAGTGTACGGTGTGTCCTGAAACATTTACAAATCTCAGCTTAGAGAGCATAGGGCACTTCCACTCATGGGCGTATAAATTGGGAAAACTAAAAATCAGCAAGACACAAGCACCCCAAAGTTTAGGGCTGCTCTGTTGACAAGAACCTCCACTTCGTTACACCTTAAATATCCCAGGAAAGAGAAAAATGGATAAAGAAGTTGTGGTCCTTATGTACAATGGAATATCACTCAGCCATGAAATCAACGTCATAAGGCTAGTAGCAGCATGATGAGTGGATTTAGGTACGACGATTCTAAGTCAAATAAGTCACACAGAAAAAGACACTTATCATAAGATATCACCTATAGAGGGAATGTAAAAACCGCTGCCCTTGAACTGAATTACAAAACAGAACAGAGTCACACGGTTAGAAAACACACTATGGCTGCCTAACGGCAAAGGTGAGGTGGGGTGATGCATAAAACAAGGGTTTCAAATTAGCTCAGATACCGTTCCATAAACCCAATACATAATAGACAAGACCTACTCCTTGCTCAGGGAACTGGACTCAACACCCCCTATTCACCGCCCAAGAGTATATCTGACTAGTAAGAATCTTAAAACCTATGTATTGATATCTCTCTGTAAGTGAGTCAAGTGGGTGTAAAGCTGCATAAACACAGCAGTGAAAAGCAGCTAAACCCCATTATAAAACTCAATTAATTTTAAAAACCCGTGAAACAAAGACAGTGAAAGGGAGAGAAATTCTTACAAAATTCGTTCAGGCGCTGTGATGCCACCTGGATTGACCATATCTAGACCCGCAGCTGATTGAGACATAAGGGTGGACACTCTTGGGGCTGAGGGGTTTGGTGAGGTTCGGTGAGCAAACGCAGACGCTTTAAAGTAATACTGCGTGGTACCCATCCCATGGGTCCCAAATCTCCAGGTTCAAGGGCATCTTCCTACATCGAAAACATGCATGAGAAACCCAGAAGATGGTCCACCGAGTGATCGGGAAAGGTTTCTAAAACGCACCTCATTTCTCGTCTCCTTGTGCTCGGGTTCGCCATTCCAGCCGCTTTACTAGCAATCTCCCTCCTTGGAGAATCAGCACCTTTAACCTCCTGTTCCATACAGGTGGCAATTTGAACTGAGGGTGAACGGGAAGACGGTGAACCAATGAGAGACTAGCTCTAGGTGTTGGGACAGGCACAGGTCTCTCTATTTTCCCATCAGGAAGAAGAATTAACCACAGGCTCAGTCTGCCGCCCGGAAGCAGAATAGGGCCTAAAGCAATCCTGCGCTTTTGCGGCCAGCTCCCAAGAGAGCGAGTTGAAAAATGGAGCTCAGGGGCACTGCAATTCACAAACCTGCAGACTTATAAATGATAACTCTCGTCTACAAATATATTGAGGGAAGGCAACAAAGAGGATTTGAAAGCAAGGCAGAATTGCAGGAAACAGATTTCAGGAGGCAGATTCGAATCGCCTTTAAAGCACAGGAAAAGCGGCAAAACCTCGACAATGATGCCCTTGGCCAAAAAGGGCGTATGCGTTTTTTCCTGAATATATTCAGGAAAAAACGCATACGCCCTTTTTGGCCAACCAAGCAACCTGGAAAGGCAAATCAGCGCTACAAAGAAGTCTCGCTTCCCATCGGTCAAAAGGGCCATGCTGAATAAAGTGTCAAAACCAGAAATGCAGGACAGGCCACGGAGAAACGGGAGCCTTGCTACGCTGATGGGCGGGATGTAAATTGCCAACAGCCACTCTGGAGAAGTGTACGGTGTGTCCTGAAACATTTACAAATCTCAGCTTAGAGAGCATAGGGCACTTCCACTCATGGGCGTATAAATTGGGAAAACTAAAAATCAGCAAGACACAAGCACCCCAAAGTTTAGGGCTGCTCTGTTGACAAGAACCTCCACTTCGTTACACCTTAAATATCCCAGGAAAGAGAAAAATGGATAAAGAAGTTGTGGTCCTTATGTACAATGGAATATCACTCAGCCATGAAATCAACGTCATAAGGCTAGTAGCAGCATGATGAGTGGATTTAGGTACGACGATTCTAAGTCAAATAAGTCACACAGAAAAAGACACTTATCATAAGATATCACCTATAGAGGGAATGTAAAAACCGCTGCCCTTGAACTGAATTACAAAACAGAACAGAGTCACACGGTTAGAAAACACACTATGGCTGCCTAACGGCAAAGGTGAGGTGGGGTGATGCATAAAACAAGGGTTTCAAATTAGCTCAGATACCGTTCCATAAACCCAATACATAATAGACAAGACCTACTCCTTGCTCAGGGAACTGGACTCAACACCCCCTATTCACCGCCCAAGAGTATATCTGACTAGTAAGAATCTTAAAACCTATGTATTGATATCTCTCTGTAAGTGAGTCAAGTGGGTGTAAAGCTGCATAAACACAGCAGTGAAAAGCAGCTAAACCCCATTATAAAACTCAATTAATTTTAAAAACCCGTGAAACAAAGACAGTGAAAGGGAGAGAAATTCTTACAAAATTCGTTCAGGCGCTGTGATGCCACCTGGATTGACCATATCTAGACCCGCAGCTGATTGAGACATAAGGGTGGACACTCTTGGGGCTGAGGGGTTTGGTGAGGTTCGGTGAGCAAACGCAGACGCTTTAAAGTAATACTGCGTGGTACCCATCCCATGGGTCCCAAATCTCCAGGTTCAAGGGCATCTTCCTACATCGAAAACATGCATGAGAAACCCAGAAGATGGTCCACCGAGTGATCGGGAAAGGTTTCTAAAACGCACCTCATTTCTCGTCCCCTTGTGCTCGGGTTCGCCATTCCAGCCGCTTTACTAGCAATCTCCCTCCTTGGAGAATCAGCACCTTTAACCTCCTGTTCCATACAGGTGGCAATTTGAACTGAGGGTGAACGGGAAGACGGGGAACCAATGAGAGACTAGCTCTAGGTGTTGGGACAGGCACAGGTCACTCTATTTTCCCATCAGGAAGAAGAATTAACCACAGGCTCAGTCTGCCGCCCGGAAGCAGAATAGGGCCTAAAGCAATCCTGCGCTTTTGCGGCCAGCTCCCAAGAGAGCGAGTTGAAAAATGGAGCTCAGGGGCACTGCAATTCACAAACCTGCAGACTTATAAATGATAACTCTCGTCTACAAATATATTGAGGGAAGGCAACAAAGAGGATTTGAAAGCAAGGCAGAATTGCAGGAAACAGATTTCAGGAGGCAGATTCGAATCGCCTTTAAAGCACAGGAAAAGCGGCAAAACCTCGACAATGATGCCCTTGGCCAAAAAGGGCGTATGCGTTTTTTCCTGAATATATTCAGGAAAAAACGCATACGCCCTTTTTGGCCAACCAAGCAACCTGGAAAGGCAAATCAGCGCTACAAAGAAGTCTCGCTTCCCATCGGTCAAAAGGGCCATGCTGAATAAAGTGTCAAAACCAGAAATGCAGGACAGGCCACGGAGAAACGGGAGCCTTGCTACGCTGATGGGCGGGATGTAAATTGCCAACAGCCACTCTGGAGAAGTGTACGGTGTGTCCTGAAACATTTACAAATCTCAGCTTAGAGAGCATAGGGCACTTCCACTCATGGGCGTATAAATTGGGAAAACTAAAAATCAGCAAGACACAAGCACCCCAAAGTTTAGGGCTGCTCTGTTGACAAGAACCTCCACTTCGTTACACCTTAAATATCCCAGGAAAGAGAAACATGGATAAAGAAGTTGTGGTCCTTATGTACAATGGAATATCACTCAGCCATGAAATCAACGTCATAAGGCTAGTAGCAGCATGATGAGTGGATTTAGGTACGACGATTCTAAGTCAAATAAGTCACACAGAAAAAGACACTTATGATAAGATATCACCTATAGAGGGAATGTAAAAACCGCTGCCCTTGAACTGAATTACAAAACAGAACAGAGTCACACGGTTAGAAAACACACTATGGCTGCCTAACGGGAAAGGTGAGGTGGGGTGATGCATAAAACAAGGGTTTCAAATTAGCTCAGATACCGTTCCATAAACCCAATACGTAATAGACAAGACCTACTCCTTGCTCAGGGAACTGGACTCAACACCCCCTATTCACCGCCCAAGAATATATCTGACTAGTAAGAATCTTAAAACTTATGTATTGATATCTCTCTGTAAGTGAGTCAAGTGGGTGTAAAGCTGCATAAACACAGCAGTGAAAAGCAGCTAAACCCCATTATAAAACTCAATTAATTTTAAAAACCCGTGAAACAAAGACAGTGAAAGGGAGAGAAATTCTTACAAAATTCGTTCAGGCGCTGTGATGCCACCTGGATTGACCATATCTAGACCCGCAGCTGATTGAGACATAAGGGTGGACACTCTTGGGGCTGAGGGGTTTGGTGAGGTTCGGTGAGCAAACGCAGACGCTTTAAAGTAATACTGCGTGGTACCCATCCCATGGGTGCCAAATCTCCAGGTTCAAGGGCATCTTCCTACATCGAAAACATGCATGAGAAACCCAGAAGATGGTCCACCGAGTGATCGGGAAAGGTTTCTAAAACGCACCTCATTTCTCGTCTCCTTGTGCTCGGGTTCGCCATTCCAGCCGCTTTACTAGCAATCTCCCTCCTTGGAGAATCAGCACCTTTAACCTCCTGTTCCATACAGGTGGCAATTTGAACTGAGGGTGAACGGGAAGACGGGGAACCAATGAGAGACTAGCTCTAGGTGTTGGGACAGGCACAGGTCACTCTATTTTCCCATCAGGAAGAAGAATTAAGCACAGGCTCAGTCTGCCGCCCGGAAGCAGAATAGGGCCTAAAGCAATCCTGCGCTTTTGCGGCCAGCTCCCAAGAGAGCGAGTTGAAAAATGGAGCTCAGGGGCACTGCAATTCACAAACCTCCAGACTTATAAATGTTAACTCTCGTCCACAAATAGATTGAGGGAAAGCAACGAAGAGGATTTGAAAGCAAGGCAGAATTGCAGGAAACAGATTTCAGGAGGCAGATTCGAATCGCCTTTAAAGCACAGGAAAAGCGGCAAAACCTCGACAATGATGCCCTTGGCCAAAAAGGGCGTATGCGTTTTTTCCTGAATATATTCAGGAAAAAACGCATACGCCCTTTTTGGCCAACCAAGCAACCTGGAAAGGCAAATCAGCGCTACAAAGAAGTCTCGCTTCCCATCGGTCAAAAGGGCCATGCTGAATAAAGTGTCAAAACCAGAAATGCAGGACAGGCCACGGAGAAACGGGAGCCTTGCTACGCTGATGGGCGGGATGTAAATTGCCAACAGCCACTCTGGAGAAGTGTACGGTGTGTCCTGAAACATTTACAAATCTCAGCTTAGAGAGCATAGGGCACTTCCACTCATGGGCGTATACATTGGGAAAACTAAAAATCAGCAAGACACAAGCACCCCAAAGATTAGGGCTGCTCTGTTGACAAGAACCTCCACTTCGTTACACCTTAAATATCCCAGGAAAGAGAAAAATGGATAAAGAAGTTGTGGTCCTTATGTAAAATGGAATATCACTCAGCCATGAAATCAACGTCATAAGGCTAGTAGCAGCATGATGAGTGGATTTAGGTACGACGATTCTAAGTGAAATAAGTCACACAGAAAAAGACACTTATCATAAGATATCACTTATAGAGGGAATGTAAAAACCGCTGCCCTTGAACTGAATTACAAAACAGAACAGAGTCACATGGTTAGAAAACACACTATGGCTGCCTAACGGGAAAGGTGAGGTGGGGTGATGCATAAAACAAGGGTTTCAAATTAGCTCAGATACCGTTCCATAAACCCAATACGTAATAGACAAGACCTACTCCTTGCTCAGGGAACTGGACTCAACACCCCCTATTCACCGCCCAAGAATATATCTGACTAGTAAGAATCTTAAAACCTATGTATTGATATCTCTCTGTAAGTGAGTCAAGTGGGTGTAAAGCTGCATAAACACAGCAGTGAAAAGCAGCTAAACCCCATTATGAAACTCAATTAATTTTAAAAACCCGTGAAACAAAGACAGTGAAAGGGAGAGAAATTCTTACAAAATTCGTTCAGGCGCTGTGATGCCACCTGGATTGACCATATCTAGACCCGCAGCTGATTGAGACATAAGGGTGGACACTCTTGGGGCTGAGGGGTTTGGTGAGGTTCGGTGAGCAAACGCAGACGCTTTAAAGTAATACTGCGTGGTACCCATCCCATGGGTCCCAAATCTCCAGGTTCAAGGGCATCTTCCTACATCGAAAACATGCATGAGAAACCCAGAAGATGGTCCACCGAGTGATCGGGAAAGGTTTCTAAAACGCACCTCATTTCTCATCTCCTTGTGCTCGGGATCGCCATTCCAGCCGCTTTACTAGCAATCTCCCTCCTTGGAGAATCAGCACCTGTAACCTCCTGTTCCATACAGGTTGCAATTTGTCCTGAGGATGAACGGGAAGAGGGGGAACCAATGAGAGACTAGCTCTAGGTGTTGGGACTGGCACAGGTCACTCTTTTTTCCAATCAGGAAGAAGAATTAACCACAAGCTCAGTCTGCCGCCCGGAAGCAGAATAGGGCCTAAAGCAATCCTGCGCTTTTGCGGCCAGCTCCCAAGAGAGCGAGTTGAAAAATGGAGCTCAGGGGCACTGCAATTCACAAACCTGCAGACTTATAAATGATAACTCTCGTCTACAAATATATTGAGGGAAGGCAACAAAGAGGATTTGAAAGCAAGGCAGATTTGCAGGCAACAGATTTCAGGAGGCAGATTCGAATCGCCTTTAAAGCACAGGAAAAGCGGCAAAACCTCGACAATGATGCCCTTGGCCAAAAAGGGCGTATGCGTTTTTTCCTGAATATATTCAGGAAAAAACGCATACGCCCTTTTTGGCCAACCAAGCAACCTGGAAAGGCAAATCAGCGCTACAAAGAAGTCTCGCTTCCCATCGGTCAAAAGGGCCATGCTGAATAAAGTGTCAAAACCAGAAATGCAGGACAGGCCACGGAGAAACGGGAGCCTTGCTACGCTGATGGGCGGGATGTAAATTGCCAACAGCCACTCTGGAGAAGTGTACGGTGTGTCCTGAAACATTTACAAAACTCAGCTTAGAGAGCATAGGGCACTTCCACTCATGGGCGTATAAATTGGGAAAACTAAAAATCAGCAAGACACAAGCACCCCAAAGTTTAGGGCTGCTCTGTTGACAAGAACCTCCACTTCGTTACACCTTAAATATCCCAGGAAAGAGAAACATGGATAAAGAAGTTGTGGTCCTTATGTACAATGGAATATCACTCAGCCATGAAATCAACGTCATAAGGCTAGTAGCAGCATGATGAGTGGATTTAGGTACGACGATTCTAAGTCAAATAAGTCACACAGAAAAACACACTTATCATAAGATATCACCTACAGAGGGAATGTAAAAACCGCTGCCCTTGAACTGAATTACAAAACAGAACAGAGTCACACGGTTAGAAAACACACTATGGCTGCCTAACGGGAAAGGTGAGGTGGGGTGATGCATAAAACAAGGGTTTCAAATTAGCTCAGATACCGTTCCATAAACCCAATACGTAATAGACAAGACCTACTCCTTGCTCAGGGAACTGGACTCAACACCCCCTATTCACCGCCCAAGAATATATCTGACTAGTAAGAATCTTAAAACTTATGTATTGATATCTCTCTGTAAGTGAGTCAAGTGGGTGTAAAGCTGCATAAACACAGCAGTGAAAAGCAGCTAAACCCCATTATAAAACTCAATTAATTTTAAAAACCCGTGAAACAAAGACAGTGAAAGGGAGAGAAATTCTTACAAAATTCGTTCAGGCGCTGTGATGCCACCTGGATTGACCATATCTAGACCCGCAGCTGATTGAGACATAAGGGTGGACACTCTTGGGGCTGAGGGGTTTGGTGAGGTTCGGTGAGCAAACGCAGACGCTTTAAAGTAATACTGCGTGGTACCCATCCCATGGGTCCCAAATCTCCAGGTTCAAGGGCATCTTCCTACATCGAAAACATGCATGAGAAACCCAGAAGATGGTCCACCGAGTGATCGGGAAAGGTTTCTAAAACGCACCTCATTTCTCGTCTCCTTGTGCTCGGGTTCGCCATTCCAGCCGCTTTACTAGCAATCTCCCTCCTTGGAGAATCAGCACCTTTAACCTCCTGTTCCATACAGGTGGCAATTTGAACTGAGGGTGAACGGGAAGACGGGGAACCAATGAGAGACTAGCTCTAGGTGTTGGGACAGGCACAGGTCACTCTATTTTCCCATCAGGAAGAAGAATTAAGCACAGGCTCAGTCTGCCGCCCGGAAGCAGAATAGGGCCTAAAGCAATCCTGCGCTTTTGCGGCCAGCTCCCAAGAGAGCGAGTTGAAAAATGGAGCTCAGGGGCACTGCAATTCACAAACCTGCAGACTTATAAATGTTAACTCTCGTCCACAAATAGATTGAGGGAAAGCAACGAAGAGGATTTGAAAGCAAGGCAGAATTGCAGGAAACAGATTTCAGGAGGCAGATTCGAATCGCCTTTAAAGCACAGGAAAAGCGGCAAAACCTCGACAATGATGCCCTTGGCCAAAAAGGGCGTATGCGTTTTTTCCTGAATATATTCAGGAAAAAACGCATACGCCCTTTTTGGCCAACCAAGCAACCTGGAAAGGCAAATCAGCGCTACAAAGAAGTCTCGCTTCCCATCGGTCAAAAGGGCCATGCTGAATAAAGTGTCAAAACCAGAAATGCAGGACAGGCCACGGAGAAACGGGAGCCTTGCTACGCTGATGGGCGGGATGTAAATTGCCAACAGCCACTCTGGAGAAGTGTACGGTGTGTCCTGAAACATTTACAAATCTCAGCTTAGAGAGCATAGGGCACTTCCACTCATGGGCGTATACATTGGGAAAACTAAAAATCAGCAAGACACAAGCACCCCAAAGATTAGGGCTGCTCTGTTGACAAGAACCTCCACTTCGTTACACCTTAAATATCCCAGGAAAGAGAAAAATGGATAAAGAAGTTGTGGTCCTTATGTAAAATGGAATATCACTCAGCCATGAAATCAACGTCATAAGGCTAGTAGCAGCATGATGAGTGGATTTAGGTACGACGATTCTAAGTGAAATAAGTCACACAGAAAAAGACACTTATCATAAGATATCACTTATAGAGGGAATGTAAAAACCGCTGCCCTTGAACTGAATTACAAAACAGAACAGAGTCACATGGTTAGAAAACACACTATGGCTGCCTAACGGGAAAGGTGAGGTGGGGTGATGCATAAAACAAGGGTTTCAAATTAGCTCAGATACCGTTCCATAAACCCAATACGTAATAGACAAGACCTACTCCTTGCTCAGGGAACTGGACTCAACACCCCCTATTCACCGCCCAAGAATATATCTGACTAGTAAGAATCTTAAAACCTATGTATTGATATCTCTCTGTAAGTGAGTCAAGTGGGTGTAAAGCTGCATAAACACAGCAGTGAAAAGCAGCTAAACCCCATTATGAAACTCAATTAATTTTAAAAACCCGTGAAACAAAGACAGTGAAAGGGAGAGAAATTCTTACAAAATTCGTTCAGGCGCTGTGATGCCACCTGGATTGACCATATCTAGACCCGCAGCTGATTGAGACATAAGGGTGGACACTCTTGGGGCTGAGGGGTTTGGTGAGGTTCGGTGAGCAAACGCAGACGCTTTAAAGTAATACTGCGTGGTACCCATCCCATGGGTCCCAAATCTCCAGGTTCAAGGGCATCTTCCTACATCGAAAACATGCATGAGAAACCCAGAAGATGGTCCACCGAGTGATCGGGAAAGGTTTCTAAAACGCACCTCATTTCTCATCTCCTTGTGCTCGGGATCGCCATTCCAGCCGCTTTACTAGCAATCTCCCTCCTTGGAGAATCAGCACCTGTAACCTCCTGTTCCATACAGGTTGCAATTTGTCCTGAGGATGAACGGGAAGAGGGGGAACCAATGAGAGACTAGCTCTAGGTGTTGGGACTGGCACAGGTCACTCTTTTTTCCAATCAGGAAGAAGAATTAACCACAAGCTCAGTCTGCCGCCCGGAAGCAGAATAGGGCCTAAAGCAATCCTGCGCTTTTGCGGCCAGCTCCCAAGAGAGCGAGTTGAAAAATGGAGCTCAGGGGCACTGCAATTCACAAACCTGCAGACTTATAAATGATAACTCTCGTCTACAAATATATTGAGGGAAGGCAACAAAGAGGATTTGAAAGCAAGGCAGATTTGCAGGCAACAGATTTCAGGAGGCAGATTCGAATCGCCTTTAAAGCACAGGAAAAGCGGCAAAACCTCGACAATGATGCCCTTGGCCAAAAAGGGCGTATGCGTTTTTTCCTGAATATATTCAGGAAAAAACGCATACGCCCTTTTTGGCCAACCAAGCAACCTGGAAAGGCAAATCAGCGCTACAAAGAAGTCTCGCTTCCCATCGGTCAAAAGGGCCATGCTGAATAAAGTGTCAAAACCAGAAATGCAGGACAGGCCACGGAGAAACGGGAGCCTTGCTACGCTGATGGGCGGGATGTAAATTGCCAACAGCCACTCTGGAGAAGTGTACGGTGTGTCCTGAAACATTTACAAAACTCAGCTTAGAGAGCATAGGGCACTTCCACTCATGGGCGTATAAATTGGGAAAACTAAAAATCAGCAAGACACAAGCACCCCAAAGTTTAGGGCTGCTCTGTTGACAAGAACCTCCACTTCGTTACACCTTAAATATCCCAGGAAAGAGAAACATGGATAAAGAAGTTGTGGTCCTTATGTACAATGGAATATCACTCAGCCATGAAATCAACGTCATAAGGCTAGTAGCAGCATGATGAGTGGATTTAGGTACGACGATTCTAAGTCAAATAAGTCACACAGAAAAACACACTTATCATAAGATATCACCTACAGAGGGAATGTAAAAACCGCTGCCCTTGAACTGAATTACAAAACAGAACAGAGTCACACGGTTAGAAAACACACTATGGCTGCCTAACGGGAAAGGTGAGGTGGGGTGATGCATAAAACAAGGGTTTCAAATTAGCTCAGATACCGTTCCATAAACCCAATACGTAATAGACAAGACCTACTCCTTGCTCAGGGAACTGGACTCAACACCCCCTATTCACCGCCCAAGAATATATCTGACTAGTAAGAATCTTAAAACTTATGTATTGATATCTCTCTGTAAGTGAGTCAAGTGGGTGTAAAGCTGCATAAACACAGCAGTGAAAAGCAGCTAAACCCCATTATAAAACTCAATTAATTTTAAAAACCCGTGAAACAAAGACAGTGAAAGGGAGAGAAATTCTTACAAAATTCGTTCAGGCGCTGTGATGCCACCTGGATTGACCATATCTAGACCCGCAGCTGATTGAGACATAAGGGTGGACACTCTTGGGGCTGAGGGGTTTGGTGAGGTTCGGTGAGCAAACGCAGACGCTTTAAAGTAATACTGCGTGGTACCCATCCCATGGGTCCCAAATCTCCAGGTTCAAGGGCATCTTCCTACATCGAAAACATGCATGAGAAACCCAGAAGATGGTCCACCGAGTGATCGGGAAAGGTTTCTAAAACGCACCTCATTTCTCGTCTCCTTGTGCTCGGGTTCGCCATTCCAGCCGCTTTACTAGCAATCTCCCTCCTTGGAGAATCAGCACCTTTAACCTCCTGTTCCATACAGGTGGCAATTTGAACTGAGGGTGAACGGGAAGACGGGGAACCAATGAGAGACTAGCTCTAGGTGTTGGGACAGGCACAGGTCTCTCTATTTTCCCATCAGGAAGAAGAATTAACCACAGGCTCAGTCTGCCGCCCGGAAGCAGAATAGGGCCTAAAGCAATCCTGCGCTTTTGCGGCCAGCTCCCAAGAGAGCGAGTTGAAAAATGGAGCTCAGGGGCACTGCAATTCACAAACCTGCAGACTTATAAATGATAACTCTCGTCTACAAATATATTGAGGGAAGGCAACAAAGAGGATTTGAAAGCAAGGCAGAATTGCAGGAAACAGATTTCAGGAGGCAGATTCGAATCGCCTTTAAAGCACAGGAAAAGCGGCAAAACCTCGACAATGATGCCCTTGGCCAAAAAGGGCGTATGCGTTTTTTCCTGAATATATTCAGGAAAAAACGCATACGCCCTTTTTGGCCAACCAAGCAACCTGGAAAGGCAAATCAGCGCTACAAAGAAGTCTCGCTTCCCATCGGTCAAAAGGGCCATGCTGAATAAAGTGTCAAAACCAGAAATGCAGGACAGGCCACGGAGAAACGGGAGCCTTGCTACGCTGATGGGCGGGATGTAAATTGCCAACAGCCACTCTGGAGAAGTGTACGGTGTGTCCTGAAACATTTACAAATCTCAGCTTAGAGAGCATAGGGCACTTCCACTCATGGGCGTATAAATTGGGAAAACTAAAAATCAGCAAGACACAAGCACCCCAAAGTTTAGGGCTGCTCTGTTGACAAGAACCTCCACTTCGTTACACCTTAAATATCCCAGGAAAGAGAAAAATGGATAAAGAAGTTGTGGTCCTTATGTACAATGGAATATCACTCAGCCATGAAATCAACGTCATAAGGCTAGTAGCAGCATGATGAGTGGATTTAGGTACGACGATTCTAAGTCAAATAAGTCACACAGAAAAAGACACTTATCATAAGATATCACCTATAGAGGGAATGTAAAAACCGCTGCCCTTGAACTGAATTACAAAACAGAACAGAGTCACACGGTTAGAAAACACACTATGGCTGCCTAACGGCAAAGGTGAGGTGGGGTGATGCATAAAACAAGGGTTTCAAATTAGCTCAGATACCGTTCCATAAACCCAATACATAATAGACAAGACCTACTCCTTGCTCAGGGAACTGGACTCAACACCCCCTATTCACCGCCCAAGAGTATATCTGACTAGTAAGAATCTTAAAACCTATGTATTGATATCTCTCTGTAAGTGAGTCAAGTGGGTGTAAAGCTGCATAAACACAGCAGTGAAAAGCAGCTAAACCCCATTATAAAACTCAATTAATTTTAAAAACCCGTGAAACAAAGACAGTGAAAGGGAGAGAAATTCTTACAAAATTCGTTCAGGCGCTGTGATGCCACCTGGATTGACCATATCTAGACCCGCAGCTGATTGAGACATAAGGGTGGACACTCTTGGGGCTGAGGGGTTTGGTGAGGTTCGGTGAGCAAACGCAGACGCTTTAAAGTAATACTGCGTGGTACCCATCCCATGGGTCCCAAATCTCCAGGTTCAAGGGCATCTTCCTACATCGAAAACATGCATGAGAAACCCAGAAGATGGTCCACCGAGTGATCGGGAAAGGTTTCTAAAACGCACCTCATTTCTCGTCTCCTTGTGCTCGGGTTCGCCATTCCAGCCGCTTTACTAGCAATCTCCCTCCTTGGAGAATCAGCACCTTTAACCTCCTGTTCCATACAGGTGGCAATTTGAACTGAGGGTGAACGGGAAGACGGGGAACCAATGAGAGACTAGCTCTAGGTGTTGGGACAGGCACAGGTCACTCTATTTTCCCATCAGGAAGAAGAATTAACCACAGGCTCAGTCTGCCGCCCGGAAGCAGAATAGGGCCTAAAGCAATCCTGCGCTTTTGCGGCCAGCTCCCAAGAGAGCGAGTTGAAAAATGGAGCTCAGGGGCACTGCAATTCACAAACCTGCAGACTTATAAATGATAACTCTCGTCTACAAATATATTGAGGGAAGGCAACAAAGAGGATTTGAAAGCAAGGCAGAATTGCAGGAAACAGATTTCAGGAGGCAGATTCGAATCGACTTTAAAGCACAGGAAAAGCGGCAAAACCTCGACAATGATGCCCTTGGCCAAAAAGGGCGTATGCGTTTTTTCCTGAATATATTCAGGAAAAAACGCATACGCCCTTTTTGGCCAACCAAGCAACCTGGAAAGGCAAATCAGCGCTACAAAGAAGTCTCGCTTCCCATCGGTCAAAAGGGCCATGCTGAATAAAGTGTCAAAACCAGAAATGCAGGACAGGCCACGGAGAAACGGGAGCCTTGCTACGCTGATGGGCGGGATGTAAATTGCCAACAGCCACTCTGGAGAAGTGTACGGTGTGTCCTGAAACATTTACAAATCTCAGCTTAGAGAGCATAGGGCACTTCCACTCATGGGCGTATAAATTGGGAAAACTAAAAATCAGCAAGACACAAGCACCCCAAAGTTTAGGGCTGCTCTGTTGACAAGAACCTCCACTTCGTTACACCTTAAATATCCCAGGAAAGAGAAACATGGATAAAGAAGTTGTGGTCCTTATGTACAATGGAATATCACTCAGCCATGAAATCAACGTCATAAGGCTAGTAGCAGCATGATGAGTGGATTTAGGTACGACGATTCTAAGTCAAATAAGTCACACAGAAAAAGACACTTATCATAAGATATCACCTATAGAGGGAATGTAAAAACCGCTGCCCTTGAACTGAATTACAAAACAGAACAGAGTCACACGGTTAGAAAACACACTATGGCTGCCTAACGGGAAAGGTGAGGTGGGGTGATGCATAAAACAAGGGTTTCAAATTAGCTCAGATACCGTTCCATAAACCCAATACGTAATAGACAAGACCTACTCCTTGCTCAGGGAACTGGACTCAACACCCCCTATTCACCGCCCAAGAATATATCTGACTAGTAAGAATCTTAAAACTTATGTATTGATATCTCTCTGTAAGTGAGTCAAGTGGGTGTAAAGCTGCATAAACACAGCAGTGAAAAGCAGCTAAACCCCATTATAAAACTCAATTAATTTTAAAAACCCGTGAAACAAAGACAGTGAAAGGGAGAGAAATTCTTACAAAATTCGTTCAGGCGCTGTGATGCCACCTGGATTGACCATATCTAGACCCGCAGCTGATTGAGACATAAGGGTGGACACTCTTGGGGCTGAGGGGTTTGGTGAGGTTCGGTGAGCAAACGCAGACGCTTTAAAGTAATACTGCGTGGTACCCATCCCATGGGTGCCAAATCTCCAGGTTCAAGGGCATCTTCCTACATCGAAAACATGCATGAGAAACCCAGAAGATGGTCCACCGAGTGATCGGGAAAGGTTTCTAAAACGCACCTCATTTCTCGTCTCCTTGTGCTCGGGTTCGCCATTCCAGCCGCTTTACTAGCAATCTCCCTCCTTGGAGAATCAGCACCTTTAACCTCCTGTTCCATACAGGTGGCAATTTGAACTGAGGGTGAACGGGAAGACGGGGAACCAATGAGAGACTAGCTCTAGGTGTTGGGACAGGCACAGGTCACTCTATTTTCCCATCAGGAAGAAGAATTAAGCACAGGCTCAGTCTGCCGCCCGGAAGCAGAATAGGGCCTAAAGCAATCCTGCGCTTTTGCGGCCAGCTCCCAAGAGAGCGAGTTGAAAAATGGAGCTCAGGGGCACTGCAATTCACAAACCTGCAGACTTATAAATGTTAACTCTCGTCCACAAATAGATTGAGGGAAAGCAACGAAGAGGATTTGAAAGCAAGGCAGAATTGCAGGAAACAGATTTCAGGAGGCAGATTCGAATCGCCTTTAAAGCACAGGAAAAGCGGCAAAACCTCGACAATGATGCCCTTGGCCAAAAAGGGCGTATGCGTTTTTTCCTGAATATATTCAGGAAAAAACGCATACGCCCTTTTTGGCCAACCAAGCAACCTGGAAAGGCAAATCAGCGCTACAAAGAAGTCTCGCTTCCCATCGGTCAAAAGGGCCATGCTGAATAAAGTGTCAAAACCAGAAATGCAGGACAGGCCACGGAGAAACGGGAGCCTTGCTACGCTGATGGGCGGGATGTAAATTGCCAACAGCCACTCTGGAGAAGTGTACGGTGTGTCCTGAAACATTTACAAATCTCAGCTTAGAGAGCATAGGGCACTTCCACTCATGGGCGTATACATTGGGAAAACTAAAAATCAGCAAGACACAAGCACCCCAAAGATTAGGGCTGCTCTGTTGACAAGAACCTCCACTTCGTTACACCTTAAATATCCCAGGAAAGAGAAAAATGGATAAAGAAGTTGTGGTCCTTATGTAAAATGGAATATCACTCAGCCATGAAATCAACGTCATAAGGCTAGTAGCAGCATGATGAGTGGATTTAGGTACGACGATTCTAAGTGAAATAAGTCACACAGAAAAAGACACTTATCATAAGATATCACTTATAGAGGGAATGTAAAAACCGCTGCCCTTGAACTGAATTACAAAACAGAACAGAGTCACATGGTTAGAAAACACACTATGGCTGCCTAACGGGAAAGGTGAGGTGGGGTGATGCATAAAACAAGGGTTTCAAATTAGCTCAGATACCGTTCCATAAACCCAATACGTAATAGACAAGACCTACTCCTTGCTCAGGGAACTGGACTCAACACCCCCTATTCACCGCCCAAGAATATATCTGACTAGTAAGAATCTTAAAACCTATGTATTGATATCTCTCTGTAAGTGAGTCAAGTGGGTGTAAAGCTGCATAAACACAGCAGTGAAAAGCAGCTAAACCCCATTATGAAACTCAATTAATTTTAAAAACCCGTGAAACAAAGACAGTGAAAGGGAGAGAAATTCTTACAAAATTCGTTCAGGCGCTGTGATGCCACCTGGATTGACCATATCTAGACCCGCAGCTGATTGAGACATAAGGGTGGACACTCTTGGGGCTGAGGGGTTTGGTGAGGTTCGGTGAGCAAACGCAGACGCTTTAAAGTAATACTGCGTGGTACCCATCCCATGGGTCCCAAATCTCCAGGTTCAAGGGCATCTTCCTACATCGAAAACATGCATGAGAAACCCAGAAGATGGTCCACCGAGTGATCGGGAAAGGTTTCTAAAACGCACCTCATTTCTCGTCTCCTTGTGCTCGGGTTCGCCATTCCAGCCGCTTTACTAGCAATCTCCCTCCTTGGAGAATCAGCACCTTTAACCTCCTGTTCCATACAGGTTGCAATTTGTCCTGAGGGTGAACGGGAAGAGGGGGAACCAATGAGAGACTAGCTCTAGGTGTTGGGACAGGCACAGGTCACTCTATTTTCCCATCAGGAAGAAGAATTAACCACAGGCTCAGTCTGCCGCCCGGAAGCAGAATAGGGCCTAAAGCAATCCTGCGCTTTTGCGGCCAGCTCCCAAGAGAGCGAGTTGAAAAATGGAGCTCAGGGGCACTGCAATTCACAAACCTGCAGACTTATAAATGATAACTCTCGTCTACAAATATATTGAGGGAAGGCAACAAAGAGGATTTGAAAGCAAGGCAGAATTGCAGGAAACAGATTTCAGGAGGCAGATTCGAATCGCCTTTAAAGCACAGGAAAAGCGGCAAAACCTCGACAATGATGCCCTTGGCCAAAAAGGGCGTATGCGTTTTTTCCTGAATATATTCAGGAAAAAACGCATACGCCCTTTTTGGCCAACCAAGCAACCTGGAAAGGCAAATCAGCGCTACAAAGAAGTCTCGCTTCCCATCGGTCAAAAGGGCCATGCTGAATAAAGTGTCAAAACCAGAAATGCAGGACAGGCCACGGAGAAACGGGAGCCTTGCTACGCTGATGGGCAGGATGTAAATTGCCAACAGCCACTCTGGAGAAGTGTACGGTGTGTCCTGAAACATTTACAAAACTCAGCTTAGAGAGCATAGGGCACTTCCACTCATGGGCGTATAAATTGGGAAAACTAAAAATCAGCAAGACACAAGCACCCCAAAGTTTAGGGCTGCTCTGTTGACAAGAACCTCCACTTCGTTACACCTTAAATATCCCAGGAAAGAGAAACATGGATAAAGAAGTTGTGGTCCTTATGTACAATGGAATATCACTCAGCCATGAAATCAACGTCATAAGGCTAGTAGCAGCATGATGAGTGGATTTAGGTACGACGATTCTAAGTCAAATAAGTCACACAGAAAAAGACACTTATCATAAGATATCACCTATAGAAGGAATGTAAAAACCGCTGCCCTTGAACTGAATTACAAAACAGAACAGAGTCACACGGTTAGAAAACACACTATGGCTGCCTAACGGGAAAGGTGAGGTGGGGTGATGCATAAAACAAGGGTTTCAAATTAGCTCAGATACCGTTCCATAAACCCAATACGTAATAGACAAGACCTACTCCTTGCTCAGGGAACTGGACTCAACACCCCCTATTCACCGCCCAAGAATATATCTGACTAGTAAGAATCTTAAAACTTATGTATTGATATCTCTCTGTAAGTGAGTCAAGTGGGTGTAAAGCTGCATAAACACAGCAGTGAAAAGCAGCTAAACCCCATTATAAAACTCAATTAATTTTAAAAACCCGTGAAACAAAGACAGTGAAAGGGAGAGAAATTCTTACAAAATTCGTTCAGGCGCTGTGATGCCACCTGGATTGACCATATCTAGACCCGCAGCTGATTGAGACATAAGGGTGGACACTCTTGGGGCTGAGGGGTTTGGTGAGGTTCGGTGAGCAAACGCAGACGCTTTAAAGTAATACTGCGTGGTACCCATCCCATGGGTGCCAAATCTCCAGGTTCAAGGGCATCTTCCTACATCGAAAACATGCATGAGAAACCCAGAAGATGGTCCACCGAGTGATCGGGAAAGGTTTCTAAAACGCACCTCATTTCTCGTCTCCTTGTGCTCGGGTTCGCCATTCCAGCCGCTTTACTAGCAATCTCCCTCCTTGGAGAATCAGCACCTTTAACCTCCTGTTCCATACAGGTGGCAATTTGAACTGAGGGTGAACGGGAAGACGGGGAACCAATGAGAGACTAGCTCTAGGTGTTGGGACAGGCACAGGTCACTCTATTTTCCCATCAGGAAGAAGAATTAAGCACAGGCTCAGTCTGCCGCCCGGAAGCAGAATAGGGCCTAAAGCAATCCTGCGCTTTTGCGGCCAGCTCCCAAGAGAGCGAGTTGAAAAATGGAGCTCAGGGGCACTGCAATTCACAAACCTGCAGACTTATAAATGATAACTCTCGTCTACAAATATATTGAGGGAAGGCAACAAAGAGGATTTGAAAGCAAGGCAGAATTGCAGGAAACAGATTTCAGGAGGCAGATTCGAATCGCCTTTAAAGCACAGGAAAAGCGGCAAAACCTCGACAATGATGCCCTTGGCCAAAAAGGGCATATGCGTTTTTTCCTGAATATATTCAGGAAAAAACGCATATGCCCTTTTTGGCCAACCAAGCAACCTGGAAAGGCAAATCAGCGCTACAAAGAAGTCTCGCTTCCCATCGGTCAAAAGGGCCATGCTGAATAAAGTGTCAAAACCAGAAATGCAGGACAGGCCACGGAGAAACGGGAGCCTTGCTACGCTGATGGGCGGGATGTAAATTGCCAACAGCCACTCTGGAGAAGTGTACGGTGTGTCCTGAAACATTTACAAATCTCAGCTTAGAGAGCATAGGGCACTTCCACTCATGGGCGTATAAATTGGGAAAACTAAAAATCAGCAAGACACAAGCACCCCAAAGTTTAGGGCTGCTCTGTTGACAAGAACCTCCACTTCGTTACACCTTAAATATCCCAGGAAAGAGAAACATGGATAAAGAAGTTGTGGTCCTTATGTACAATGGAATATCACTCAGCCATGAAATCAACGTCATAAGGCTAGTAGCAGCATGATGAGTGGATTTAGGTACGACGATTCTAAGTCAAATAAGTCACACAGAAAAAGACACTTATCATAAGATATCACCGATAGAGGGAATGTAAAAACCGCTGCCCTTGAACTGAATTACAAAACAGAACAGAGTCACACGGTTAGAAAACACACTATGGCTGCCTAACGGCAAAGGTGAGGTGGGGTGATGCATAAAACAAGGGTTTCAAATTAGCTCAGATACCGTTCCATAAACCCAATACGTAATAGACAAGACCTACTCCTTGCTCAGGTAACTGGACTCACCACCCCCTATTCACCGCCCAAGAGTATATCTGACTAGTAAGAATCTTAAAACCTATGTATTGATATCTCTCTGTAAGTGAGTCAAGTGGGTGTAAAGCTGCATAAACACAGCAGTGAAAAGCAGCTAAACCCCATTATAAAACTCAATTAATTTTAAAAACCCGTGAAACAAAGACAGTGAAAGGGAGAGAAATTCTTACAAAATTCGTTCAGGCGCTGTGATGCCACCTGGATTGACCATATCTAGACCCGCAGCTGATTGAGACATAAGGGTGGACACTCTTGGGGCTGAGGGGTTTGGTGAGGTTCGGTGAGCAAACGCAGACGCTTTAAAGTAATACTGCGTGGTACCCATCCCATGGGTCCCAAATCTCCAGGTTCAAGGGCATCTTCCTACATCGAAAACATGCATGAGAAACCCAGAAGATGGTCCACCGAGTGATCGGGAAAGGTTTCTAAAACGCACCTCATTTCTCGTCTCCTTGTGCTCGGGTTCGCCATTCCAGCCGCTTTACTAGCAATCTCCCTCCTTGGAGAATCAGCACCTTTAACCTCCTGTTCCATACAGGTGGCAATTTGAACTGAGGGTGAACGGGAAGACGGGGAACCAATGAGAGACTAGCTCTAGGTGTTGGGACAGGCACAGGTCACTCTATTTTCCCATCAGGAAGAAGAATTAAGCACAGGCTCAGTCTGCCGCCCGGAAGCAGAATAGGGCCTAAAGCAATCCTGCGCTTTTGCGGCCAGCTCCCAAGAGAGCGAGTTGAAAAATGGAGCTCAGGGGCACTGCAATTCACAAACCTGCAGACTTATAAATGATAACTCTCGTCTACAAATATATTGAGGGAAGGCAACAAAGAGGATTTGAAAGCAAGGCAGAATTGCAGGAAACAGATTTCAGGAGGCAGATTCGAATCGCCTTTAAAGCACAGGAAAAGCGGCAAAACCTCGACAATGATGCCCTTGGCCAAAAAGGGCGTATGCGTTTTTTCCTGAATATATTCAGGAAAAAACGCATACGCCCTTTTTGGCCAACCAAGCAACCTGGAAAGGCAAATCAGCGCTACAAAGAAGTCTCGCTTCCCATCGGTCAAAAGGGCCATGCTGAATAAAGTTTCAAAACCAGAAATGCAGGACAGGCCACGGAGAAACGGGAGCCTTGCTAGGCTGATGGGCGGGATGTAAATTGCCAACAGCCACTCTGGAGAAGTGTACGGTGTGTCCTGAAACATTTACAAATCTCAGCTTAGAGAGCATAGGGCACTTCCACTCATGGGCGTATAAATTGGGAAAACTAAAAATCAGCAAGACACAAGCACCCCAAAGTTTAGGGCTGCTCTGTTGACAAGAACCTCCACTTCGTTACACCTTAAATATCCCAGGAAAGAGAAACATGGATAAAGAAGTTGTGGTCCTTATGTACAATGGAATATCACTCAGCCATGAAATCAACGTCATAAGGCTAGTAGCAGCATGATGAGTGGATTTAGGTACGACGATTCTAAGTCAAATAAGTCACACAGAAAAAGACACTTATCATAAGATATCACCTATAGAGGGAATGTAAAAACCGCTGCCCTTGAACTGAATTACAAAACAGAACAGAGTCACACGGTTAGAAAACACACTATGGCTGTCTAACGGCAAAGGTGAGGTGGGGTGATGCATAAAACAAGGGTTTCAAATTAGCTCAGATACCGTTCCATAAACCCAATACATAATAGACAAGACCTACTCCTTGCTCAGGGAACTGGACTCAACACCCCCTATTCACCGCCCAAGAGTATATCTGACTAGTAAGAATCTTAAAACCTATGTATTGATATCTCTCTGTAAGTGAGTCAAGTGGGTGTAAAGCTGCATAAACACAGCAGTGAAAAGCAGCTAAACCCCATTATAAAACTCAATTAATTTTAAAAACCCGTGAAACAAAGACAGTGAAAGGGAGAGAAATTCTTACAAAATTCGTTCAGGCGCTGTGATGCCACCTGGATTGACCATATCTAGACCCGCAGCTGATTGAGACATAAGGGTGGACACTCTTGGGGCTGAGGGGTTTGGTGAGGTTCGGTGAGCAAACGCAGACGCTTTAAAGTAATACTGCGTGGTACCCATCCCATGGGTCCCAAATCTCCAGGTTCAAGGGCATCTTCCTACATCGAAAACATGCATGAGAAACCCAGAAGATGGTCCACCGAGTGATCGGGAAAGGTTTCTAAAACGCACCTCATTTCTCGTCTCCTTGTGCTCGGGTTCGCCATTCCAGCCGCTTTACTAGCAATCTCCCTCCTTGGAGAATCAGCACCTTTAACCTCCTGTTCCATACAGGTTGCAATTTGTCCTGAGGGTGAACGGGAAGAGGGGGAACCAATGAGAGACTAGCTCTAGGTGTTGGGACAGGCACAGGTCGCTCTATTTTCCCATCAGGAAGAAGAATTAACCACAGGCTCAGTCTGCCGCCCGGAAGCAGAATAGGGCCTAAAGCAATCCTGCGCTTTTGCGGCCAGCTCCCAAGAGAGCGAGTTGAAAAATGGAGCTCAGGGGCACTGCAATTCACAAACCTGCAGACTTATAAATGATAACTCTCGTCTACAAATATATTGAGGGAAGGCAACAAAGAGGATTTGAAAGCAAGGCAGAATTGCAGGAAACAGATTTCAGGAGGCAGATTCGAATCGCCTTTAAAGCACAGGAAAAGCGGCAAAACCTCGACAATGATGCCCTTGGCCAAAAAGGGCGTATGCGTTTTTTCCTGAATATATTCAGGAAAAAACGCATACGCCCTTTTTGGCCAACCAAGCAACCTGGAAAGGCAAATCAGCGCTACAAAGAAGTCTCGCTTCCCATCGGTCAAAAGGGCCATGCTGAATAAAGTGTCAAAACCAGAAATGCAGGACAGGCCACGGAGAAACGGGAGCCTTGCTACGCTGATGGGCAGGATGTAAATTGCCAACAGCCACTCTGGAGAAGTGTACGGTGTGTCCTGAAACATTTACAAAACTCAGCTTAGAGAGCATAGGGCACTTCCACTCATGGGCGTATAAATTGGGAAAACTAAAAATCAGCAAGACACAAGCACCCCAAAGTTTAGGGCTGCTCTGTTGACAAGAACCTCCACTTCGTTACACCTTAAATATCCCAGGAAAGAGAAACATGGATAAAGAAGTTGTGGTCCTTATGTACAATGGAATATCACTCAGCCATGAAATCAACGTCATAAGGCTAGTAGCAGCATGATGAGTGGATTTAGGTACGACGTTTCTAAGTCAAATAAGTCACACAGAAAAAGACACTTATCATAAGATATCACCTATAGAGGGAATGTAAAAACCGCTGCCCTTGAACTGAATTACAAAACAGAACAGAGTCACACGGTTAGAAAACACACTATGGCTGCCTAACGGGAAAGGTGAGGTGGGGTGATGCATAAAACAAGGGTTTCAAATTAGCTCAGATACCGTTCCATAAACCCAATACGTAATAGACAAGACCTACTCCTTGCTCAGGGAACTGGACTCAACACCCCCTATTCACCGCCCAAGAATATATCTGACTAGTAAGAATCTTAAAACTTATGTATTGATATCTCTCTGTAAGTGAGTCAAGTGGGTGTAAAGCTGCATAAACACAGCAGTGAAAAACAGCTAAACCCCATTATAAAACTCAATTAATTTTAAAAACCCGTGAAACAAAGACAGTGAAAGGGAGAGAAATTCTTACAAAATTCGTTCAGGCGCTGTGATGCCACCTGGATTGACCATATCTAGACCCGCAGCTGATTGAGACATAAGGGTGGACACTCTTGGGGCTGAGGGGTTTGGTGAGGTTCGGTGAGCAAACGCAGACGCTTTAAAGTAATACTGCGTGGTACCCATCCCATGGGTCCCAAATCTCCAGGTTCAAGGGCATCTTCCTACATCGAAAACATGCATGAGAAACCCAGAAGATGGTCCACCGAGTGATCGGGAAAGGTTTCTAAAACGCACCTCATTTCTCGTCTCCTTGTGCTCGGGTTCGCCATTCCAGCCGCTTTACTAGCAATCTCCCTCCTTGGAGAATCAGCACCTTTAACCTCCTGTTCCATACAGGTGGCAATTTGAACTGAGGGTGAACGGGAAGACGGGGAACCAATGAGAGACTAGCTCTAGGTGTTGGGACAGGCACAGGTCACTCTATTTTCCCATCAGGAAGAAGAATTAAGCACAGGCTCAGTCTGCCGCCCGGAAGCAGAATAGGGCCTAAAGCAATCCTGCGCTTTTGCGGCCAGCTCCCAAGAGAGCGAGTTGAAAAATGGAGCTCAGGGGCACTGCAATTCACAAACCTGCAGACTTATAAATGATAACTCTCGTCTACAAATATATTGAGGGAAGGCAACAAAGAGGATTTGAAAGCAAGGCAGAATTGCAGGAAACAGATTTCAGGAGGCAGATTCGAATCGCCTTTAAAGCACAGGAAAAGCGGCAAAACCTCGACAATGATGCCCTTGGCCAAAAAGGGCGTATGCGTTTTTTCCTGAATATATTCAGGAAAAAACGCATACGCCCTTTTTGGCCAACCAAGCAACCTGGAAAGGCAAATCAGCGCTACAAAGAAGTCTCGCTTCCCATCGGTCAAAAGGGCCATGCTGAATAAAGTGTCAAAACCAGAAATGCAGGACAGGCCACGGAGAAACGGGAGCCTTGCTAGGCTGATGGGCGGGATGTAAATTGCCAACAGCCACTCTGGAGAAGTGTACGGTGTGTCCTGAAACATTTACAAATCTCAGCTTAGAGAGCATAGGGCACTTCCACTCATGGGCGTATAAATTGGGAAAACTAAAAATCAGCAAGACACAAGCACCCCAAAGTTTAGGGCTGCTCTGTTGACAAGAACCTCCACTTCGTTACACCTTAAATATCCCAGGAAAGAGAAACATGGATAAAGAAGTTGTGGTCCTTATGTACAATGGAATATCACTCAGCCATGAAATCAACGTCATAAGGCTAGTAGCAGCATGATGAGTGGATTTAGGTACGACGATTCTAAGTCAAATAAGTCACACAGAAAAAGACACTTATCATAAGATATCACCTATAGAGGGAATGTAAAAACCGCTGCCCTTGAACTGAATTACAAAACAGAACAGAGTCACACGGTTAGAAAACACACTATGGCTGTCTAACGGCAAAGGTGAGGTGGGGTGATGCATAAAACAAGGGTTTCAAATTAGCTCAGATACCGTTCCATAAACCCAATACATAATAGACAAGACCTACTCCTTGCTCAGGGAACTGGACTCAACACCCCCTATTCACCGCCCAAGAGTATATCTGACTAGTAAGAATCTTAAAACCTATGTATTGATATCTCTCTGTAAGTGAGTCAAGTGGGTGTAAAGCTGCATAAACACAGCAGTGAAAAGCAGCTAAACCCCATTATAAAACTCAATTAATTTTAAAAACCCGTGAAACAAAGACAGTGAAAGGGAGAGAAATTCTTACAAAATTCGTTCAGGCGCTGTGATGCCACCTGGATTGACCATATCTAGACCCGCAGCTGATTGAGACATAAGGGTGGACACTCTTGGGGCTGAGGGGTTTGGTGAGGTTCGGTGAGCAAACGCAGACGCTTTAAAGTAATACTGCGTGGTACCCATCCCATGGGTCCCAAATCTCCAGGTTCAAGGGCATCTTCCTACATCGAAAACATGCATGAGAAACCCAGAAGATGGTCCACCGAGTGATCGGGAAAGGTTTCTAAAACGCACCTCATTTCTCGTCTCCTTGTGCTCGGGTTCGCCATTCCAGCCGCTTTACTAGCAATCTCCCTCCTTGGAGAATCAGCACCTTTAACCTCCTGTTCCATACAGGTTGCAATTTGTCCTGAGGGTGAACGGGAAGAGGGGGAACCAATGAGAGACTAGCTCTAGGTGTTGGGACAGGCACAGGTCGCTCTATTTTCCCATCAGGAAGAAGAATTAACCACAGGCTCAGTCTGCCGCCCGGAAGCAGAATAGGGCCTAAAGCAATCCTGCGCTTTTGCGGCCAGCTCCCAAGAGAGCGAGTTGAAAAATGGAGCTCAGGGGCACTGCAATTCACAAACCTGCAGACTTATAAATGATAACTCTCGTCTACAAATATATTGAGGGAAGGCAACAAAGAGGATTTGAAAGCAAGGCAGAATTGCAGGAAACAGATTTCAGGAGGCAGATTCGAATCGCCTTTAAAGCACAGGAAAAGCGGCAAAACCTCGACAATGATGCCCTTGGCCAAAAAGGGCGTATGCGTTTTTTCCTGAATATATTCAGGAAAAAACGCATACGCCCTTTTTGGCCAACCAAGCAACCTGGAAAGGCAAATCAGCGCTACAAAGAAGTCTCGCTTCCCATCGGTCAAAAGGGCCATGCTGAATAAAGTGTCAAAACCAGAAATGCAGGACAGGCCACGGAGAAACGGGAGCCTTGCTACGCTGATGGGCGGGATGTAAATTGCCAACAGCCACTCTGGAGAAGTGTACGGTGTGTCCTGAAACATTTACAAATCTCAGCTTAGAGAGCATAGGGCACTTCCACTCATGGGCGTATAAATTGGGAAAACTAAAAATCAGCAAGACACAAGCACCCCAAAGTTTAGGGCTGCTCTGTTGACAAGAACCTCCACTTCGTTACACCTTAAATATCCCAGGAAAGAGAAACATGGATAAAGAAGTTGTGGTCCTTATGTACAATGGAATATCACTCAGCCATGAAATCAACGTCATAAGGCTAGTAGCAGCATGATGAGTGGATTTAGGTACGACGATTCTAAGTCAAATAAGTCACACAGAAAAAGACACTTATCATAAGATATCACCTATAGAGGGAATGTAAAAACCGCTGCCCTTGAACTGAATTACAAAACAGAACAGAGTCACACGGTTAGAAAACACACTATGGCTGCCTAACGGCAAAGGTGAGGTGGGGTGATGCATAAAACAAGGGTTTCAAATTAGCTCAGATACCGTTCCATAAACCCAATACATAATAGACAAGACCTACTCCTTGCTCAGGGAACTGGACTCAACACCCCCTATTCACCGCCCAAGAGTATATCTGACTAGTAAGAATCTTAAAACCTATGTATTGATATCTCTCTGTAAGTGAGTCAAGTGGGTGTAAAGCTGCATAAACACAGCAGTGAAAAGCAGCTAAACCCCATTATAAAACTCAATTAATTTTAAAAACCCGTGAAACAAAGACAGTGAAAGGGAGAGAAATTCTTACAAAATTCGTTCAGGCGCTGTGATGCCACCTGGATTGACCATATCTAGACCCGCAGCTGATTGAGACATAAGGGTGGACACTCTTGGGGCTGAGGGGTTTGGTGAGGTTCGGTGAGCAAACGCAGACGCTTTAAAGTAATACTGCGTGGTACCCATCCCATGGGTCCCAAATCTCCAGGTTCAAGGGCATCTTCCTACATCGAAAACATGCATGAGAAACCCAGAAGATGGTCCACCGAGTGATCGGGAAAGGTTTCTAAAACGCACCTCATTTCTCGTCTCCTTGTGCTCGGGTTCGCCATTCCAGCCGCTTTACTAGCAATCTCCCTCCTTGGAGAATCAGCACCTTTAACCTCCTGTTCCATACAGGTTGCAATTTGTCCTGAGGGTGAACGGGAAGAGGGGGAACCAATGAGAGACTAGCTCTAGGTGTTGGGACAGGCACAGGTCACTCTATTTTCCCATCAGGAAGAAGAATTAACCACAGGCTCAGTCTGCCGCCCGGAAGCAGAATAGGGCCTAAAGCAATCCTGCGCTTTTGCGGCCAGCTCCCAAGAGAGCGAGTTGAAAAATGGAGCTCAGGGGCACTGCAATTCACAAACCTGCAGACTTATAAATGATAACTCTCGTCTACAAATATATTGAGGGAAGGCAACAAAGAGGATTTGAAAGCAAGGCAGAATTGCAGGAAACAGATTTCAGGAGGCAGATTCGAATCGCCTTTAAAGCACAGGAAAAGCGGCAAAACCTCGACAATGATGCCCTTGGCCAAAAAGGGCGTATGCGTTTTTTCCTGAATATATTCAGGAAAAAACGCATACGCCCTTTTTGGCCAACCAAGCAACCTGGAAAGGCAAATCAGCGCTAAAAAGAAGTCTCGCTTCCCATCGGTCAAAAGGGCCATGCTGAATAAAGTGTCAAAACCAGAAATGCAGGACAGGCCACGGAGAAACGGGAGCCTTGCTACGCTGATGGGCAGGATGTAAATTGCCAACAGCCACTCTGGAGAAGTGTACGGTGTGTCCTGAAACATTTACAAAACTCAGCTTAGAGAGCATAGGGCACTTCCACTCATGGGCGTATAAATTGGGAAAACTAAAAATCAGCAAGACACAAGCACCCCAAAGTTTAGGGCTGCTCTGTTGACAAGAACCTCCACTTCGTTACACCTTAAATATCCCAGGAAAGAGAAACATGGATAAAGAAGTTGTGGTCCTTATGTACAATGGAATATCACTCAGCCATGAAATCAACGTCATAAGGCTAGTAGCAGCATGATGAGTGGATTTAGGTACGACGTTTCTAAGTCAAATAAGTCACACAGAAAAAGACACTTATCATAAGATATCACCTATAGAGGGAATGTAAAAACCGCTGCCCTTGAACTGAATTACAAAACAGAACAGAGTCACACGGTTAGAAAACACACTATGGCTGCCTAACGGGAAAGGTGAGGTGGGGTGATGCATAAAACAAGGGTTTCAAATTAGCTCAGATACCGTTCCATAAACCCAATACGTAATAGACAAGACCTACTCCTTGCTCAGGGAACTGGACTCAACACCCCCTATTCACCGCCCAAGAATATATCTGACTAGTAAGAATCTTAAAACTTATGTATTGATATCTCTCTGTAAGTGAGTGAAGTGGGTGTAAAGCTGCATAAACACAGCAGTGAAAAACAGCTAAACCCCATTATAAAACTCAATTAATTTTAAAAACCCGTGAAACAAAGACAGTGAAAGCGAGAGAAATTCTTACAAAATTCGTTCAGGCGCTGTGATGCCACCTGGATTGACCATATCTAGACCCGCAGCTGATTGAGACATAAGGGTGGACACTCTTGGGGCTGAGGGGTTTGGTGAGGTTCGGTGAGCAAACGCAGACGCTTTAAAGTAATACTGCGTGGTACCCATCCCATGGGTGCCAAATCTCCAGGTTCAAGGGCATCTTCCTACATCGAAAACATGCATGAGAAACCCAGAAGATGGTCCACCGAGTGATCGGGAAAGGTTTCTAAAACGCACCTCATTTCTCGTCTCCTTGTGCTCGGGTTCGCCATTCCAGCCGCTTTACTAGCAATCTCCCTCCTTGGAGAATCAGCACCTTTAACCTCCTGTTCCATACAGGTGGCAATTTGAACTGAGGGTGAACGGGAAGACGGGGAACCAATGAGAGACTAGCTCTAGGTGTTGGGACAGGCACAGGTCACTCTATTTTCCCATCAGGAAGAAGAATTAACCACAGGCTCAGTCTGCCGCCCGGAAGCAGAATAGGGCCTAAAGCAATCCTGTGCTTTTGCGGCCAGCTCCCAAGAGAGCGAGTTGAAAAATGGAGCTCAGGGGCACTGCAATTCACAAACCTGCAGACTTATAAATGATAACTCTCGTCTACAAATATATTGAGGGAAGGCAACAAAGAGGATTTGAAAGCAAGGCAGAATTGCAGGAAACAGATTTCAGGAGGCAGATTCGAATCGCCTTTAAAGCACAGGAAAAGCGGCAAAACCTCGACAATGATGCCCTTGGCCAAAAAGGGCGTATGCGTTTTTTCCTGAATATATTCAGGAAAAAACGCATACGCCCTTTTTGGCCAACCAAGCAACCTGGAAAGGCAAATCAGCGCTACAAAGAAGTCTCGCTTCCCATCGGTCAAAAGGGCCATGCTGAATAAAGTGTCAAAACCAGAAATGCAGGACAGGCCACGGAGAAACGGGAGCCTTGCTACGCTGATGGGCGGGATGTAAATTGCCAACAGCCACTCTGGAGAAGTGTACGGTGTGTCCTGAAACATTTACAAATCTCAGCTTAGAGAGCATAGGGCACTTCCACTCATGGGCGTATAAATTGGGAAAACTAAAAATCAGCAAGACACAAGCACCCCAAAGTTTAGGGCTGCTCTGTTGACAAGAACCTCCACTTCGTTACACCTTAAATATCCCAGGAAAGAGAAAAATGGATAAAGAAGTTGTGGTCCTTATGTACAATGGAATATCACTCAGCCATGAAATCAACGTCATAAGGCTAGTAGCAGCATGATGAGTGGATTTAGGTACGACGATTCTAAGTCAAATAAGTCACACAGAAAAAGACACTTATCATAAGATATCACCGATAGAGGGAATGTAAAAACCGCTGCCCTTGAACTGAATTACAAAACAGAACAGAGTCACACGGTTAGAAAACACACTATGGCTGCCTAACGGCAAAGGTGAGGTGGGGTGATGCATAAAACAAGGGTTTCAAATTAGCTCAGATACCGTTCCATAAACCCAATACGTAATAGACAAGACCTACTCCTTGCTCAGGGAACTGGACTCACCACCCCCTATTCACCGCCCAAGAGTATATCTGACTAGTAAGAATCTTAAAACCTATGTATTGATATCTCTCTGTAAGTGAGTCAAGTGGGTGTAAAGCTGCATAAACACAGCAGTGAAAAGCAGCTAAACCCCATTATAAAACTCAATTAATTTTAAAAACCCGTGAAACAAAGACAGTGAAAGGGAGAGAAATTCTTACAAAATTCGTTCAGGCGCTGTGATGCCACCTGGATTGACCATATCTAGACCCGCAGCTGATTGAGACATAAGGGTGGACACTCTTGGGGCTGAGGGGTTTGGTGAGGTTCGGTGAGCAAACGCAGACGCTTTAAAGTAATACTGCGTGGTACCCATCCCATGGGTCCCAAATCTCCAGGTTCAAGGGCATCTTCCTACATCGAAAACATGCATGAGAAACCCAGAAGATGGTCCACCGAGTGATCGGGAAAGGTTTCTAAAACGCACCTCATTTCTCGTCTCCTTGTGCTCGGGTTCGCCATTCCAGCCGCTTTACTAGCAATCTCCCTCCTTGGAGAATCAGCACCTTTAACCTCCTGTTCCATACAGGTGGCAATTTGAACTGAGGGTGAACGGGAAGACGGGGAACCAATGAGAGACTAGCTCTAGGTGTTGGGACAGGCACAGTTCACTCTATTTTCCCATCAGGAAGAAGAATTAACCACAGGCTCAGTCTGCCGCCCGGAAGCAGAATAGGGCCTAAAGCAACCCTGCGCTTTTGCGGCCAGCTCCCAAGAGAGCGAGTTGAAAAATGGAGCTCAGGGGCACTGCAATTCACAAACCTGCAGACTTATAAATGATAACTCTCGTCTACAAATATATTGAGGGAAGGCAACAAAGAGGATTTGAAAGCAAGGCAGAATTGCAGGAAACAGATTTCAGGAGGCAGATTCGAATCGCCTTTAAAGCACAGGAAAAGCGGCAAAACCTCGACAATGATGCCCTTGGCCAAAAAGGGCGTATGCGTTTTTTCCTGAATATATTCAGGAAAAAACGCATACGCCCTTTTTGGCCAACCAAGCAACCTGGAAAGGCAAATCAGCGCTACAAAGAAGTCTCGCTTCCCATCGGTCAAAAGGGCCATGCTGAATAAAGTGTCAAAACCAGAAATGCAGGACAGGCCACGGAGAAACGGGAGCCTTGCTACGCTGATGGGCAGGATGTAAATTGCCAAGAGCCACTCTGGAGAAGTGTACGGTGTGTCCTGAAACATTTACAAAACTCAGCTTAGAGAGCATAGGGCACTTCCACTCATGGGCGTATAAATTGGGAAAACTAAAAATCAGCAAGACACAAGCACCCCAAAGTTTAGGGCTGCTCTGTTGACAAGAACCTCCACTTCGTTACACCTTAAATATCCCAGGAAAGAGAAACATGGATAAAGAAGTTGTGGTCCTTATGTACAATGGAATATCACTCAGCCATGAAATCAACGTCATAAGGCTAGTAGCAGCATGATGAGTGGATTTAGGTACGACGATTCTAAGTCAAATAAGTCACACAGAAAAAGACACTTATCATAAGATATCACCTATAGAGGGAATGTAAAAACCGCTGCCCTTGAACTGAATTACAAAACAGAACAGAGTCACACGGTTAGAAAACACACTATGGCTGCCTAACGGGAAAGGTGAGGTGGGGTGATGCATAAAACAAGGGTTTCAAATTAGCTCAGATACCGTTCCATAAACCCAATACGTAATAGACAAGACCTACTCCTTGCTCAGGTAACTGGACTCACCACCCCCTATTCACCGCCCAAGAGTATATCTGACTAGTAAGAATCTTAAAACCTATGTATTGATATCTCTCTGTAAGTGAGTCAAGTGGGTGTAAAGCTGCATAAACACAGCAGTGAAAAGCAGCTAAACCCCATTATAAAACTCAATTAATTTTAAAAACCCGTGAAACAAAGACAGTGAAAGGGAGAGAAATTCTTACAAAATTCGTTCAGGCGCTGTGATGCCACCTGGATTGACCATATCTAGACCCGCAGCTGATTGAGACATAAGGGTGGACACTCTTGGGGCTGAGGGGTTTGGTGAGGTTCGGTGAGCAAACGCAGACGCTTTAAAGTAATACTGCGTGGTACCCATCCCATGGGTCCCAAATCTCCAGGTTCAAGGGCATCTTCCTACATCGAAAACATGCATGAGAAACCCAGAAGATGGTCCACCGAGTGATCGGGAAAGGTTTCTAAAACGCACCTCATTTCTCGTCTCCTTGTGCTCGGGTTCGCCATTCCAGCCGCTTTACTAGCAATCTCCCTCCTTGGAGAATCAGCACCTTTAACCTCCTGTTCCATACAGGTGGCAATTTGAACTGAGGGTGAACGGGAAGACGGGGAACCAATGAGAGACTAGCTCTAGGTGTTGGGACAGGCACAGGTCACTCTATTTTCCCATCAGGAAGAAGAATTAAGCACAGGCTCAGTCTGCCGCCCGGAAGCAGAATAGGGCCTAAAGCAATCCTGCGCTTTTGCGGCCAGCTCCCAAGAGAGCGAGTTGAAAAATGGAGCTCAGGGGCACTGCAATTCACAAACCTGCAGACTTATAAATGATAACTCTCGTCTACAAATATATTGAGGGAAGGCAACAAAGAGGATTTGAAAGCAAGGCAGAATTGCAGGAAACAGATTTCAGGAGGCAGATTCGAATCGCCTTTAAAGCACAGGAAAAGCGGCAAAACCTCGACAATGATGCCCTTGGCCAAAAAGGGCGTATGCGTTTTTTCCTGAATATATTCAGGAAAAAACGCATACGCCCTTTTTGGCCAACCAAGCAACCTGGAAAGGCAAATCAGCGCTACAAAGAAGTCTCGCTTCCCATCGGTCAAAAGGGCCATGCTGAATAAAGTGTCAAAACCAGAAATGCAGGACAGGCCACGGAGAAACGGGAGCCTTGCTAGGCTGATGGGCGGGATGTAAATTGCCAACAGCCACTCTGGAGAAGTGTACGGTGTGTCCTGAAACATTTACAAATCTCAGCTTAGAGAGCATAGGGCACTTCCACTCATGGGCGTATAAATTGGGAAAACTAAAAATCAGCAAGACACAAGCACCCCAAAGTTTAGGGCTGCTCTGTTGACAAGAACCTCCACTTCGTTACACCTTAAATATCCCAGGAAAGAGAAAAATGGATAAAGAAGTTGTGGTCCTTATGTACAATGGAATATCACTCAGCCATGAAATCAACGTCATAAGGCTAGTAGCAGCATGATGAGTGGATTTAGGTACGACGATTCTAAGTCAAATAAGTCACACAGAAAAAGACACTTATCATAAGATATCACCTATAGAGGGAATGTAAAAACCGCTGCCCTTGAACTGAATTACAAAACAGAACAGAGTCACACGGTTAGAAAACACACTATGGCTGCCTAACGGGAAAGGTGAGGTGGGGTGATGCATAAAACAAGGGTTTCAAATTAGCTCAGATACCGTTCCATAAACCCAATACGTAATAGACAAGACCTACTCCTTGCTCAGGTAACTGGACTCACCACCCCCTATTCACCGCCCAAGAGTATATCTGACTAGTAAGAATCTTAAAACCTATGTATTGATATCTCTCTGTAAGTGAGTCAAGTGGGTGTAAAGCTGCATAAACACAGCAGTGAAAAGCAGCTAAACCCCATTATAAAACTCAATTAATTTTAAAAACCCGTGAAACAAAGACAGTGAAAGGGAGAGAAATTCTTACAAAATTCGTTCAGGCGCTGTGATGCCACCTGGATTGACCATATCTAGACCCGCAGCTGATTGAGACATAAGGGTGGACACTCTTGGGGCTGAGGGGTTTGGTGAGGTTCGGTGAGCAAACGCAGACGCTTTAAAGTAATACTGCGTGGTACCCATCCCATGGGTCCCAAATCTCCAGGTTCAAGGGCATCTTCCTACATCGAAAACATGCATGAGAAACCCAGAAGATGGTCCACCGAGTGATCGGGAAAGGTTTCTAAAACGCACCTCATTTCTCGTCTCCTTGTGCTCGGGTTCGCCATTCCAGCCGCTTTACTAGCAATCTCCCTCCTTGGAGAATCAGCACCTTTAACCTCCTGTTCCATACAGGTGGCAATTTGAACTGAGGGTGAACGGGAAGACGGGGAACCAATGAGAGACTAGCTCTAGGTGTTGGGACAGGCACAGGTCACTCTATTTTCCCATCAGGAAGAAGAATTAAGCACAGGCTCAGTCTGCCGCCCGGAAGCAGAATAGGGCCTAAAGCAATCCTGCGCTTTTGCGGCCAGCTCCCAAGAGAGCGAGTTGAAAAATGGAGCTCAGGGGCACTGCAATTCACAAACCTGCAGACTTATAAATGATAACTCTCGTCTACAAATATATTGAGGGAAGGCAACAAAGAGGATTTGAAAGCAAGGCAGAATTGCAGGAAACAGATTTCAGGAGGCAGATTCGAATCGCCTTTAAAGCACAGGAAAAGCGGCAAAACCTCGACAATGATGCCCTTGGCCAAAAAGGGCGTATGCGTTTTTTCCTGAATATATTCAGGAAAAAACGCATACGCCCTTTTTGGCCAACCAAGCAACCTGGAAAGGCAAATCAGCGCTACAAAGAAGTCTCGCTTCCCATCGGTCAAAAGGGCCATGCTGAATAAAGTGTCAAAACCAGAAATGCAGGACAGGCCACGGAGAAACGGGAGCCTTGCTAGGCTGATGGGCGGGATGTAAATTGCCAACAGCCACTCTGGAGAAGTGTACGGTGTGTCCTGAAACATTTACAAATCTCAGCTTAGAGAGCATAGGGCACTTCCACTCATGGGCGTATAAATTGGGAAAACTAAAAATCAGCAAGACACAAGCACCCCAAAGTTTAGGGCTGCTCTGTTGACAAGAACCTCCACTTCGTTACACCTTAAATATCCCAGGAAAGAGAAAAATGGATAAAGAAGTTGTGGTCCTTATGTACAATGGAATATCACTCAGCCATGAAATCAACGTCATAAGGCTAGTAGCAGCATGATGAGTGGATTTAGGTACGACGATTCTAAGTCAAATAAGTCACACAGAAAAAGACACTTATCATAAGATATCACCTATAGAGGGAATGTAAAAACCGCTGCCCTTGAACTGAATTACAAAACAGAACAGAGTCACACGGTTAGAAAACACACTATGGCTGCCTAACGGCAAAGGTGAGGTGGGGTGATGCATAAAACAAGGGTTTCAAATTAGCTCAGATACCGTTCCATAAACCCAATACATAATAGACAAGACCTACTCCTTGCTCAGGGAGCTGGACTCAACACCCCCTATTCACCGCCCAAGAGTATATCTGACTAGTAAGAATCTTAAAACCTATGTATTGATATCTCTCTGTAAGTGAGTCAAGTGGGTGTAAAGCTGCATAAACACAGCAGTGAAAAGCAGCTAAACCCCATTATAAAACTTAATTAATTTTAAAAACCCGTGAAACAAAGACAGTGAAAGGGAGAGAAATTCTTACAAAATTCGTTCAGGCGCTGTGATGCCACCTGGATTGACCATATCTAGACCCGCAGCTGATTGAGACATAAGGGTGGACACTCTTGGGGCTGAGGGGTTTGGTGAGGTTCGGTGAGCAAACGCAGACGCTTTAAAGTAATACTGCGTGGTACCCATCCCATGGGTGCCAAATCTCCAGGTTCAAGGGCATCTTCCTACATCGAAAACATGCATGAGAAACCCAGAAGATGGTCCACCGAGTGATCGGGAAAGGTTTCTAAAACGCACCTCATTTCTCGTCTCCTTGTGCTCGGGTTCGCCATTCCAGCCGCTTTACTAGCAATCTCCCTCCTTGGAGAATCAGCACCTTTAACCTCCTGTTCCATACAGGTGGCAATTTGAACTGAGGGTGAACGGGAAGACGGGGAACCAATGAGAGACTAGCTCTAGGTGTTGGGACAGGCACAGGTCACTCTATTTTCCCATCAGGAAGAAGAATTAACCACAGGCTCAGTCTGCCGCCCGGAAGCAGAATAGGGCCTAAAGCAATCCTGCGCTTTTGCGGCCAGCTCCCAAGAGAGCGAGTTGAAAAATGGAGCTCAGGGGCACTGCAATTCACAAACCTGCAGACTTATAAATGATAACTCTCGTCTACAAATATATTGAGGGAAGGCAACAAAGAGGATTTGAAAGCAAGGCAGAATTGCAGGAAACAGATTTCAGGAGGCAGATTCGAATCGCCTTTAAAGCACAGGAAAAGCGGCAAAACCTCGACAATGATGCCCTTGGCCAAAAAGGGCGTATGCGTTTTTTCCTGAATATATTCAGGAAAAAACGCATACGCCCTTTTTGGCCAACCAAGCAACCTGGAAAGGCAAATCAGCGCTACAAAGAAGTCTCGCTTCCCATCGGTCAAAAGGGCCATGCTGAATAAAGTGTCAAAACCAGAAATGCAGGACAGGCCACGGAGAAACGGGAGCCTTGCTACGCTGATGGGCGGGATGTAAATTGCCAACAGCCACTCTGGAGAAGTGTACGGTGTGTCCTGAAACATTTACAAATCTCAGCTTAGAGAGCATAGGGCACTTCCACTCATGGGCGTATAAATTGGGAAAACTAAAAATCAGCAAGACACAAGCACCCCAAAGTTTAGGGCTGCTCTGTTGACAAGAACCTCCACTTCGTTACACCTTAAATATCCCAGGAAAGAGAAACATGGATAAAGAAGTTGTGGTCCTTATGTACAATGGAATATCACTCAGCCATGAAATCAACGTCATAAGGCTAGTAGCAGCATGATGAGTGGATTTAGGTACGACGATTCTAAGTCAAATAAGTCACACAGAAAAAGACACTTATCATAAGATATCACCTATAGAGGGAATGTAAAAACCGCTGCCCTTGAACTGAATTACAAAACAGAACAGAGTCACACGGTTAGAAAACACACTATGGCTGCCTAACGGCAAAGGTGAGGTGGGGTGATGCATAAAACAAGGGTTTCAAATTAGCTCAGATACCGTTCCATAAACCCAATACATAATAGACAAGACCTACTCCTTGCTCAGGGAACTGGACTCAACACCCCCTATTCACCGCCCAAGAGTATATCTGACTAGTAAGAATCTTAAAACCTATGTATTGATATCTCTCTGTAAATGAGTCAAGTGGGTGTAAAGCTGCATAAACACAGCAGTGAAAAGCAGCTAAACCCCATTATAAAACTCAATTAATTTTAAAAACCCGTGAAACAAAGACAGTGAAAGGGAGAGAAATTCTTACAAAATTCGTTCAGGCGCTGTGATGCCACCTGGATTGACCATATCTAGACCCGCAGCTGATTGAGACATAAGGGTGGACACTCTTGGGGCTGAGGGGTTTGGTGAGGTTCGGTGAGCAAACGCAGACGCTTTAAAGTAATACTGCGTGGTACCCATCCCATGGGTCCCAAATCTCCAGGTTCAAGGGCATCTTCCTACATCGAAAACATGCATGAGAAACCCAGAAGATGGTCCACCGAGTGATCGGGAAAGGTTTCTAAAACGCACCTCATTTCTCGTCTCCTTGTGCTCGGGTTCGCCATTCCAGCCGCTTTACTAGCAATCTCCCTCCTTGGAGAATCAGCACCTTTAACCTCCTGTTCCATACAGGTTGCAATTTGTCCTGAGGGTGAACGGGAAGAGGGGGAACCAATGAGAGACTAGCTCTAGGTGTTGGGACAGGCACAGGTCACTCTATTTTCCCATCAGGAAGAAGAATTAACCACAGGCTCAGTCTGCCGCCCGGAAGCAGAATAGGGCCTAAAGCAATCCTGCGCTTTTGCGGCCAGCTCCCAAGAGAGCGAGTTGAAAAATGGAGCTCAGGGGCACTGCAATTCACAAACCTGCAGACTTATAAATGATAACTCTCGTCTACAAATATATTGAGGGAAGGCAACAAAGAGGATTTGAAAGCAAGGCAGAATTGCAGGAAACAGATTTCAGGAGGCAGATTCGAATCGCCTTTAAAGCACAGGAAAAGCGGCAAAACCTCGACAATGATGCCCTTGGCCAAAAAGGGCGTATGCGTTTTTTCCTGAATATATTCAGGAAAAAACGCATACGCCCTTTTTGGCCAACCAAGCAACCTGGAAAGGCAAATCAGCGCTACAAAGAAGTCTCGCTTCCCATCGGTCAAAAGGGCCATGCTGAATAAAGTGTCAAAACCAGAAATGCAGGACAGGCCACGGAGAAACGGGAGCCTTGCTACGCTGATGGGCAGGATGTAAATTGCCAACAGCCACTCTGGAGAAGTGTACGGTGTGTCCTGAAACATTTACAAAACTCAGCTTAGAGAGCATAGGGCACTTCCACTCATGGGCGTATAAATTGGGAAAACTAAAAATCAGCAAGACACAAGCACCCCAAAGTTTAGGGCTGCTCTGTTGACAAGAACCTCCACTTCGTTACACCTTAAATATCCCAGGAAAGAGAAACATGGATAAAGAAGTTGTGGTCCTTATGTACAATGGAATATCACTCAGCCATGAAATCAACGTCATAAGGCTAGTAGCAGCATGATGAGTGGATTTAGGTACGACGATTCTAAGTCAAATAAGTCACACAGAAAAAGACACTTATCATAAGATATCACCTATAGAGGGAATGTAAAAACCGCTGCCCTTGAACTGAATTACAAAACAGAACAGAGTCACACGGTTAGAAAACACACTATGGCTGCCTAACGGGAAAGGTGAGGTGGGGTGATGCATAAAACAAGGGTTTCAAATTAGCTCAGATACCGTTCCATAAACCCAATACGTAATAGACAAGACCTACTCCTTGCTCAGGGAACTGGACTCAACACCCCCTATTCACCGCCCAAGAATATATCTGACTAGTAAGAATCTTAAAACCTATGTATTGATATCTCTCTGTAAGTGAGTCAAGTGGGTGTAAAGCTGCATAAACACAGCAGTGAAAAGCAGCTAAACCCCATTATAAAACTCAATTAATTTTAAAAACCCGTGAAACAAAGACAGTGAAAGGGAGAGAAATTCTTACAAAATTCGTTCAGGCGCTGTGATGCCACCTGGATTGACCATATCTAGACCCGCAGCTGATTGAGACATAAGGGTGGACACTCTTGGGGCTGAGGGGTTTGGTGAGGTTCGGTGAGCAAACGCAGACGCTTTAAAGTAATACTGCGTGGTACCCATCCCATGGGTCCCAAATCTCCAGGTTCAAGGGCATCTTCCTACATCGAAAACATGCATGAGAAACCCAGAAGATGGTCCACCGAGTGATCGGGAAAGGTTTCTAAAACGCACCTCATTTCTCGTCTCCTTGTGCTCGGGTTCGCCATTCCAGCCGCTTTACTAGCAATCTCCCTCCTTGGAGAATCAGCACCTTTAACCTCCTGTTCCATACAGGTTGCAATTTGTCCTGAGGGTGAACGGGAAGAGGGGGAACCAATGAGAGACTAGCTCTAGGTGTTGGGACAGGCACAGGTCACTCTATTTTCCCATCAGGAAGAAGAATTAACCACAGGCTCAGTCTGCCGCCCGGAAGCAGAATAGGGCCTAAAGCAATCCTGCGCTTTTGCGGCCAGCTCCCAAGAGAGCGAGTTGAAAAATGGAGCTCAGGGGCACTGCAATTCACAAACCTGCAGACTTATAAATGATAACTCTCGTCTACAAATATATTGAGGGAAGGCAACAAAGAGGATTTGAAAGCAAGGCAGAATTGCAGGAAACAGATTTCAGGAGGCAGATTCGAATCGCCTTTAAAGCACAGGAAAAGCGGCAAAACCTCGACAATGATGCCCTTGGCCAAAAAGGGCGTATGCGTTTTTTCCTGAATATATTCAGGAAAAAACGCATACGCCCTTTTTGGCCAACCAAGCAACCTGGAAAGGCAAATCAGCGCTACAAAGAAGTCTCGCTTCCCATCGGTCAAAAGGGCCATGCTGAATAAAGTGTCAAAACCAGAAATGCAGGACAGGCCACGGAGAAACGGGAGCCTTGCTACGCTGATGGGCAGGATGTAAATTGCCAACAGCCACTCTGGAGAAGTGTACGGTGTGTCCTGAAACATTTACAAAACTCAGCTTAGAGAGCATAGGGCACTTCCACTCATGGGCGTATAAATTGGGAAAACTAAAAATCAGCAAGACACAAGCACCCCAAAGTTTAGGGCTGCTCTGTTGACAAGAACCTCCACTTCGTTACACCTTAAATATCCCAGGAAAGAGAAACATGGATAAAGAAGTTGTGGTCCTTATGTACAATGGAATATCACTCAGCCATGAAATCAACGTCATAAGGCTAGTAGCAGCATGATGAGTGGATTTAGGTACGACGATTCTAAGTCAAATAAGTCACACAGAAAAAGACACTTATCATAAGATATCACCTATAGAGGGAATGTAAAAACCGCTGCCCTTGAACTGAATTACAAAACAGAACAGAGTCACACGGTTAGAAAACACACTATGGCTGCCTAACGGGAAAGGTGAGGTGGGGTGATGCATAAAACAAGGGTTTCAAATTAGCTCAGATACCGTTCCATAAACCCAATACGTAATAGACAAGACCTACTCCTTGCTCAGGGAACTGGACTCAACACCCCCTATTCACCGCCCAAGAATATATCTGACTAGTAAGAATCTTAAAACTTATGTATTGATATCTCTCTGTAAGTGAGTCAAGTGGGTGTAAAGCTGCATAAACACAGCAGTGAAAAGCAGCTAAACCCCATTATAAAACTCAATTAATTTTAAAAACCCGTGAAACAAAGACAGTGAAAGGGAGAGAAATTCTTACAAAATTCGTTCAGGCGCTGTGATGCCACCTGGATTGACCATATCTAGAGCCGCAGCTGATTGAGACATAAGGGTGGACACTCTTGGGGCTGAGGGGTTTGGTGAGGTTCGGTGAGCAAACGCAGACGCTTTAAAGTAATACTGCGTGGTACCCATCCCATGGGTCCCAAATCTCCAGGTTCAAGGGCATCTTCCTACATCGAAAACATGCATGAGAAACCCAGAAGATGGTCCACCGAGTGATCGGGAAAGGTTTCTAAAACGCACCTCATTTCTCGTCTCCTTGTGCTCGGGTTCGCCATTCCAGCCGCTTTACTAGCAATCTCCCTCCTTGGAGAATCAGCACCTTTAACCTCCTGTTCCATACAGGTGGCAATTTGAACTGAGGGTGAACGGGAAGACGGGGAACCAATGAGAGACTAGCTCTAGGTGTTGGGACAGGCACAGGTCACTCTATTTTCCCATCAGGAAGAAGAATTAACCACAGGCTCAGTCTGCCGCCCGGAAGCAGAATAGGGCCTAAAGCAACCCTGCGCTTTTGCGGCCAGCTCCCAAGAGAGCGAGTTGAAAAATGGAGCTCAGGGGCACTGCAATTCACAAACCTGCAGACTTATAAATGATAACTCTCGTCTACAAATATATTGAGGGAAGGCAACAAAGAGGATTTGAAAGCAAGGCAGAATTGCAGGAAACAGATTTCAGGAGGCAGATTCGAATCGCCTTTAAAGCACAGGAAAAGCGGCAAAACCTCGACAATGATGCCCTTGGCCAAAAAGGGCGTATGCGTTTTTTCCTGAATATATTCAGGAAAAAACGCATACGCCCTTTTTGGCCAACCAAGCAACCTGGAAAGGCAAATCAGCGCTACAAAGAAGTCTCGCTTCCCATCGGTCAAAAGGGCCATGCTGAATAAAGTGTCAAAACCAGAAATGCAGGACAGGCCACGGAGAAACGGGAGCCTTGCTACGCTGATGGGCGGGATGTAAATTGCCAACAGCCACTCTGGAGAAGTGTACGGTGTGTCCTGAAACATTTACAAATCTCAGCTTAGAGAGCATAGGGCACTTCCACTCATGGGCGTATAAATTGGGAAAACTAAAAATCAGCAAGACACAAGCACCCCAAAGTTTAGGGCTGCTCTGTTGACAAGAACCTCCACTTCGTTACACCTTAAATATCCCAGGAAAGAGAAAAATGGATAAAGAAGTTGTGGTCCTTATGTACAATGGAATATCACTCAGCCATGAAATCAACGTCATAAGGCTAGTAGCAGCATGATGAGTGGATTTAGGTACGACGATTCTAAGTCAAATAAGTCACACAGAAAAAGACACTTATCATAAGATATCACCTATAGAGGGAATGTAAAAACCGCTGCCCTTGAACTGAATTACAAAACAGAACAGAGTCACACGGTTAGAAAACACACTATGGCTGCCTAACGGCAAAGGTGAGGTGGGGTGATGCATAAAACAAGGGTTTCAAATTAGCTCAGATACCGTTCCATAAACCCAATACATAATAGACAAGACCTACTCCTTGCTCAGGGAACTGGACTCAACACCCCCTATTCACCGCCCAAGAGTATATCTGACTAGTAAGAATCTTAAAACCTATGTATTGATATCTCTCTGTAAGTGAGTCAAGTGGGTGTAAAGCTGCATAAACACAGCAGTGAAAAGCAGCTAAACCCCATTATAAAACTCAATTAATTTTAAAAACCCGTGAAACAAAGACAGTGAAAGGGAGAGAAATTCTTACAAAATTCGTTCAGGCGCTGTGATGCCACCTGGATTGACCATATCTAGACCCGCAGCTGATTGAGACATAAGGGTGGACACTCTTGGGGCTGAGGGGTTTGGTGAGGTTCGGTGAGCAAACGCAGACGCTTTAAAGTAATACTGCGTGGTACCCATCCCATGGGTCCCAAATCTCCAGGTTCAAGGGCATCTTCCTACATCGAAAACATGCATGAGAAACCCAGAAGATGGTCCACCGAGTGATCGGGAAAGGTTTCTAAAACGCACCTCATTTCTCGTCTCCTTGTGCTCGGGTTCGCCATTCCAGCCGCTTTACTAGCAATCTCCCTCCTTGGAGAATCAGCACCTTTAACCTCCTGTTCCATACAGGTTGCAATTTGTCCTGAGGGTGAACGGGAAGAGGGGGAACCAATGAGAGACTAGCTCTAGGTGTTGGGACAGGCACAGGTCACTCTATTTTCCCATCAGGAAGAAGAATTAACCACAGGCTCAGTCTGCCGCCCGGAAGCAGAATAGGGCCTAAAGCAATCCTGCGCTTTTGCGGCCAGCTCCCAAGAGAGCGAGTTGAAAAATGGAGCTCAGGGGCACTGCAATTCACAAACCTGCAGACTTATAAATGATAACTCTCGTCTACAAATATATTGAGGGAAGGCAACAAAGAGGATTTGAAAGCAAGGCAGAATTGCAGGAAACAGATTTCAGGAGGCAGATTCGAATCGCCTTTAAAGCACAGGAAAAGCGGCAAAACCTCGACAATGATGCCCTTGGCCAAAAAGGGCGTATGCGTTTTTTCCTGAATATATTCAGGAAAAAACGCATACGCCCTTTTTGGCCAACCAAGCAACCTGGAAAGGCAAATCAGCGCTACAAAGAAGTCTCGCTTCCCATCGGTCAAAAGGGCCATGCTGAATAAAGTGTCAAAACCAGAAATGCAGGACAGGCCACGGAGAAACGGGAGCCTTGCTACGCTGATGGGCAGGATGTAAATTGCCAACAGCCACTCTGGAGAAGTGTACGGTGTGTCCTGAAACATTTACAAAACTCAGCTTAGAGAGCATAGGGCACTTCCACTCATGGGCGTATAAATTGGGAAAACTAAAAATCAGCAAGACACAAGCACCCCAAAGTTTAGGGCTGCTCTGTTGACAAGAACCTCCACTTCGTTACACCTTAAATATCCCAGGAAAGAGAAACATGGATAAAGAAGTTGTGGTCCTTATGTACAATGGAATATCACTCAGCCATGAAATCAACGTCATAAGGCTAGTAGCAGCATGATGAGTGGATTTAGGTACGACGATTCTAAGTCAAATAAGTCACACAGAAAAAGACACTTATCATAAGATATCACCTATAGAGGGAATGTAAAAACCGCTGCCCTTGAACTGAATTACAAAACAGAACAGAGTCACACGGTTAGAAAACACACTATGGCTGCCTAACGGGAAAGGTGAGGTGGGGTGATGCATAAAACAAGGGTTTCAAATTAGCTCAGATACCGTTCCATAAACCCAATACGTAATAGACAAGACCTACTCCTTGCTCAGGGAACTGGACTCAACACCCCCTATTCACCGCCCAAGAATATATCTGACTAGTAAGAATCTTAAAACTTATGTATTGATATCTCTCTGTAAGTGAGTCAAGTGGGTGTAAAGCTGCATAAACACAGCAGTGAAAAGCAGCTAAACCCCATTATAAAACTCAATTAATTTTAAAAACCCGTGAAACAAAGACAGTGAAAGGGAGAGAAATTCTTACAAAATTCGTTCAGGCGCTGTGATGCCACCTGGATTGACCATATCTAGACCCGCAGCTGATTGAGACATAAGGGTGGACACTCTTGGGGCTGAGGGGTTTGGTGAGGTTCGGTGAGCAAACGCAGACGCTTTAAAGTAATACTGCGTGGTACCCATCCCATGGGTGCCAAATCTCCAGGTTCAAGGGCATCTTCCTACATCGAAAACATGCATGAGAAACCCAGAAGATGGTCCACCGAGTGATCGGGAAAGGTTTCTAAAACGCACCTCATTTCTCGTCTCCTTGTGCTCGGGTTCGCCATTCCAGCCGCTTTACTAGCAATCTCCCTCCTTGGAGAATCAGCACCTTTAACCTCCTGTTCCATACAGGTGGCAATTTGAACTGAGGGTGAACGGGAAGACGGGGAACCAATGAGAGACTAGCTCTAGGTGTTGGGACAGGCACAGGTCACTCTATTTTCCCATCAGGAAGAAGAATTAAGCACAGGCTCAGTCTGCCGCCCGGAAGCAGAATAGGGCCTAAAGCAATCCTGCGCTTTTGCGGCCAGCTCCCAAGAGAGCGAGTTGAAAAATGGAGCTCAGGGGCACTGCAATTCACAAACCTGCAGACTTATAAATGTTAACTCTCGTCCACAAATAGATTGAGGGAAAGCAACGAAGAGGATTTGAAAGCAAGGCAGAATTGCAGGAAACAGATTTCAGGAGGCAGATTCGAATCGCCTTTAAAGCACAGGAAAAGCGGCAAAACCTCGACAATGATGCCCTTGGCCAAAAAGGGCGTATGCGTTTTTTCCTGAATATATTCAGGAAAAAACGCATACGCCCTTTTTGGCCAACCAAGCAACCTGGAAAGGCAAATCAGCGCTACAAAGAAGTCTCGCTTCCCATCGGTCAAAAGGGCCATGCTGAATAAAGTGTCAAAACCAGAAATGCAGGACAGGCCACGGAGAAACGGGAGCCTTGCTACGCTGATGGGCAGGATGTAAATTGCCAACAGCCACTCTGGAGAAGTGTACGGTGTGTCCTGAAACATTTACAAATCTCAGCTTAGAGAGCATAGGGCACTTCCACTCATGGGCGTATAAATTGGGAAAACTAAAAATCAGCAAGACACAAGCACCCCAAAGTTTAGGGCTGCTCTGTTGACAAGAACCTCCACTTCGTTACACCTTAAATATCCCAGGAAAGAGAAAAATGGATAAAGAAGTTGTGGTCCTTATGTACAATGGAATATCACTCAGCCATGAAATCAACGTCATAAGGCTAGTAGCAGCATGATGAGTGGATTTAGGTACGACGATTCTAAGTCAAATAAGTCACACAGAAAAAGACACTTATCATAAGATATCACCTATAGAGGGAATGTAAAAACCGCTGCCCTTGAACTGAATTACAAAACAGAACAGAGTCACACGGTTAGAAAACACACTATGGCTGCCTAACGGCAAAGGTGAGGTGGGGTGATGCATAAAACAAGGGTTTCAAATTAGCTCAGATACCGTTCCATAAACCCAATACATAATAGACAAGACCTACTCCTTGCTCAGGGAACTGGACTCAACACCCCCTATTCACCGCCCAAGAGTATATCTGACTAGTAAGAATCTTAAAACCTATGTATTGATATCTCTCTGTAAGTGAGTCAAGTGGGTGTAAAGCTGCATAAACACAGCAGTGAAAAGCAGCTAAACCCCATTATAAAACTCAATTAATTTTAAAAACCCGTGAAACAAAGACAGTGAAAGGGAGAGAAATTCTTACAAAATTCGTTCAGGCGCTGTGATGCCACCTGGATTGACCATATCTAGACCCGCAGCTGATTGAGACATAAGGGTGGACACTCTTGGGGCTGAGGGGTTTGGTGAGGTTCGGTGAGCAAACGCAGACGCTTTAAAGTAATACTGCGTGGTACCCATCCCATGGGTCCCAAATCTCCAGGTTCAAGGGCATCTTCCTACATCGAAAACATGCATGAGAAACCCAGAAGATGGTCCACCGAGTGATCGGGAAAGGTTTCTAAAACGCACCTCATTTCTCGTCTCCTTGTGCTCGGGTTCGCCATTCCAGCCGCTTTACTAGCAATCTCCCTCCTTGGAGAATCAGCACCTTTAACCTCCTGTTCCATACAGGTTGCAATTTGTCCTGAGGGTGAACGGGAAGAGGGGGAACCAATGAGAGACTAGCTCTAGGTGTTGGGACAGGCACAGGTCACTCTATTTTCCCATCAGGAAGAAGAATTAACCACAGGCTCAGTCTGCCGCCCTGAAGCAGAATAGGGCCTAAAGCAATCCTGCGCTTTTGCGGCCAGCTCCCAAGAGAGCGAGTTGAAAAATGGAGCTCAGGGGCACTGCAATTCACAAACCTGCAGACTTATAAATGATAACTCTCGTCTACAAATATATTGAGGGAAGGCAACAAAGAGGATTTGAAAGCAAGGCAGAATTGCAGGAAACAGATTTCAGGAGGCAGATTCGAATCGCCTTTAAAGCACAGGAAAAGCGGCAAAACCTCGACAATGATGCCCTTGGCCAAAAAGGGCGTATGCGTTTTTTCCTGAATATATTCAGGAAAAAACGCATACGCCCTTTTTGGCCAACCAAGCAACCTGGAAAGGCAAATCAGCGCTACAAAGAAGTCTCGCTTCCCATCGGTCAAAAGGGCCATGCTGAATAAAGTGTCAAAACCAGAAATGCAGGACAGGCCACGGAGAAACGGGAGCCTTGCTACGCTGATGGGCAGGATGTAAATTGCCAACAGCCACTCTGGAGAAGTGTACGGTGTGTCCTGAAACATTTACAAAACTCAGCTTAGAGAGCATAGGGCACTTCCACTCATGGGCGTATAAATTGGGAAAACTAAAAATCAGCAAGACACAAGCACCCCAAAGTTTAGGGCTGCTCTGTTGACAAGAACCTCCACTTCGTTACACCTTAAATATCCCAGGAAAGAGAAACATGGATAAAGAAGTTGTGGTCCTTATGTACAATGGAATATCACTCAGCCATGAAATCAACGTCATAAGGCTAGTAGCAGCATGATGAGTGGATTTAGGTACGACGATTCTAAGTCAAATAAGTCACACAGAAAAAGACACTTATCATAAGATATCACCTATAGAGGGAATGTAAAAACCGCTGCCCTTGAACTGAATTACAAAACAGAACAGAGTCACACGGTTAGAAAACACACTATGGCTGCCTAACGGGAAAGGTGAGGTGGGGTGATGCATAAAACAAGGGTTTCAAATTAGCTCAGATACCGTTCCATAAACCCAATACGTAATAGACAAGACCTACTCCTTGCTCAGGGAACTGGACTCAACACCCCCTATTCACCGCCCAAGAATATATCTGACTAGTAAGAATCTTAAAACTTATGTATTGATATCTCTCTGTAAGTGAGTCAAGTGGGTGTAAAGCTGCATAAACACAGCAGTGAAAAGCAGCTAAACCCCATTATAAAACTCAATTAATTTTAAAAACCCGTGAAACAAAGACAGTGAAAGGGAGAGAAATTCTTACAAAATTCGTTCAGGCGCTGTGATGCCACCTGGATTGACCATATCTAGACCCGCAGCTGATTGAGACATAAGGGTGGACACTCTTGGGGCTGAGGGGTTTGGTGAGGTTCGGTGAGCAAACGCAGACGCTTTAAAGTAATACTGCGTGGTACCCATCCCATGGGTGCCAAATCTCCAGGTTCAAGGGCATCTTCCTACATCGAAAACATGCATGAGAAACCCAGAAGATGGTCCACCGAGTGATCGGGAAAGGTTTCTAAAACGCACCTCATTTCTCGTCTCCTTGTGCTCGGGTTCGCCATTCCAGCCGCTTTACTAGCAATCTCCCTCCTTGGAGAATCAGCACCTTTAACCTCCTGTTCCATACAGGTGGCAATTTGAACTGAGGATGAACGGGAAGACGGGGAACCAATGAGAGACTAGCTCTAGGTGTTGGGACAGGCACAGGTCACTCTATTTTCCCATCAGGAAGAAGAATTAAGCACAGGCTCAGTCTGCCGCCCGGAAGCAGAATAGGGCCTAAAGCAATCCTGCGCTTTTGCGGCCAGCTCCCAAGAGAGCGAGTTGAAAAATGGAGCTCAGGGGCACTGCAATTCACAAACCTGCAGACTTATAAATGTTAACTCTCGTCCACAAATAGATTGAGGGAAAGCAACGAAGAGGATTTGAAAGCAAGGCAGAATTGCAGGAAACAGATTTCAGGAGGCAGATTCGAATCGCCTTTAAAGCACAGGAAAAGCGGCAAAACCTCGACAATGATGCCCTTGGCCAAAAAGGGCGTATGCGTTTTTTCCTGAATATATTCAGGAAAAAACGCATACGCCCTTTTTGGCCAACCAAGCAACCTGGAAAGGCAAATCAGCGCTACAAAGAAGTCTCGCTTCCCATCGGTCAAAAGGGCCATGCTGAATAAAGTGTCAAAACCAGAAATGCAGGACAGGCCACGGAGAAACGGGAGCCTTGCTACGCTGATGGGCGGGATGTAAATTGCCAACAGCCACTCTGGAGAAGTGTACGGTGTGTCCTGAAACATTTACAAATCTCAGCTTAGAGAGCATAGGGCACTTCCACTCATGGGCGTATACATTGGGAAAACTAAAAATCAGCAAGACACAAGCACCCCAAAGATTAGGGCTGCTCTGTTGACAAGAACCTCCACTTCGTTACACCTTAAATATCCCAGGAAAGAGAAAAATGGATAAAGAAGTTGTGGTCCTTATGTAAAATGGAATATCACTCAGCCATGAAATCAACGTCATAAGGCTAGTAGCAGCATGATGAGTGGATTTAGGTACGACGATTCTAAGTGAAATAAGTCACACAGAAAAAGACACTTATCATAAGATATCACTTATAGAGGGAATGTAAAAACCGCTGCCCTTGAACTGAATTACAAAACAGAACAGAGTCACACGGTTAGAAAACACACTATGGCTGCCTAACGGGAAAGGTGAGGTGGGGTGATGCATAAAACAAGGGTTTCAAATTAGCTCAGATACCGTTCCATAAACCCAATACGTAATAGACAAGACCTACTCCTTGCTCAGGGAACTGGACTCAACACCCCCTATTCACCGCCCAAGAATATATCTGACTAGTAAGAATCTTAAAACCTATGTATTGATATCTCTCTGTAAGTGAGTCAAGTGGGTGTAAAGCTGCATAAACACAGCAGTGAAAAGCAGCTAAACCCCATTATGAAACTCAATTAATTTTAAAAACCCGTGAAACAAAGACAGTGAAAGGGAGAGAAATTCTTACAAAATTCGTTCAGGCGCTGTGATGCCACCTGGATTGACCATATCTAGACCCGCAGCTGATTGAGACATAAGGGTGGACACTCTTGGGGCTGAGGGGTTTGGTGAGGTTCGGTGAGCAAACGCAGACGCTTTAAAGTAATACTGCGTGGTACCCATCCCATGGGTCCCAAATCTCCAGGTTCAAGGGCATCTTCCTACATCGAAAACATGCATGAGAAACCCAGAAGATGGTCCACCGAGTGATCGGGAAAGGTTTCTAAAACGCACCTCATTTCTCATCTCCTTGTGCTCGGGATCGCCATTCCAGCCGCTTTACTAGCAATCTCCCTCCTTGGAGAATCAGCACCTGTAACCTCCTGTTCCATACAGGTTGCAATTTGTCCTGAGGATGAACGGGAAGAGGGGGAACCAATGAGAGACTAGCTCTAGGTGTTGGGACTGGCACAGGTCACTCTTTTTTCCAATCAGGAAGAAGAATTAACCACAAGCTCAGTCTGCCGCCCGGAAGCAGAATAGGGCCTAAAGCAATCCTGCGCTTTTGCGGCCAGCTCCCAAGAGAGCGAGTTGAAAAATGGAGCTCAGGGTCACTGCAATTCACAAACCTGCAGACTTATAAATGATAACTCTCGTCTACAAATATATTGAGGGAAGGCAACAAAGAGGATTTGAAAGCAAGGCAGATTTGCAGGCAACAGATTTCAGGAGGCAGATTCGAATCGCCTTTAAAGCACAGGAAAAGCGGCAAAACCTCGACAATGATGCCCTTGGCCAAAAAGGGCGTATGCGTTTTTTCCTGAATATATTCAGGAAAAAACGCATACGCCCTTTTTGGCCAACCAAGCAACCTGGAAAGGCAAATCAGCGCTACAAAGAAGTCTCGCTTCCCATCGGTCAAAAGGGCCATGCTGAATAAAGTGTCAAAACCAGAAATGCAGGACAGGCCACGGAGAAACGGGAGCCTTGCTACGCTGATGGGCGGGATGTAAATTGCCAACAGCCACTCTGGAGAAGTGTACGGTGTGTCCTGAAACATTTACAAAACTCAGCTTAGAGAGCATAGGGCACTTCCACTCATGGGCGTATAAATTGGGAAAACTAAAAATCAGCAAGACACAAGCACCCCAAAGTTTAGGGCTGCTCTGTTGACAAGAACCTCCACTTCGTTACACCTTAAATATCCCAGGAAAGAGAAACATGGATAAAGAAGTTGTGGTCCTTATGTACAATGGAATATCACTCAGCCATGAAATCAACGTCATAAGGCTAGTAGCAGCATGATGAGTGGATTTAGGTACGACGATTCTAAGTCAAATAAGTCACACAGAAAAAGACACTTATCATAAGATATCACCTATAGAGGGAATGTAAAAACCGCTGCCCTTGAACTGAATTACAAAACAGAACAGAGTCACACGGTTAGAAAACACACTATGGCTGCCTAACGGGAAAGGTGAGGTGGGGTGATGCATAAAACAAGGGTTTCAAATTAGCTCAGATACCGTTCCATAAACCCAATACGTAATAGACAAGACCTACTCCTTGCTCAGGGAACTGGACTCAACACCCCTTATTCACCGCCCAAGAATATATCTGACTAGTAAGAATCTTAAAACTTATGTATTGATATCTCTCTGTAAGTGAGTCAAGTGGGTGTAAAGCTGCATAAACACAGCAGTGAAAAGCAGCTAAACCCCATTATAAAACTCAATTAATTTTAAAAACCCGTGAAACAAAGACAGTGAAAGGGAGAGAAATTCTTACAAAATTCGTTCAGGCGCTGTGATGCCACCTGGATTGACCATATCTAGACCCGCAGCTGATTGAGACATAAGGGTGGACACTCTTGGGGCTGAGGGGTTTGGTGAGGTTCGGTGAGCAAACGCAGACGCTTTAAAGTAATACTGCGTGGTACCCATCCCATGGGTGCCAAATCTCCAGGTTCAAGGGCATCTTCCTACATCGAAAACATGCATGAGAAACCCAGAAGATGGTCCACCGAGTGATCGGGAAAGGTTTCTAAAACGCACCTCATTTCTCGTCTCCTTGTGCTCGGGTTCGCCATTCCAGCCGCTTTACTAGCAATCTCCCTCCTTGGAGAATCAGCACCTTTAACCTCCTGTTCCATACAGGTGGCAATTTGAACTGAGGGTGAACGGGAAGACGGGGAACCAATGAGAGACTAGCTCTAGGTGTTGGGACAGGCACAGGTCACTCTATTTTCCCATCAGGAAGAAGAATTAAGCACAGGCTCAGTCTGCCGCCCGGAAGCAGAATAGGGCCTAAAGCAATCCTGCGCTTTTGCGGCCAGCTCCCAAGAGAGCGAGTTGAAAAATGGAGCTCAGGGGCACTGCAATTCACAAACCTGCAGACTTATAAATGTTAACTCTCGTCCACAAATAGATTGAGGGAAAGCAACGAAGAGGATTTGAAAGCAAGGCAGAATTGCAGGAAACAGATTTCAGGAGGCAGATTCGAATCGCCTTTAAAGCACAGGAAAAGCGGCAAAACCTCGACAATGATGCCCTTGGCCAAAAAGGGCGTATGCGTTTTTTCCTGAATATATTCAGGAAAAAACGCATACGCCCTTTTTGGCCAACCAAGCAACCTGGAAAGGCAAATCAGCGCTACAAAGAAGTCTCGCTTCCCATCGGTCAAAAGGGCCATGCTGAATAAAGTGTCAAAACCAGAAATGCAGGACAGGCCACGGAGAAACGGGAGCCTTGCTACGCTGATGGGCGGGATGTAAATTGCCAACAGCCACTCTGGAGAAGTGTACGGTGTGTCCTGAAACATTTACAAATCTCAGCTTAGAGAGCATAGGGCACTTCCACTCATGGGCGTATACATTGGGAAAACTAAAAATCAGCAAGACACAAGCACCCCAAAGATTAGGGCTGCTCTGTTGACAAGAACCTCCACTTCGTTACACCTTAAATATCCCAGGAAAGAGAAAAATGGATAAAGAAGTTGTGGTCCTTATGTAAAATGGAATATCACTCAGCCATGAAATCAACGTCATAAGGCTAGTAGCAGCATGATGAGTGGATTTAGGTACGACGATTCTAAGTGAAATAAGTCACACAGAAAAAGACACTTATCATAAGATATCACTTATAGAGGGAATGTAAAAACCGCTGCCCTTGAACTGAATTACAAAACAGAACAGAGTCACACGGTTAGAAAACACACTATGGCTGCCTAACGGGAAAGGTGAGGTGGGGTGATGCATAAAACAAGGGTTTCAAATTAGCTCAGATACCGTTCCATAAACCCAATACGTAATAGACAAGACCTACTCCTTGCTCAGGGAACTGGACTCAACACCCCCTATTCACCGCCCAAGAATATATCTGACTAGTAAGAATCTTAAAACCTATGTATTGATATCTCTCTGTAAGTGAGTCAAGTGGGTGTAAAGCTGCATAAACACAGCAGTGAAAAGCAGCTAAACCCCATTATGAAACTCAATTAATTTTAAAAACCCGTGAAACAAAGACAGTGAAAGGGAGAGAAATTCTTACAAAATTCGTTCAGGCGCTGTGATGCCACCTGGATTGACCATATCTAGACCCGCAGCTGATTGAGACATAAGGGTGGACACTCTTGGGGCTGAGGGGTTTGGTGAGGTTCGGTGAGCAAACGCAGACGCTTTAAAGTAATACTGCGTGGTACCCATCCCATGGGTCCCAAATCTCCAGGTTCAAGGGCATCTTCCTACATCGAAAACATGCATGAGAAACCCAGAAGATGGTCCACCGAGTGATCGGGAAAGGTTTCTAAAACGCACCTCATTTCTCATCTCCTTGTGCTCGGGATCGCCATTCCAGCCGCTTTACTAGCAATCTCCCTCCTTGGAGAATCAGCACCTGTAACCTCCTGTTCCATACAGGTTGCAATTTGTCCTGAGGATGAACGGGAAGAGGGGGAACCAATGAGAGACTAGCTCTAGGTGTTGGGACTGGCACAGGTCACTCTTTTTTCCAATCAGGAAGAAGAATTAACCACAAGCTCAGTCTGCCGCCCGGAAGCAGAATAGGGCCTAAAGCAATCCTGCGCTTTTGCGGCCAGCTCCCAAGAGAGCGAGTTGAAAAATGGAGCTCAGGGGCACTGCAATTCACAAACCTGCAGACTTATAAATGATAACTCTCGTCTACAAATATATTGAGGGAAGGCAACAAAGAGGATTTGAAAGCAAGGCAGATTTGCAGGCAACAGATTTCAGGAGGCAGATTCGAATCGCCTTTAAAGCACAGGAAAAGCGGCAAAACCTCGACAATGATGCCCTTGGCCAAAAAGGGCGTATGCGTTTTTTCCTGAATATATTCAGGAAAAAACGCATACGCCCTTTTTGGCCAACCAAGCAACCTGGAAAGGCAAATCAGCGCTACAAAGAAGTCTCGCTTCCCATCGGTCAAAAGGGCCATGCTGAATAAAGTGTCAAAACCAGAAATGCAGGACAGGCCACGGAGAAACGGGAGCCTTGCTACGCTGATGGGCGGGATGTAAATTGCCAACAGCCACTCTGGAGAAGTGTACGGTGTGTCCTGAAACATTTACAAAACTCAGCTTAGAGAGCATAGGGCACTTCCACTCATGGGCGTATACATTGGGAAAACTAAAAATCAGCAAGACACAAGCACCCCAAAGTTTAGGGCTGCTCTGTTGACAAGAACCTCCACTTCGTTACACCTTAAATATCCCAGGAAAGAGAAAAATGGATAAAGATGTTGTGCTCCTTATGTACAATGGAATATCACTCAGCCATGAAATCAACGTCATAAGGCTAGTAGCAGCATGATGAGTGGATTTAGGTACGACGATTCTAAGTGAAATAAGTCACACAGAAAAAGACACTTATCATAAGATATCACTTATAGAGGGAATGTAAAAACCGCTACCCTTGAACTGAATTACAAAACAGAACAGAGTCACACGGTTAGAAAACACACTATGGCTGCCTAACGGGAAAGGTGAGGTGGGGTGATGCATAAAACAAGGGTTTCAAATTAGCTCAGATACCGTTCCATAAACCCAATACGTAATAGACAAGACCTACTCCTTGCTCAGGGAACTGGACTCAACACCCCCTATTCACCGCCCAAGATTATATCTGACTAGTAAGAATCTTAAAACCTATGTATTGATATCTCTCTGTAAGTGAGTCAAGTGGGTGTAAAGCTGCATAAACACAGCAGTGAAAAGCAGCTAAACCCCATTATAAAACTCAATTAATTTTAAAAACCCGTGAAACAAAGACAGTGAAAGGGAGAGAAATTCTTACAAAATTCGTTCAGGCGCTGTGATGCCACCTGGATTGACCATATTTAGACCCGCAGCTGATTGAGACATAAGGGTGGACACTCTTGGGGCTGAGGGGTTTGGTGAGGTTCGGTGAGCAAACGCAGACGCTTTAAAGTAATACTGCGTGGTACCCATCCCATGGGTCCCAAATCTCCAGGTTCAAGGGCATCTTCCTACATCGAAAACATGCATGAGAAACCCAGAAGACGGTCCACCGAGTGATTGGGAAAGGTTTCTAAAACGCACCTCATTTCTCGTCTCCTTGTGCTCGGGTTCGCCATTCCAGCCGCTTTACTAGCAATCTCCCTCCTTGGAGAATCAGCACCTTTAACCTCCTGTTCCATACAGGTGGCAATTTGAACTGAGGGTGAACGGGAAGACGGGGAACCAATGAGAGACTAGCTCTAGGTGTTGGGACAGGCACAGGTCACTCTATTTTCCCATCAGGAAGAAGAATTAACCACAGGCTCAGTCTGCCGCCCGGAAGCAGAATAGGGCCTAAAGCAATCCTGCGCTTTTGCGGCCAGCTCCCAAGAGAGCGAGTTGAAAAATGGAGCTCGGGGGCACTGCAATTCACAAACCTGCAGACTTATAAATGATAACTCTCGTCTACAAATATATTGAGGGAAGGCAACAAAGAGGATTTGAAAGCAAGGCAGAATTGCAGGAAACAGATTTCAGGAGGCAGATTCGAATCGCCTTTAAAGCACAGGAAAAGCGGCAAAACCTCGACAATGATGCCCTTGGCCAAAAAGGGCGTATGCGTTTTTTCCTGAATATATTCAGGAAAAAACGCATACGCCCTTTTTGGCCAACCAAGCAACCTGGAAAGGCAAATCAGCGCTACAAAGAAGTCTCGCTTCCCATTGGTCAAAAGGGCCATGCTGAGTAAAGTGTCAAAACCAGAAATGCAGGACAGGCCACGGAGAAACGGGAGCCTTGCTACGCTGATGGGCGGGATGTAAATTGCCAACAGCCACTCTGGAGAAGTGTACGGTGTGTCCTGAAACATTTACAAAACTCAGCTTAGAGAGCATAGGGCACTTCCACTCATGGGCGTATAAATTGGGAAAACTAAAAATCAGCAAGACACAAGCACCCCAAAGGTTAGGGCTGCTCTGTTGACAAGAACCTCCACTTCGTTACACCTTAAATATCCCAGGAAAGAGAAACATGGATAAAGAAGTTGTGGTCCTTATGTACAATGGAATATCACTCAGCCATGAAATCAATGTCATAAGGCTAGTAGCAGCATGATGAGTGGATTTAGGTACGACGATTCTAAGTCAAATAAGTCACACAGAAAAAGACACTTATCATAAGATATCACCTATAGAGGGAATGTAAAAACCGCTGCCCTTGAACTGAATTACAAAACAGAACAGAGTCACACGGTTAGAAAACACACTATGGCTGCCTAACGGCAAAGGTGAGGTGGGGTGATGCATAAAACAAGGGTTTCAAATTAGCTCAGATACCGTTCCATAAACCCAATATGTAATAGACAAGACCTACTCCTTGCTCAGGGAACTGGACTCAACACCCCCTATTCACCGCCCAAGAATATATCTGACTAGTAAGAATCTTAGAACTTATGTATTGATATCTCTCTGTAAGTGAGTCAAGTGGGTGTAAAGCTGCATAAACACAGCACTGAAAAGCAGCTAAACCCCATTATAAAACTCAATTAATTTTAAAAACCCGTGAAACAAAGACAGTGAAAGAGAGAAATTCTTACAAAATTCGTTCAGGGGCTGTGATGCCACCTGGATTGACCATATCTAGACCCGCAGCTGATTGAGACATAAGGGTGGACACTCTTGGGGCTGAGAGGTTTGGTGAGGTTGGGTGAGCAAACGCAGACGCTTTAAAGTAATACTGCGTGGTACCCATCCCATGGGTCCCAAATCTCCAGGTTCAAGGGCATCTTCCTACATCGAAAACATGCATGAGAAACCCAGAAGATGGTCCACCGAGTGATCGGGAAAGGTTTCTAAAACGCACCTCATTTCTCATCTCCTTGTGCTCGGGTTCGCCATTCCAGCCGCTTTACTAGCAATCTCCCTCCTTGGAGAATCAGCACCTTTAACCTCCTGTTCCATACAGGTGGCAATTTGAACTGAGGGTGAACGGGAAGAGGGGGAACCAATGAGAGACTAGCTCTAGGTGTTGGGACAGGCACAGGTCACTCTATTTTCCCATCAGGAAGAAGACTTAACCACAGGCTCAGTCTGCCGCCCGGAAGCAGAATAGGGCCTAAAGCAATCCTGCGCTTTTGCGGCCAGCTCCCAAGAGAGCGAGTTGAAAAATGGAGCTCAGGGGCACTGCAATTCACAAACCTGCAGACTTATAAATGATAACTCTCGTCTACAAATATATTGAGGGAAGGCAACAAAGAGGATTTGAAAGCAAGGCAGAATTGCAGGAAACAGATTTCAGGAGGCAGATTCGAATCGACTTTAAAGCACAGGAAAAGCGGCAAAACCTCGACAATGATGCCCTTGGCCAAAAAGTGCGTATGCGTTTTTTCCTGAATATATTCAGGAAAAAACGCATACGCCCTTTTTGGCCAACCAAGCAACCTGGAAAGGCAAATCAGCGCTACAAAGAAGTCTCGCTTCCCATCGGTCAAAAGGGCCATGCTGAATAAAGTGTCAAAACCAGAAATGCAGGACAGGCCACGGAGAAACGGGAGCCTTGCTACGCTGATGGGCGGGATGTAAATTGCCAACAGCCACTCTGGAGAAATGTACGGTGTGTCTTGAAACATTTACAAAACTCAGCTTAGAGAGCATAGGGCACTTCCACTCATGGGCGTATAAATTGGGAAAACTAAAAATCAGCCATACACAAGCACCCCAATGTTTAGGGCTGCTATGTTGACAAGAACCTCCACTTCGTTACACCTTAAATATCCCAGGAAAGAGAAACATGGATAAAGAAGTTGTGGTCCTTATGTACAATGGAATATCACTCAGCCATGAAATCAACGTCATAAGGCTAGTAGCAGCATGATGAGTGGATTTAGGTACGACGATTCTAAGTGAAATAAGTCACACAGAAAAAGACACTTATCATAAGTTATCACCTATAGAGGGAATGTAAAAACCGCTACCCTTGAACTGAATTACAAAACAGAACAGAGTCACACGGTTAGAAAACACACTATGGCTGCCTAACGGGAAAGGTGAGGTGGGGTGATGCATAAAACAAGGGTTTCAAATTAGCTCAGATACCGTTCCATAAACCCAATACGTAATAGACAAGACCTACTCCTTGCTCAGGGAACTGGACTCAACACCCCCTATTCACTGCCCAAGATTATATCTGACTAGTAAGAATCTTAAAACCTATGTATTGATATCTCTCTGTAAGTGAGTCAAGTGGGTGTAAAGCTGCATAAACACAGCAGTGAAAAGCAGCTAAACCCCATTATAAAACTCAATTAATTTTAAAAACCCGTGAAACAAAGACAGTGAAAGGGAGAGAAATTCTTACAAAATTCGTTCAGGCGCTGTGATGCCACCTGGATTGACCATATCTAGACCCGCAGCTGATTGAGACATAAGGGTGGACACTCTTGGGGCTGAGGGGTTTGGTGAGGTTCGGTGAGCAAACGCAGACGCTTTAAAGTAATACTGCGTGGTACCCATCCCATGGGTCCCAAATCTCCAGGTTCAAGGGCATCTTCCTACATCGAAAACATGCATGAGAAACCCAGAAGACGGTCCACCGAGTGATTGGGAAAGGTTTCTAAAACGCACCTAATTTCTCGTCTCCTTGTGCTCGGGTTCGCCATTCCAGCCGCTTTACTAGCAATCTCCCTCCTTGGAGAATCAGCACCTTTAACCTCCTGTTCCATACAGGTGGCAATTTGAACTGAGGGTGAACGGGAAGACGGGGAACCAATGAGAGACTAGCTCTAGGTGTTGGGACAGGCACAGGTCACTCTATTTTCCCATCAGGAAGAAGAATTAACCACAGGCTCAGTCTGCCGCCCGGAAGCAGAATAGGGCCTAAAGCAATCCTGCGCTTTTGCGGCCAGCTCCCAAGAGAGCGAGTTGAAAAATGGAGCTCGGGGGCACTGCAATTCACAAACCTGCAGACTTATAAATGATAACTCTCGTCTACAAATATATTGAGGGAAGGCAACAAAGAGGATTTGAAAGCAAGGCAGAATTGCAGGAAACAGATTTCAGGAGGCAGATTCGAATCGCCTTTATAGCACAGGAAAAGCGGCAAAACCTCGACAATGATGCCCTTGGCCAAAAAGGGCGTATGCGTTTTTTCCTGAATATATTCAGGAAAAAACGCATACGCCCTTTTTGGCCAACCAAGCAACCTGGAAAGGCAAATCAGCGCTACTAAGAAGTCTCGCTTCCCATCGGTGAAAAGGGCCATGCTGAATAAAGTGTCAAAACCAGAAATGCAGGACAGGCCACGGAGAAACGGGAGCCTTGCTACGCTGATGGGCGGGATGTAAATTGCCAACAGCCACTCTGGAGAAGTGTACGGTGTGTCCTGAAACATTTACAAAACTCAGCTTAGAGAGCATAGGGCACTTCCACTCATGGGCGTATAAATTGGGAAAACTAAAAATCAGCAAGACACAAGCACCCCAAAGTTTAGGGCTGCTCTGTTGACAAGAACCTCCACTTCGTTACACCTTAAATATCCCAGGAAAGAGAAACATGGATAAAGAAGTTGTGGTCCTTATGTACAATGGAATATCACTCAGCCATGAAATCAACGTCATAAGGCTAGTAGCAGCATGATGAGTGGATTTAGGTACGACGATTCTAAGTCAAATAAGTCACACAGAAAAAGACACTTATCATAAGATATCACCTATAGAGGGAATGTAAAAACCGCTGCCCTTGAACTGAATTACAAAACAGATCAGAGTCACACGGTTAGAAAACACACTATGGCTGCCTAACGGCAAAGGTGAGGTGGGGTGATGCATAAAACAAGGGTTTCAAATTAGCTCAGATACCGTTCCATAAAACCAATATGTAATAGACAAGACCTACTCCTTGCTCAGGGAACTGGACTCAACACCCCCTATTCACCGCCCAAGAATATATCTGACTAGTAAGAATCGTAAAACTTATGTATTGATATCTCTCTGTAAGTGAGTCAAGTGGGTGTAAAGCTGCATAAACACAGCAGTGAAAAGCAGCTAAACCCCATTATAAAACTCAATTAATTTTAAAAACCCGTGAAACAAAGACAGTGAAAGAGAGAGAAATTCTTACAAAATTCGTTCAGGGGCTGTGATGCCACCTGGATTGACCATATCTAGACCCGCAGCTGATTGAGACATAAGGGTGGACACTCTTGGGGCTGAGAGGTTTGGTGAGGTTGGGTGAGCAAACGCAGACGCTTTAAAGTAATACTGCGTGGTACCCATCCCATGGGTCCCAAATCTCCAGGTTCAAGGGCATCTTCCTACATCGAAAACATGCATGAGAAACCCAGAAGATGGTCCACCGAGTGATCGGGAAAGGTTTCTAAAACGCACCTCATTTCTCATCTCCTTGTGCTCGGGTTCGCCATTCCAGCCGCTTTACTAGCAATCTCCCTCCTTGGAGAATCAGCACCTTTAACCTCCTGTTCCATACAGGTTTCAATTTGTCATGACTATGTACGGGAAGAGGGAGAACCAATGAGAGACTAGCTCTAGGTGTTGGGACAGGCACAGGTCACTCTATTTTCCCATCAGGAAGAAGAATTAACCGCAAGCTCAGTCTGCTGACTGGAACCAGAATAGGGCCTGAAGGAATCCAGCGCTTTTGCGGCTAGCTCCCAAATAAGCGAGTTGAAAAATGGAGCTCAGGGTCACTGCAACTCACAAACCTGCAGAGTTATAAATGTTAACTCTCGTCCACAAATAGATTGAGGGAAAGCAACGAAGAGGATTTGAACGCAAGGCAGAATTGCAGGAAACAAATTTCAGGAGGCAGATTCGAATCGCCTTTAAAGCACAGGAAAAGTGGGAAAACCTCGACAATGATGCCCTTGGCCAAAAAGGGCGTATGCGTTTTTTCCTGAATATATTCAGGAAAAAACGCATACGCCCTTTTTGGCCAACCAAGCAACCTGGAAAGGCAAATCATGGCTACAAAGAAGTCTCGCTTCCCATCGGTCAAAAGGGCCATGCTGAATAAAGTGTCAAAACCAGAAATGCAGGAAAGGCCACGGAGAAACGGGAGCCTTGCTACGCTGATGGGCGGGATGTAAATTGCCAACAGCCACTCTGGAGAAGTGTACGGTGTGTCCTGAAACATTTACAAAACTCAGCTTAGAGAGCATAGGGCACTTCCACTCATGGGCGTATACATTGGGAAAACTAAAAATCAGCAAGACACAAGCACCCCAAAGATTAGGGCTGCTCTGTTGACAAGAACCTCCACTTCGTTACACCTTAAATATCCCAGGAAAGAGAAAAATGGATAAAGATGTTGTGCTCCTTATGTACAATGGAATATCACTCAGCCATGAAATCAACGTCATAAGGCTAGTAGCAGCATGATGAGTGGATTTAGGTACGACGATTCTAAGTGAAATAAGTCACACAGAAAAAGACACTTATCATAAGATATCACTTATAGAGGGAATGTAAAAACCGCTACCCTTGAACTGAATTACAAAACAGAACAGAGTCACACGGTTAGAAAACACACTATGGCTGCCTAACGGGAAAGGTGAGGTGGGGTGATGCATAAAACAAGGGTTTCAAATTAGCTCAGATACCGTTCCATAAACCCAATACGTAATAGACAAGACCTACTCCTTGCTCAGGGAACTGGACTCAACACCCCCTATTCACCGCCCAAGAATATATCTGACTAGTAAGAATCTTAAAACCTATGTATTGATATCTCTCTGTAAGTGAGTCAAGTGGGTGTAAAGCTGCATAAACACAGCAGTGAAAAGCAGCTAAACCCCATTATGAAACTCAATTAATTTTAAAAACCCGTGAAACAAAGACAGTGAAAGAGAGAGAAATTCTTACAAAATTCGTTCAGGGGCTGTGATGCCACCTGGATTGACCATATCTAGACCCGCAGCTGATTGAGACATAAGGGTGGACACTCTTGGGGCTGAGAGGTTTGGTGAGGTTGGGTGAGCAAACGCAGACGCTTTAAAGTAATACTGCGTGGTACCCATCCCATGGGTCCCAAATCTCCAGGTTCAAGGGCATCTTCCTACATCGAAAACATGCATGAGAAACCCAGAAGATGGTCCACCGAGTGATCGGGAAAGGTTTCTAAAACGCACCTCATTTCTCATCTCCTTGTGCTCGGGTTCGCCATTCCAGCCGCTTTACTAGCAATCTCCCTCCTTGGAGAATCAGCACCTGTAACCTCCTGTTCCATACAGGTTGCAATTTGTCCTGAGGATGAACGGGAAGAGGGGGAACCAATGAGAGACTAGCTCTAGGTGTTGGGACTGGCACAGGTCACTCTTTTTTCCAATCAGGAAGAAGAATTAACCACAAGCTCAGTCTGCCGCCCGGAAGCAGAATAGGGCCTAAAGCAATCCTGCGCTTTTGCGGCAAGCTCCCAAGAGAGCGAGTTGAAAAATGGAGCTCAGGGGCACTGCAATTCACAAACCTGCAGACTTATAAATGATAACTCTCGTCTACAAATATATTGAGGGAAGGCAACAAAGAGGATTTGAAAGCAAGGCAGATTTGCAGGCAACAGATTTCAGGAGGCAGATTCGAATCGCCTTTAAAGCACAGGAAAAGCGGCAAAACCTCGACAATGATGCCCTTGGCCAAAAAGGGCGTATGCGTTTTTTCCTGAATATATTCAGGAAAAAACGCATACGCCCTTTTTGGCCAACCAAGCAACCTGGAAAGGCAAATCAGCGCTACAAAGAAGTCTCGCTTCCCATCGGTCAAAAGGGCCATGCTGAATAAAGTGTCAAAACCAGAAATGCAGGACAGGCCACGGAGAAACGGGAGCCTTGCTACGCTGATGGGCGGGATGTAAATTGCCAACAGCCACTCTGGAGAAGTGTACGGTGTGTCCTGAAACATTTACAAAACTCAGCTTAGAGAGCATAGGGCACTTCCACTCATGGGCGTACACATTGGGAAAACTAAAAATCAGCAAGACACAAGCACCCCAAAGTTTAGGGCTGCTCTGTTGACAAGAACCTCCACTTCGTTACACCTTAAATATCCCAGGAAAGAGAAAAATGGATAAAGATGTTGTGCTCCTTATGTACAATGGAATATCACTCAGCCATGAAATCAACGTCATAAGGCTAGTAGCAGCATGATGAGTGGATTTAGGTACGACGATTCTAAGTGAAATAAGTCACACAGAAAAAGACACTTATCATAAGATATCACTTATAGAGGGAATGTAAAAACCGCTACCCTTGAACTGAATTACAAAACAGAACAGAGTCACACGGTTAGAAAACACACTATGGCTGCCTAACGGGAAAGGTGAGGTGGGGTGATGCATAAAACAAGGGTTTCAAATTAGCTCAGATACCGTTCCATAAACCCAATACGTAATAGACAAGACCTACTCCTTGCTCAGGGAACTGGACTCAACACCCCCTATTCACCGCCCAAGAATATATCTGACTAGTAAGAATCTTAAAACCTATGTATTGATATCTCTCTGTAAGTGAGTCAGGTGGGTGTAAAGCTGCATAAACACAGCAGTGAAAAGCAGCTAAACCCCATTATGAAACTCAATTAATTTTAAAAACCCGTGAAACAAAGACAGTGAAAGAGAGAGAAATTCTTACAAAATTCGTTCAGGGGCTGTGATGCCACCTGGATTGACCATATCTAGACCCGCAGCTGATTGAGACATAAGGGTGGACACTCTTGGGGCTGAGAGGTTTGGTGAGGTTGGGTGAGCAAACGCAGACGCTTTAAAGTAATACTGCGTGGTACCCATCCCATGGGTCCCAAATCTCCAGGTTCAAGGGCATCTTCCTACATCGAAAACATGCATGAGAAACCCAGAAGATGGTCCACCGAGTGATCAGGAAAGGTTTCTAAAACACACTTCATTTCTCATCTCCTTGTGCTGGGGTTCGCCATTCCAGCCGCTTTATTAGCAATCTCCCTACTTGGAGAATCAGCACCTTTAACCTCCTGTTCCATACAGGTGGCAATTTGAACTGAGGATGAACGGGAAGAGGGGGAACCAATGAGAGACTAGCTCTAGGTGTTGGGACAGGCACATGTCACTCTTTTTTCCCATCAGGAAGAAGAATTAACCACAAGCTCTGTCTGCCGCCCGGAAGCAGAATAGGGCCTAAAGCAATCCTGCGCTTTTGCGGCCAGCTCCCAAGAGAGCGAGTTGAAAAATGGAGCTCAGGGGCACTGCAATTCACAAACCTGCAGACTTATAAATGATAACTCTCGTCTACAAATTTATTGAGGGAAGGCAACAAAGAGGATTTGAAAGCAAGGCAGAATGGCAGGAAACAGATTTCAGGAGGCAGATTCGAATCGCCTTTAAAGCACAGGAAAAGCGGCAAAACCTCGACAATGATGCCCTTGGCCAAAAAGGGCGTATGCGTTTTTTCCTGAATATATTCAGGAAAAAAAGCATACGCCCTTTTTGGCCAACCAAGCAACCTGGAAAGGCAAATCAGCGCTACAAAGAAGTCTCGCTTCCCATCGGTCAAAAGGGCCATGCTGAATAAAGTGTCAAAACCAGAAATGCAGGACAGGCCACGGAGAAACGGGAGCCTTGCTACGCTGATGGGCGGGATGTAAATTGCCAACAGCCACTCTGGAGAAGTGTACGGTGTGTCCTGAAACATTTACAAAACTCAGCTTAGAGAGCATAGGGCACTTCCACTCATGGGCGTATACATTGGGAAAACTAAAAATCAGCAAGACACAAGCACCCCAAAGTTTAGGGCTGCTCTGTTGACAAGAACCTCCACTTCGTTACACCTTAAATATCCCAGGAAAGAGAAAAATGGATAAAGAAGTTGTGGTCCTTATGTACAATGGAATATCACTCAGCCATGAAATCAACGTCATAAGGCTAGTAGCAGCATGATGAGTGGATTTAGGTACGACGATTCTAAGTCAAATAAGTCACACAGAAAAAGACACTTATCATAAGATATCACTTATAGAGGGAATGTAAAAACCGCTACCCTTGAACTGAATTACAAAACAGAACAGAGTCACACGGTTAGAAAACACACTATGGCTGCCTAACGGGAAAGGTGAGGTGGGGTGATGCATAAAACAAGGGTTTCAAATTAGCTCAGATACCGTTCCATAAACCCAATACGTAATAGACAAGACCTACTCCTTGCTCAGGGAACTGGACTCAACACCCCCTATTCACCGCCCAAGAATATATCTGACTAGTAAGAATCTTAAAACCTATGTATTGATATCTCTCTGTAAGTGAGTCAAGTGGGTGTAAAGCTGCATAAACACAGCAGTGATAAGCAGCTAAACCTCATTATAAAACTCAATTAATTTTAAAAACCCGTGAAACAAAGACAGTGAAAGAGAGAGAAATTCTTACAAAATTCGTTCAGGGGCTGTGATGCCACCTGGATTGACCATATCTAGACCCGCAGCTGATTGAGACATAAGGGTGGACACTCTTGGGGCTGAGAGGTTTGGTGAGGTTGGGTGAGCAAACGCAGACGCTTTAAAGTAATACTGCGTGGTACCCATCCCATGGGTCCCAAATCTCCAGGTTCAAGGGCATTTTCCTACATCGAAAACATGCATGAGAGACCCAGAAGATGGTCCACCGAGTGATCCGGAAAGGTTTCTAAAACGCACCTCATTTCTCATCTCCTTGTGCTCGGGTTCGCCATTCCAGCCGCTTTACTAGCAATCTCCCTCCTTGGAGAATCAGCACCTTTAACCTCCTGTTCCATACAGGTGGCAATTTGTCCTGAGGATGAACGGGAAGAGGGGGAACCAATGAGAGACTAGCTCTAGGTGTTGGGACAGGCACAGGTCACTCTTTTTTCCCATCAGGAAGAAGAATTAACCACAAGCTCAGTCTGCCGCCCGGAAGCAGAATAGGGCCTAAAGCAATCCTGCGATTTTGCGGCCAGCTCCCAAGAGAGTGAGTTGAAAAATGGAGCTCAGGGGCACTGCAATTCACAAACCTGCAGACTTATAAATGATAACTCTCGTCTACAAATTGATTGAGGGAAGGCAACAAAGAGGATTTGAAAGCAAGGCAGAATGGCAGGAAACAGATTTCAGGAGGCAGATTCGAATCGCCTTTAAAGCACAGGAAAAGCGGCAAAACCTCGACAATGATGCCCTTGGCCAAAAAGGGCGTATGCGTTTTTTCCTGAATATATTCAGGAAAAAACGCATACGCCCTTTTTGGCCAACCAAGCAACCTGGAAAGGCAAATCAGCGCTACAAAGAAGTCTCGCTTCCCATCGGTCAAAAGGGCCATGCTGAATAAAGGGTCAAAACCAGAAATGCAGGACAGGCCACGGAGAAACGGGAGCCTTGCTACGCTGATGGGCGGGATGTAAATTGCCAACAGCCACTCTGGAGAAGTGTACGGTGTGTCCTGAAACATTTACAAAACTCAGCTTAGAGAGCATAGGGCACTTCCACTCATGGGCGTATACATTGGGAAAACTAAAAATCAGCAAGACACAAGCACCCCAAAGTTTAGGGCTGCTCTGTTGACAAGAACCTCCACTTCGTTACACCTTAAATATCCCAGGAAAGAGAAAAATGGATAAAGATGTTGTGCTCCTTATGTACAATGGAATATCACTCAGCCATGAAATCAACGTCATAAGGCTAGTAGCAGCATGATGAGTGGATTTAGGTACGACGATTCTAAGTGAAATAAGTCACACAGAAAAAGACACTTATCATGAGATATCACTTATAGAGGGAATGTAAAAACCGCTACCCTTGAACTGAATTACAAAACAGAACAGAGTCACACGGTTAGAAAACACACTATGCCTGCCTAACGGGAAAGGTGAGGTGGGGTGATGCATAAAACAAGGGTTTCAAATTAGCTCAGATACCGTTCCATAAACCCAATACGTAATAGACAAGACCTACTCCTTGCTCAGGGAACTGGACTCAACACCCCCTATTCACCGCCCAAGAATATATCTGACTAGTAAGAATCTTAAAACCTATGTATTGATATCTCTCTGTAAGTGAGTCAAGTTGGTGTAAAGCTGCATAAACACAGCAGTGAAAAGCAGCTAAACCCCATTATAAAACTCAATTAATTTTAAAAACCCGTGAAACAAAGATAGTGAAAGAGAGAGAAATTCTTACAAAATTCGTTCAGGGGCTGTGATGCCACCTGGATTGACCATATCTAGACCCGCAGCTGATTGAGACATAAGGGTGGACACTCTTGGGGCTGAGAGGTTTGGCGAGGTTGGGTGAGCAAACGCAGACGCTTTAAAGTAATACTGCGTGGTACCCATCCCATGGGTCCCAAATCTCCAGGTTCAAGGGCATCTTCCTACATCGAAAACATGCATGAGAAACCCAGAAGATGGTCCACCGAGTGATCAGGAAAGGTTTCTAAAACACACCTCATTTCTCATCTCCTTGTGCTCGGGTTCGCCATTCCAGCCGCTTTATTAGCAATCTCCCTCCTTGGAGAATCAGCACCTTTAACCTCCTGTTCCATACAGTTTGCAATTTGTACTGAGGATGAACGGGAAGAGGGGGAACCAATGAGAGACTAGCTCTAGGTGTTGGGACAGGCACAGGTCACTCTTTTTTCCCATCAGGAAGAAGAATTAACCACAAGCTCAGTCTGCCGCCCGGAAGCAGAATAGGGCCTAAAGCAATCCTGCGCTTTTGCGGCCAGCTCCCAAGAGATCGAGTTGAAAAATGGAGCTCAGGGGCACTGCAATTCACAAACCTGCAGACTTATAAATGATAACTCTCGTCTACAAATATATTGAGGGAAGGCAACGAAGAGGATTTGAAAGCAAGGCAGAATTGCAGGAAACAGATTTCAGGAGGCAGATTCGAATCGCCTTTAAAGCACAGGAAAAGCGGCAAAACCTCGACAAGGATGCCCTTGGCCAAAAAGGGCGTATGCGTTTTTTCCTGAATATATTCAGGAAAAAACGTACACGCCTTTTTTGGCGGTCCAAGCATCCTGGAAAGGCAAATCAGCGGTACAAAGAAGCTTCGCTTCCCATCGGTCAATAGGGACATGCTGAATAAAGTGTCAAAACCAAAAACGCTGGACAGGCCATGGAGAAACGGAAGCCTTGCTACGCTGATGGGCGGGATGTAAATTGCCAACAGCCACTCTGGAGAATTGTACGGTGTGTCCTGAAACATCTACAAAACTCAGCCTAGAGAGCATAGGGCACTACCACTCATGGGCGTATAAATTGGGAAAACCAAAAATCAGCAAGACACAAGCACCCCAAAGTTTAGGGCTGCTCTGTTGACAAGAACCTCCACTTCGTTGCACCTTAAATATCCCAGGAAAGAGAAAAATGGATAAAGAAGTTGTGGTCCTTATGTACAATGGAATATCACTCAGCCATGAAATCAACGTCATAAGGCTAGTAGCAGCATGATGAGTGGATTTAGGTACGACGATTCTAAGTGAAATAAGTCACACAGAAAAAGACACTTATCATAAGATATCACTTATAGAGGGAATGTAAAAACCGCTACGCTTGAACTGAATTACAAAACAGAACAGAGTCACACGGTTAGAAAACACACTATGGCTGCTTAACGGGAAAGGTGAGGTGGGGTGATGCATAAAACAAGTGTTTCAAATTAGCTCAGATACCGTTCCATAAACCCAATACGTAATAGACAAGACCTACTCCTTGCTCAGTGAACTGGACTCAACACCCCCTATTCACCGCCCAAGAATGTATCTGACTAGTAAGAATCTTAAATCCCATGTATTGATATCTCTCTGTAAGTCAGTCAAGTGGGTGTAAAGCGGCATAAACACAGCAGTGAAAAGCAGCTAAACCCCATTATAAAAAATAATTACTTTTAAAAACCCGTGAAGCAAAGACAATGAAAGAGAGAGAAATTCTTATAAAATTCGTTCAGGGGCTGTGATGCCACCTGGATTCACCATATCTAGACCCACACCTGATTGAGACATAAGGGTGGACACTCTTGGGGCTGAGAGGTTTGGTGAGATTGGGTGACCAAACGCAGACACTTTAAAGTAATACTGCGTGGTACCCATCCCATGGGTCCCAAATCTCCAGGTTCAAGGGCATCTTCCTACATCGAAACCATGCATGAGAAACCCAGAAGAAGTTACACCGTGTGAACGGGAAAGGTTTCTAAAACGCACCTCATTTCTCATCTCCTTGTGCTCAGGTACGCCATTCCAGCCGCTTTACTAGCAATCTCCCACCTTGGAGAATCAGCACCTTTATCCTCCTGTTCCATACAGGTTTCAATTTGTCCTGACTATGTACGGGAAGAGGGAGAACCAATGAGAGACTAGCTCTAGGTGTTGGGACAGGCACAGGTCACTCTATTTTCCCATCAGGAAGAAGAATTAACCGCAAGCTCAGTCTGCTGCCTGTAACCAGAATATGGCCTGAAGGAATCCAGCACTTTTGCGGCTAGCTCCCAAAAAAGCGAGTTGAAAAATGGAGCTCAGGGTCACTGCAACTCACAAACCTGCAGAGTTATAAATGTTAACTCTCGTCCACAAATAGATTGAGGGAAAGCAACGAAGAGGATTTGAACGCAAGGCAGAATTGCAGGAAACAAATTTCAGGAGGCAGATTCGAATCGCCTTTAAAGCACAGGAAAAGTGGGAAAACCTCGACAATGATGCCCTTGGCCAAAAAGGGCGTATGCGTTTTTTCCTGAATATATTCAGGAAAAAACGCATACGCCCTTTTTGGCCAACCAAGCAACCTGGAAAGGCAAATCAGGGCTACAAAGAAGTCTCGCTTCCCATCGGTCAAAAGGGCCATGCTGAATAAAGTGTCAAAACCAGAAATGCAGGAAAGGCCACGGAGAAACGGGAGCCTTGCTACGCTGATGGGCGGGATGTAAATTGCCAACAGCCACTCTGGAGAAGTGTACGGTGTGTCCTGAAACATTTACAAAACTCAGCTTAGAGAGCATAGGGCACTTCCACTCATGGCCGTATACATTGGGAAAACTAAAAATCAGCAAGACACAAGCACCCCAAAGTTTAGGGCTGCTCTGTTGACAAGAACCTCCACCTTGTTACACCTTAAATATCCCACGAAAGAGAAAAATGGATAAAGAAGTTGTGGTCCTTATGTACAATGGAATATCACTCAGCCATGAAATCAACGTCATAAGGCTAGTAGCAGCATGATGAGTGGATTTAGGTACGACGATTCTAAGTGAAATAAGTCACACAGAAAAAGACACTTATCATAAGATATCACTTATAGAGGGAATGTAAAAACCAATACCCTTGAACTGAATTACAAAACAGAACAGAGTCACACGTTTAGAAAACACACTATGGCTGCCTAACGGGAAAGGTGAGGTGGGGTGATGCATAAAACAAGGGTTTCAAATTAGCTCAGATACCGTTCCATAAACCCAATATGTAATAGAGAAGACCTACTCCTTGCTCAGTGAACTGGACTCAACACCCCCTATTCACCGCCCAAGAATATATCTGACTAGTAAGAATCTTAAAACCTATGTATTGATATCTCTCTGTAAGTGAGTCAAGTGGGTGTAAAGCTGCATAAACACAGCAGTGAAAAGCAGCTAAACCCCATTATAAAACTCAATTAATTTTAAAAACCCGTGAAACAAAGACAGTGAAAGAGAGAGAAATTCTTACAAAATTCGTTCAGGGGCTGTGATGCCACCTGGATTGACCATATCCAGACCTCCATCTGATTGAGACATAAGGGTGGACACTCTTGGGGCTGAGAGGTTTGGTGAGGTTGGGTGAGTAAACGCAGACGCTTTAAAGTAATACTGCGTGGTACCCATCCCATGGGTCCCAAATCTCCAGGTTCAAGGGCATCTTCCTACATCGAAAATATGCATTAGAAACCCAGAAGACGGTACACCGAGTGATCGGGAAAGGTTTCTAAAACGCACCTCATTTCTCATCTCCTTGTGCTCGGGTTCGCCATTCCAGCCGCTTTATTAGCAATCTCCCTCCTTGGAGAATCAGCACCTTTAACCTCCTGTTCCATACAGTTTGCAATTTGTACTGAGGATGAACGGGAAGAGGGGGAACCAATGAGAGACTAGCTCTAGGTGTTGGGACAGGCACAGGTCACTCTTTTTTCCCATCAGGAAGAAGAATTAACCACAAGCTCAGTCTGCCGCCCGGAAGCAGAATAGGGCCTAAAGCAATCCTGCGCTTTTGCGGCCAGCTCCCAAGAGATCGAGTTGAAAAATGGAGCTCAGGGGCACTGCAATTCACAAACCTGCAGACTTATAAATGATAACTCTCGTCTACAAATATATTGAGGGAAGGCAACGAAGAGGATTTGAAAGCAAGGCAGAATTGCAGGAAACAGATTTCAGGAGGCAGATTCGAATCGCCTTTAAAGCACAGGAAAAGCGGCAAAACCTCGACAAGGATGCCCTTGGCCAAAAAGGGCGTATGCGTTTTTTCCTGAATATATTCAGGAAAAAACGTACACGCCTTTTTTGGCGGTCCAAGCATCCTGGAAAGGCAAATCAGCGGTACAAAGAAGTTTCGCTTCCCATCGGTCAATAGGGACATGCTGAATAAAGTGTCAAAACCAAAAACGCTGGACAGGCCATGGAGAAACGGAAGCCTTGCTACGCTGATGGGCGGGATGTAAATTGCCAACAGCCACTCTGGAGAATTGTACGGTGTGTCCTGAAACATCTACAAAACTCAGCCTAGAGAGCATAGGGCACTACCACTCATGGGCGTATAAATTGGGAAAACCAAAAATCAGCAAGACACAAGCACCCCAAAGTTTAGGGCTGCTCTGTTGACAAGAACCTCCACTTCGTTGCACCTTAAATATCCCAGGAAAGAGAAAAATGGATAAAGAAGTTGTGGTCCTTATGTACAATGGAATATCACTCAGCCATGAAATCAACGTCATAAGGCTAGTAGCAGCATGATGAGTGGATTTAGGTACGACGATTCTAAGTGAAATAAGTCACACAGAAAAAGACACTTATCATAAGATATCACTTATAGAGGGAATGTAAAAACCGCTACGCTTGAACTGAATTACAAAACAGAACAGAGTCACACGGTTAGAAAACACACTATGGCTGCTTAACGGGAAAGGTGAGGTGGGGTGATGCATAAAACAAGTGTTTCAAATTAGCTCAGATACCGTTCCATAAACCCAATACGTAATAGACAAGACCTACTCCTTGCTCAGTGAACTGGACTCAACACCCCCTATTCACCGCCCAAGAATGTATCTGACTAGTAAGAATCTTAAATCCCATGTATTGATATCTCTCTGTAAGTCAGTCAAGTGGGTGTAAAGCGGCATAAACACAGCAGTGAAAAGCAGCTAAACCCCATTATAAAAAATAATTACTTTTAAAAACCCGTGAAGCAAAGACAATGAAAGAGAGAGAAATTCTTATAAAATTCGTTCAGGGGCTGTGATGCCACCTGGATTCACCATATCTAGACCCACACCTGATTGAGACATAAGGGTGGACACTCTTGGGGCTGAGAGGTTTGGTGAGATTGGGTGACCAAACGCAGACACTTTAAAGTAATACTGCGTGGTACCCATCCCATGGGTCCCAAATCTCCAGGTTCAAGGGCATCTTCCTACATCGAAACCATGCATGAGAAACCCAGAAGAAGTTACACCGTGTGAACGGGAAAGGTTTCTAAAACACACCTCATTTCTCATCTCCTTGTGCTCAGGTACGCCATTCCAGCCGCTTTACTAGCAATCTCCCACCTTGGAGAATCAGCACCTTTATCCTCCTGTTCCATACAGGTTTCAATTTGTCCTGACTATGTACGGGAAGAGGGAGAACCAATGAGAGACTAGCTCTAGGTGTTGGGACAGGCACAGGTCACTCTATTTTCCCATCAGGAAGAAGAATTAACCGCAAGCTCAGTCTGCTGCCTGTAACCAGAATATGGCCTGAAGGAATCCAGCACTTTTGCGGCTAGCTCCCAAAAAAGCGAGTTGAAAAATGGAGCTCAGGGTCACTGCAACTCACAAACCTGCAGAGTTATAAATGTTAACTCTCGTCCACAAATAGATTGAGGGAAAGCAACGAAGAGGATTTGAACGCAAGGCAAATTGCAGGAAACAAATTTCAGGAGGCAGATTCGAATCGCCTTTAAAGCACAGGAAAAGTGGGAAAACCTCGACAATGATGCCCTTGGCCAGAAAGGGCGTATGCGTTTTTTCCTGAATATATTCAGGAAAAAACGCATACGCCCTTTTTGGCCAACCAAGCAACCTGGAAAGGCAAATCAGGGCTACAAAGAAGTCTCGCTTCCCATCGGTCAAAAGGGCCATGCTGAATAAAGTGTCAAAACCAGAAATGCAGGAAAGGCCACGGAGAAACGGGAGCCTTGCTACGCTGATGGGCGGGATGTAAATTGCCAACAGCCACTCTGGAGAAGTGTACGGTGTGTCCTGAAACATTTACAAAACTCAGCTTAGAGAGCATAGGGCACTTCCACTCATGGGCGTATACATTGGGAAAACTAAAAATCAGCAAGACACAAGCACCCCAAAGTTTAGGGCTGCTCTGTTGACAAGAACCTCCACCTTGTTACACCTTAAATATCCCACGAAAGAGAAAAATGGATAAAGAAGTTGTGGTCCTTATGTACAATGGAATATCACTCAGCCATGAAATCAACGTCATAAGGCTAGTAGCAGCATGATGAGTGGATTTAGGTACGACGATTCTAAGTGAAATAAGTCACACAGAAAAAGACACTTATCATAAGATATCACTTATAGAGGGAATGTAAAAACCAATACCCTTGAACTGAATTACAAAACAGAACAGAGTCACACGTTTAGAAAACACACTATGGCTGCCTAACGGGAAAGGTGAGGTGGGGTGATGCATAAAACAAGGGTTTCAAATTAGCTCAGATACCGTTCCATAAACCCAATATGTAATAGAGAAGACCTACTCCTTGCTCAGTGAACTGGACTCAACACCCCCTATTCACCGCCCAAGAATATATCTGACTAGTAAGAATCTTAAAACCTATGTATTGATATCTCTCTGTAAGTGAGTCAAGTGGGTGTAAAGCTGCATAAACACAGCAGTGAAAAGCAGCTAAACCCCATTATAAAACTCAATTAATTTTAAAAACCCGTGAAACAAAGACAGTGAAAGAGAGAGAAATTCTTACAAAATTCGTTCAGGGGCTGTGATGCCACCTGGATTGACCATATCCAGACCTGCATCTGATTGAGACATAAGGGTGGACACTCTTGGGGCTGAGAGGTTTGGTGAGGTTGGGTGAGTAAACGCAGACGCTTTAAAGTAATACTGCGTGGTACCCATCCCATGGGTCCCAAATCTCCAGGTTCAAGGGCATCTTCCTACATCGAAAATATGCATTAGAAACCCAGAAGACGGTACACCGAGTGATCGGGAAAGGTTTCTAAAACGCACCTCATTTCTCATCTCCTTGTGCTCGGGTTCGCCATTCCAGCCGCTTTACTCGCAATCTCCCTCCTTAGAGAATCAGCACATTTAACCTCCTGTTCCCTACAGGTTGCTATGTGTTCTGAGGATGAACGGGAAGAGGGGGAACCAATGAGAGACTAGCTCTAGGTGTTGGGACAGGCACAGGTCACTCTTTTTTCCCATCAGGAAGAAGAATTAACCACAAGCTCAGTCTGCCGCCCCGAAGCAGAATAGGGCCTAAAGCAATCCTGCGCTTTTGCGGCCAGCTCCCAAGAGAGCGAGTTGAAAAATGGAGCTCAGGGGCACTGCAATTCACAAACCTGCAGACTTATAAATGATAACTCTCGTCTACAAATTTATTGAGGGAAGGCAACAAAGAGGATTTGAAAGCAAGGCAGAATGGCAGGAAACAGATTTCAGGAGGCAGATTCGAATCGCCTTTAAAGCACAGGAAAAGCGGCAAAACCTCGACAATGATGCCCTTGGCCAAAAAGGGCGTATGCGTTTTTTCCTGAATATATTCAGGAAAAAACGCATACGCCCTTTTTGGCCAACCAAGCAACCTGGAAAGGCAAATCAGCGCTACAAAGAAGTCTCGCTTCCCATCGGTCAAAAGGGCCATGCTGAATAAAGGGTCAAAACCAGAAATGCAGGACAGGCCATGGAGAAACGGGAGCCTTGCTACGCTGATGGGCGGGATGTAAATTGCCAACAGCCACTCTGGAGAAGTGTACGGTGTGTCCTGAAACATTTACAAAACTCAGCTTAGAGAGCATAGGGCACTTCCACTCATGGGCGTATACATTGGGAAAACTAAAAATCAGCAAGACACAAGCACCCCAAAGTTTAGGGCTGCTCTGTTGACAAGAACCTCCACTTCGTTACACCTTAAATATCCCAGGAAAGAGAAAAATGGATAAAGATGTTGTGCTCCTTATGTACAATGGAATATCACTCAGCCATGAAATCAACGTCATAAGGCTAGTAGCAGCATGATGAGTGGATTTAGGTACGACGATTCTAAGTGAAATAAGTCACACAGAAAAAGACACTTATCATGAGATATCACTTATAGAGGGAATGTAAAAACCGCTACCCTTGAACTGAATTACAAAACAGAACAGAGTCACACGGTTAGAAAACACACTATGGCTGCCTAACGGGAAAGGTGAGGTGGGGTGATGCATAAAACAAGGGTTTCAAATTAGCTCAGATACCGTTCCATAAACCCAATACGTAATAGACAAGACCTACTCCTTGCTCAGGGAACTGGACTCAACACCCCCTATTCACCGCCCAAGAATATATCTGACTAGTAAGAATCTTAAAACCTATGTATTGATATCTCTCTGTAAGTGAGTCAAGTGGGTGTAAAGCTGCATAAACACAGCAGTGAAAAGCAGCTAAACCCCATTATAAAACTCAATTAATTTTAAAAACCCGTCAAAAAATGACAGTGAAAGAGAGAGAAATTCTTACAAAATTCGTTCAGGGGCTGTGATGCCACCTGGATTGACCATATCTAGACCCGCAGCTGATTGAGACATAAGGGTGGACACTCTTGGGGCTGAGGGGTTTGGTGAGGTTGGGTGAGCAAACGCAGACGCTTTAAAGTAATACTGCGTGGTACCCATCCCATGGGTCCCAAATCTCCAGGTTCAAGGGCATCTTCCTACATCGAAAACATGCATGAGAAACCCAGAAGATGGTCCACCGAGTGATCGGGAAAGGTTTCTAAAACACACCTCATTTCTCATCTCCTTGTGCTCGGGTTCGCCATTCCAGCCGCTTTACTAGCAATCTCCCTCCTTGGAAAATCAGCACCTTTAACCTCCTGTTCCATACAGGTTGCAATTTGTCCTGAGGATGAACGGGAAGAGGGGGAACCAATGAGAGACTAGCTCTAGGTGTTGGGACAGGCACAGGTCACTCTTTTTTCCCATCAGGAAGAAGAATTAACCACAAGCTCAGTCTGCCGCCCGGAAGCAGAATAGGGCCTAAAGCAATCCTGCGCTTTTGCGGCCAGCTCCCAAGAGAGCGAGTTGAAAAATGGAGCTCAGGGGCACTGCAATTCACAAACCTGCAGACTTATAAATGATAACTCTCGTCTACAAATTTATTGAGGGAAGGCAACAAAGAGGATTTGAAAGCAAGGCAGAATGACAGGAAACAGATTTCAGGAGGCAGATTCGAATCGCCTTTAAAGCACAGGAAAAGCGGCAAAACCTCGACAATGATTCCCTTGGCCAAAAAGGGCGTATGCGTTTTTTCCTGAATATATTCAGGAAAAAACGCATACGCCCTTTTTGGCCAACCAAGCAACCTGGAAAGGCAAATCAGCGCTACAAAGAAGTCTCGCTTCCCATCGGTCAAAAGGGCCATGCTGAATAAAGGGTCAAAACCAGAAATGCAGGACAGGCCACGGAGAAACGGGAGCCTTGCTACGCTGATGGGCGGGATGTAAATTGCCAACAGCCACTCTGGAGAAGTGTACGGTGTGTCCTGAAACATTTACAAAACTCAGCTTAGAGAGCATAGGGCACTTCCACTCATGGGCGTATACATTGGGAAAACTAAAAATCAGCAAGACACAAGCACCCCAAAGTTTAGGGCTGCTCTGTTGACAAGAACCTCCACTTCGTTACACCTTAAATATCCCAGGAAAGAGAAAAATGGATAAAGATGTTGTGCTCCTTATGTACAATGGAATATCACTCAGCCATGAAATCAACGTCATAAGGCTAGTAGCAGCATGATGAGTGGATTTAGGTACGACGATTCTAAGTGAAATAAGTCACACAGAAAAAGACACTTATCATGAGATATCACTTATAGAGGGAATGTAAAAACCGCTACCCTTGAACTGAATTACAAAACAGAACAGAGTCACACGGTTAGAAAACACACTATGCCTGCCTAACGGGAAAGGTGAGGTGGGGTGATGCATAAAACAAGGGTTTCAAATTAGCTCAGATACCGTTCCATAAACCCAATACGTAATAGACAAGACCTACTCCTTGCTCAGGGAACTGGACTCAACACCCCCTATTCACCGCCCAAGAATATATCTGACTAGTAAGAATCTTAAAACCTATGTATTGATATCTCTCTGTAAGTGAGTCAGGTGGGTGTAAAGCTGCATAAACACAGCAGTGAAAAGCAGCTAAACCCCATTATGAAACTCAATTAATTTTAAAAACCCGTGAAACAAAGACAGTGAAAGAGAGAGAAATTCTTACAAAATTCGTTCAGGGGCTGTGATGCCACCTGGATTGACCATATCTAGACCCGCAGCTGATTGAGACATAAGGGTGGACACTCTTGGGGCTAAGAGGTTTGGTGAGGTTGGGTGAGCAAACGCAGACGCTTTAAAGTAATACTGCGTGGTACCCATCCCATGGGTCCCAAATCTCCAGGTTCAAGGGCATCTTCCTACATCGAAACCATGCATGAGAAACCCAGAAGAAGTTACACCGTGTGAACGGGAAAGGTTTCTAAAACGCACCTCATTTCTCATCTCCTTGTGCTCGGGTACGCCATTCCAGCCGCTTTACTAGCAATCTCCCACCTTGGAGAATCAGCACCTTTAACCTCCTGTTCCATACAGGTTTCAATTTGTCCTGACTATGTACGGGAAGAGGGAGAACCAATGAGAGACTAGCTCTAGGTGTTGGGACAGGCACAGGTCACTCTATTTTCCCATCAGGAAGAAGAATTAACCGCAAGCTCAGTCTGCTGACTGGAACCAGAATAGGGCCTGAAGGAATCCAGCGCTTTTGCGGCTAGCTCCCAAAAAAGCGAGTTGAAAAATGGAGCTCAGGGGCACTGCAACTCACAAACCTGCAGAGTTATAAATGTTAACTCTCGTCCACAAATAGATTGAGGGAAAGCAACGAAGAGGATTTGAACGCAAGGCAGAATGGCAGGAAACAGATTTCAGGAGGCAGATTCGAATCGCCTTTAAAGCACAGGAAAAGTGGGAAAACCTCGACAATGATGCCCTTGGCCAGAAAGGGCGTATGCCTTTTTTCCTGAATATATTCAGGAAAAAACGCATACGCCCTTTTTGGCCAACCAAGCAACCTGGAAAGGCAAATCAGGGCTACAAAGAAGTCTCGCTTCCCATCGGTCAAAAGGGCCATGCTGAATAAAGTGTCAAAACCAGAAATGCAGGAAAGGCCACGGAGAAACGGGAGCCTTGCTACGCTGATGGGCGGGATGTAAATTGCCAACAGCCACTCTGGAGAAGTGTACGGTGTGTCCTGAAACATTTACAAAACTCAGCTTAGAGAGCATAGGGCACTTCCACTCATGGGCGTATAAATTGGGAAAACTAAAAATCAGCAAGACACAAGCACCCCAAAGTTTAGGGCTGCTCTGTTGACAAGAACCTCCACCTTGTTACACCTTAAATATCCCACGAAAGAGAAAAATGGATAAAGAAGTTGTGGTCCTTATGTACAATGGAATATCACTCAGCCATGAAATCAACGTCATAAGGCTAGTAGCAGCATGATGAGTGGATTTAGGTACGACGATTCTATGTGAAATAAGTCACACAGAAAAAGACACTTATCATAAGATATCACTTATAGAGGGAATGTAAAAACCAATACCCTTGAAGTGAATTACAAAACAGAACAGAGTCACACGGTTAGAAAACACACTATGGCTGCCTAACGGGAAAGGTGAGGTGGGGTGATGCATAAAACAAGGGTTTCAAATTAGCTCAGATACCGTTCCATAAACCCAATATGTAATAGAGAAGACCTACTCCTTGCTCAGGGAACTGGACTCAACACCCCCTATTCACCGCCCAATAATGTATCTGACTAATAAGAATCTTAAAACCTATGTATTGATATCTCTCTGTAAGTGAGTCAGGTGGGTGTAAAGCTGCATAAACACAGCAGTGAAAAGCAGCTAAACCCCATTATAAAACTCAATTAATTTTAAAAACCCGTGAAAGAAAGACAGTGAAAGACAGAGAAATTCTTACAAAATTCGTTCAGGGGCTGTGATGACACCTGGATTGACCATATCCAGACCTTGCATCTGATTGAGACATAAGGGTGGACACTCTTGCGGCTGAGAGGTTTGGTGAGGTTGGGTGAGTAAACGCAGACGCTTTAAAGTAATACTGCGTGGTACCCATCCCATGGGTCCCAAATCTCCATGTTCAAGGGCATCTTCCTACATTGAAAATATGCATGAGAAACCCAGAAGACGGTACACCGAGTGATCGGAAAGGTTTCTAAAACGCACCTCATTTCTCATCTCCTTGTGCTCGGGTTCGTCATTCCAGCCGCTTTACTAGCAATCTCCCTCCTTAGAGAATCAGGACCTTTAACCTCCTGTTCCCTACAGGTTGCAATTTGTCCTGAGGATGAACGGGAAGAGGGGGAACCAATGAGAGACTAGCTCTAGGTGTTGGGACAGGCACAGGTCACTCTTTTTTCCCATCAGGAAGAAGAATTAACCACAAGCTCAGTCTGCCGCCCGGAAGCAGAATAGGGCCTAAAGCAATCCTGCGCTTTTGCGGCCAGCTCCCAAGAGAGCGAGTTGAAAAATGGAGCTCAGGGGCACTGCAATTCACAAACCTGCAGACTTATAAATGATAACTCTCGTCTACAAATTTATTGAGGGAAGGCAACAAAGAGGATTTGAAAGCAAGGCAGAATGGCAGGAAACAGATTTCAGGAGGCAGATTCGAATCGCCTTTAAAGCACAGGAAAAGCGGCAAAACCTCGACAATGATGCCCTTGGCCAAAAAGGGCGTATGCGTTTTTTCCTGAATATATTCAGGAAAAAACGCATACGCCCTTTTTGGCCAACCAAGCAACCTGGAAAGGCAAATCAGCGCTACAAAGAAGTCTCGCTTCCCATCGGTCAAAAGGGCCATGCTGAATAAAGTGTCAAAACCAGAAATGCAGGACAGGCCACGGAGAAACGGGAGCCTTGCTACGCTGATGGGCAGGATGTAAATTGCCAACAGCCACTCTGGAGAAGTGTACGGTGTGTCCTAAAACATTTACAAAACTCAGCTTAGAGAGCATAGGGCACTTCCACTCATGGGCGTATAAATTGGGAAAACTAAAAATCAGCAAGACACAAGCACCCCAAAGTTTAGGGCTGCTCTGTTGACAAGAACCTCCACTTCGTTACACCTTAAATATCCCAGGAAAGAGAAACATGGATAAAGAAGTTGTGGTCCTTATGTACAATGGAATATCACTCAGCCATGAAATCAACGTCATAAGGCTAGTAGCAGCATGATGAGTGGATTTAGGTACGACGATTCTAAGTCAAATAAGTCACACAGAAAAAGACACTTATCATAAGATATCACCTATAGAGGGAATGTAAAAACCGCTGCCCTTGAACTGAATTACAAAACAGAACAGAGTCACACGGTTAGAAAACACACTATGGCTGCCTAACGGGAAAGGTGAGGTGGGGTGATGCATAAAACAAGGGTTTCAAATTAGCTCAGATACCGTTCCATAAACCCAATACGTAATAGACAAGACCTACTCCTTGCTCAGGTAACTGGACTCACCACCCCCTATTCACCGCCCAAGAGTATATCTGACTAGTAAGAATCTTAAAACCTATGTATTGATATCTCTCTGTAAGTGAGTCAAGTGGGTGTAAAGCTGCATAAACACAGCAGTGAAAAGCAGCTAAACCCCATTATAAAACTCAATTAATTTTAAAAACCCGTGAAACAAAGACAGTGAAAGGGAGAGAAATTCTTACAAAATTCGTTCAGGCGCTGTGATGCCACCTGGATTGACCATATCTAGACCCGCAGCTGATTGAGACATAAGGGTGGACACTCTTGGGGCTGAGGGGTTTGGTGAGGTTCGGTGAGCAAACGCAGACGCTTTAAAGTAATACTGCGTGGTACCCATCCCATGGGTCCCAAATCTCCAGGTTCAAGGGCATCTTCCTACATCGAAAACATGCATGAGAAACCCAGAAGATGGTCCACCGAGTGATCGGGAAAGGTTTCTAAAACGCACCTCATTTCTCGTCTCCTTGTGCTCGGGTTCGCCATTCCAGCCGCTTTACTAGCAATCTCCCTCCTTGGAGAATCAGCACCTTTAACCTCCTGTTCCATACAGGTGGCAATTTGAACTGAGGGTGAACGGGAAGACGGGGAACCAATGAGAGACTAGCTCTAGGTGTTGGGACAGGCACAGGTCACTCTATTTTCCCATCAGGAAGAAGAATTAAGCACAGGCTCAGTCTGCCGCCCGGAAGCAGAATAGGGCCTAAAGCAATCCTGCGCTTTTGCGGCCAGCTCCCAAGAGAGCGAGTTGAAAAATGGAGCTCAGGGGCACTGCAATTCACAAACCTGCAGACTTATAAATGATAACTCTCGTCTACAAATATATTGAGGGAAGGCAACAAAGAGGATTTGAAAGCAAGGCAGAATTGCAGGAAACAGATTTCAGGAGGCAGATTCGAATCGCCTTTAAAGCACAGGAAAAGCGGCAAAACCTCGACAATGATGCCCTTGGCCAAAAAGGGCGTATGCGTTTTTTCCTGAATATATTCAGGAAAAAACGCATACGCCCTTTTTGGCCAACCAAGCAACCTGGAAAGGCAAATCAGCGCTACAAAGAAGTCTCGCTTCCCATCGGTCAAAAGGGCCATGCTGAATAAAGTGTCAAAACCAGAAATGCAGGACAGGCCACGGAGAAACGGGAGCCTTGCTAGGCTGATGGGCGGGATGTAAATTGCCAACAGCCACTCTGGAGAAGTGTACGGTGTGTCCTGAAACATTTACAAATCTCAGCTTAGAGAGCATAGGGCACTTCCACTCATGGGCGTATAAATTGGGAAAACTAAAAATCAGCAAGACACAAGCACCCCAAAGTTTAGGGCTGCTCTGTTGACAAGAACCTCCACTTCGTTACACCTTAAATATCCCAGGAAAGAGAAAAATGGATAAAGAAGTTGTGGTCCTTATGTACAATGGAATATCACTCAGCCATGAAATCAACGTCATAAGGCTAGTAGCAGCATGATGAGTGGATTTAGGTACGACGATTCTAAGTCAAATAAGTCACACAGAAAAAGACACTTATCATAAGATATCACCTATAGAGGGAATGTAAAAACCGCTGCCCTTGAACTGAATTACAAAACAGAACAGAGTCACACGGTTAGAAAACACACTATGGCTGCCTAACGGCAAAGGTGAGGTGGGGTGATGCATAAAACAAGGGTTTCAAATTAGCTCAGATACCGTTCCATAAACCCAATACATAATAGACAAGACCTACTCCTTGCTCAGGGAGCTGGACTCAACACCCCCTATTCACCGCCCAAGAGTATATCTGACTAGTAAGAATCTTAAAACCTATGTATTGATATCTCTCTGTAAGTGAGTCAAGTGGGTGTAAAGCTGCATAAACACAGCAGTGAAAAGCAGCTAAACCCCATTATAAAACTTAATTAATTTTAAAAACCCGTGAAACAAAGACAGTGAAAGGGAGAGAAATTCTTACAAAATTCGTTCAGGCGCTGTGATGCCACCTGGATTGACCATATCTAGACCCGCAGCTGATTGAGACATAAGGGTGGACACTCTTGGGGCTGAGGGGTTTGGTGAGGTTCGGTGAGCAAACGCAGACGCTTTAAAGTAATACTGCGTGGTACCCATCCCATGGGTGCCAAATCTCCAGGTTCAAGGGCATCTTCCTACATCGAAAACATGCATGAGAAACCCAGAAGATGGTCCACCGAGTGATCGGGAAAGGTTTCTAAAACGCACCTCATTTCTCGTCTCCTTGTGCTCGGGTTCGCCATTCCAGCCGCTTTACTAGCAATCTCCCTCCTTGGAGAATCAGCACCTTTAACCTCCTGTTCCATACAGGTGGCAATTTGAACTGAGGGTGAACGGGAAGACGGGGAACCAATGAGAGACTAGCTCTAGGTGTTGGGACAGGCACAGGTCACTCTATTTTCCCATCAGGAAGAAGAATTAACCACAGGCTCAGTCTGCCGCCCGGAAGCAGAATAGGGCCTAAAGCAATCCTGCGCTTTTGCGGCCAGCTCCCAAGAGAGCGAGTTGAAAAATGGAGCTCAGGGGCACTGCAATTCACAAACCTGCAGACTTATAAATGATAACTCTCGTCTACAAATATATTGAGGGAAGGCAACAAAGAGGATTTGAAAGCAAGGCAGAATTGCAGGAAACAGATTTCAGGAGGCAGATTCGAATCGCCTTTAAAGCACAGGAAAAGCGGCAAAACCTCGACAATGATGCCCTTGGCCAAAAAGGGCGTATGCGTTTTTTCCTGAATATATTCAGGAAAAAACGCATACGCCCTTTTTGGCCAACCAAGCAACCTGGAAAGGCAAATCAGCGCTACAAAGAAGTCTCGCTTCCCATCGGTCAAAAGGGCCATGCTGAATAAAGTGTCAAAACCAGAAATGCAGGACAGGCCACGGAGAAACGGGAGCCTTGCTACGCTGATGGGCGGGATGTAAATTGCCAACAGCCACTCTGGAGAAGTGTACGGTGTGTCCTGAAACATTTACAAATCTCAGCTTAGAGAGCATAGGGCACTTCCACTCATGGGCGTATAAATTGGGAAAACTAAAAATCAGCAAGACACAAGCACCCCAAAGTTTAGGGCTGCTCTGTTGACAAGAACCTCCACTTCGTTACACCTTAAATATCCCAGGAAAGAGAAACATGGATAAAGAAGTTGTGGTCCTTATGTACAATGGAATATCACTCAGCCATGAAATCAACGTCATAAGGCTAGTAGCAGCATGATGAGTGGATTTAGGTACGACGATTCTAAGTCAAATAAGTCACACAGAAAAAGACACTTATCATAAGATATCACCTATAGAGGGAATGTAAAAACCGCTGCCCTTGAACTGAATTACAAAACAGAACAGAGTCACACGGTTAGAAAACACACTATGGCTGCCTAACGGCAAAGGTGAGGTGGGGTGATGCATAAAACAAGGGTTTCAAATTAGCTCAGATACCGTTCCATAAACCCAATACATAATAGACAAGACCTACTCCTTGCTCAGGGAACTGGACTCAACACCCCCTATTCACCGCCCAAGAGTATATCTGACTAGTAAGAATCTTAAAACCTATGTATTGATATCTCTCTGTAAATGAGTCAAGTGGGTGTAAAGCTGCATAAACACAGCAGTGAAAAGCAGCTAAACCCCATTATAAAACTCAATTAATTTTAAAAACCCGTGAAACAAAGACAGTGAAAGGGAGAGAAATTCTTACAAAATTCGTTCAGGCGCTGTGATGCCACCTGGATTGACCATATCTAGACCCGCAGCTGATTGAGACATAAGGGTGGACACTCTTGGGGCTGAGGGGTTTGGTGAGGTTCGGTGAGCAAACGCAGACGCTTTAAAGTAATACTGCGTGGTACCCATCCCATGGGTCCCAAATCTCCAGGTTCAAGGGCATCTTCCTACATCGAAAACATGCATGAGAAACCCAGAAGATGGTCCACCGAGTGATCGGGAAAGGTTTCTAAAACGCACCTCATTTCTCGTCTCCTTGTGCTCGGGTTCGCCATTCCAGCCGCTTTACTAGCAATCTCCCTCCTTGGAGAATCAGCACCTTTAACCTCCTGTTCCATACAGGTTGCAATTTGTCCTGAGGGTGAACGGGAAGAGGGGGAACCAATGAGAGACTAGCTCTAGGTGTTGGGACAGGCACAGGTCACTCTATTTTCCCATCAGGAAGAAGAATTAACCACAGGCTCAGTCTGCCGCCCGGAAGCAGAATAGGGCCTAAAGCAATCCTGCGCTTTTGCGGCCAGCTCCCAAGAGAGCGAGTTGAAAAATGGAGCTCAGGGGCACTGCAATTCACAAACCTGCAGACTTATAAATGATAACTCTCGTCTACAAATATATTGAGGGAAGGCAACAAAGAGGATTTGAAAGCAAGGCAGAATTGCAGGAAACAGATTTCAGGAGGCAGATTCGAATCGCCTTTAAAGCACAGGAAAAGCGGCAAAACCTCGACAATGATGCCCTTGGCCAAAAAGGGCGTATGCGTTTTTTCCTGAATATATTCAGGAAAAAACGCATACGCCCTTTTTGGCCAACCAAGCAACCTGGAAAGGCAAATCAGCGCTACAAAGAAGTCTCGCTTCCCATCGGTCAAAAGGGCCATGCTGAATAAAGTGTCAAAACCAGAAATGCAGGACAGGCCACGGAGAAACGGGAGCCTTGCTACGCTGATGGGCAGGATGTAAATTGCCAACAGCCACTCTGGAGAAGTGTACGGTGTGTCCTGAAACATTTACAAAACTCAGCTTAGAGAGCATAGGGCACTTCCACTCATGGGCGTATAAATTGGGAAAACTAAAAATCAGCAAGACACAAGCACCCCAAAGTTTAGGGCTGCTCTGTTGACAAGAACCTCCACTTCGTTACACCTTAAATATCCCAGGAAAGAGAAACATGGATAAAGAAGTTGTGGTCCTTATGTACAATGGAATATCACTCAGCCATGAAATCAACGTCATAAGGCTAGTAGCAGCATGATGAGTGGATTTAGGTACGACGATTCTAAGTCAAATAAGTCACACAGAAAAAGACACTTATCATAAGATATCACCTATAGAGGGAATGTAAAAACCGCTGCCCTTGAACTGAATTACAAAACAGAACAGAGTCACACGGTTAGAAAACACACTATGGCTGCCTAACGGGAAAGGTGAGGTGGGGTGATGCATAAAACAAGGGTTTCAAATTAGCTCAGATACCGTTCCATAAACCCAATACGTAATAGACAAGACCTACTCCTTGCTCAGGGAACTGGACTCAACACCCCCTATTCACCGCCCAAGAATATATCTGACTAGTAAGAATCTTAAAACCTATGTATTGATATCTCTCTGTAAGTGAGTCAAGTGGGTGTAAAGCTGCATAAACACAGCAGTGAAAAGCAGCTAAACCCCATTATAAAACTCAATTAATTTTAAAAACCCGTGAAACAAAGACAGTGAAAGGGAGAGAAATTCTTACAAAATTCGTTCAGGCGCTGTGATGCCACCTGGATTGACCATATCTAGACCCGCAGCTGATTGAGACATAAGGGTGGACACTCTTGGGGCTGAGGGGTTTGGTGAGGTTCGGTGAGCAAACGCAGACGCTTTAAAGTAATACTGCGTGGTACCCATCCCATGGGTCCCAAATCTCCAGGTTCAAGGGCATCTTCCTACATCGAAAACATGCATGAGAAACCCAGAAGATGGTCCACCGAGTGATCGGGAAAGGTTTCTAAAACGCACCTCATTTCTCGTCTCCTTGTGCTCGGGTTCGCCATTCCAGCCGCTTTACTAGCAATCTCCCTCCTTGGAGAATCAGCACCTTTAACCTCCTGTTCCATACAGGTTGCAATTTGTCCTGAGGGTGAACGGGAAGAGGGGGAACCAATGAGAGACTAGCTCTAGGTGTTGGGACAGGCACAGGTCACTCTATTTTCCCATCAGGAAGAAGAATTAACCACAGGCTCAGTCTGCCGCCCGGAAGCAGAATAGGGCCTAAAGCAATCCTGCGCTTTTGCGGCCAGCTCCCAAGAGAGCGAGTTGAAAAATGGAGCTCAGGGGCACTGCAATTCACAAACCTGCAGACTTATAAATGATAACTCTCGTCTACAAATATATTGAGGGAAGGCAACAAAGAGGATTTGAAAGCAAGGCAGAATTGCAGGAAACAGATTTCAGGAGGCAGATTCGAATCGCCTTTAAAGCACAGGAAAAGCGGCAAAACCTCGACAATGATGCCCTTGGCCAAAAAGGGCGTATGCGTTTTTTCCTGAATATATTCAGGAAAAAACGCATACGCCCTTTTTGGCCAACCAAGCAACCTGGAAAGGCAAATCAGCGCTACAAAGAAGTCTCGCTTCCCATCGGTCAAAAGGGCCATGCTGAATAAAGTGTCAAAACCAGAAATGCAGGACAGGCCACGGAGAAACGGGAGCCTTGCTAGGCTGATGGGCGGGATGTAAATTGCCAACAGCCACTCTGGAGAAGTGTACGGTGTGTCCTGAAACATTTACAAATCTCAGCTTAGAGAGCATAGGGCACTTCCACTCATGGGCGTATAAATTGGGAAAACTAAAAATCAGCAAGACACAAGCACCCCAAAGTTTAGGGCTGCTCTGTTGACAAGAACCTCCACTTCGTTACACCTTAAATATCCCAGGAAAGAGAAACATGGATAAAGAAGTTGTGGTCCTTATGTACAATGGAATATCACTCAGCCATGAAATCAACGTCATAAGGCTAGTAGCAGCATGATGAGTGGATTTAGGTACGACGATTCTAAGTCAAATAAGTCACACAGAAAAAGACACTTATCATAAGATATCACCTATAGAGGGAATGTAAAAACCGCTGCCCTTGAACTGAATTACAAAACAGAACAGAGTCACACGGTTAGAAAACACACTATGGCTGTCTAACGGCAAAGGTGAGGTGGGGTGATGCATAAAACAAGGGTTTCAAATTAGCTCAGATACCGTTCCATAAACCCAATACATAATAGACAAGACCTACTCCTTGCTCAGGGAACTGGACTCAACACCCCCTATTCACCGCCCAAGAGTATATCTGACTAGTAAGAATCTTAAAACCTATGTATTGATATCTCTCTGTAAGTGAGTCAAGTGGGTGTAAAGCTGCATAAACACAGCAGTGAAAAGCAGCTAAACCCCATTATAAAACTCAATTAATTTTAAAAACCCGTGAAACAAAGACAGTGAAAGGGAGAGAAATTCTTACAAAATTCGTTCAGGCGCTGTGATGCCACCTGGATTGACCATATCTAGACCCGCAGCTGATTGAGACATAAGGGTGGACACTCTTGGGGCTGAGGGGTTTGGTGAGGTTCGGTGAGCAAACGCAGACGCTTTAAAGTAATACTGCGTGGTACCCATCCCATGGGTCCCAAATCTCCAGGTTCAAGGGCATCTTCCTACATCGAAAACATGCATGAGAAACCCAGAAGATGGTCCACCGAGTGATCGGGAAAGGTTTCTAAAACGCACCTCATTTCTCGTCTCCTTGTGCTCGGGTTCGCCATTCCAGCCGCTTTACTAGCAATCTCCCTCCTTGGAGAATCAGCACCTTTAACCTCCTGTTCCATACAGGTTGCAATTTGTCCTGAGGGTGAACGGGAAGAGGGGGAACCAATGAGAGACTAGCTCTAGGTGTTGGGACAGGCACAGGTCGCTCTATTTTCCCATCAGGAAGAAGAATTAACCACAGGCTCAGTCTGCCGCCCGGAAGCAGAATAGGGCCTAAAGCAATCCTGCGCTTTTGCGGCCAGCTCCCAAGAGAGCGAGTTGAAAAATGGAGCTCAGGGGCACTGCAATTCACAAACCTGCAGACTTATAAATGATAACTCTCGTCTACAAATATATTGAGGGAAGGCAACAAAGAGGATTTGAAAGCAAGGCAGAATTGCAGGAAACAGATTTCAGGAGGCAGATTCGAATCGCCTTTAAAGCACAGGAAAAGCGGCAAAACCTCGACAATGATGCCCTTGGCCAAAAAGGGCGTATGCGTTTTTTCCTGAATATATTCAGGAAAAAACGCATACGCCCTTTTTGGCCAACCAAGCAACCTGGAAAGGCAAATCAGCGCTACAAAGAAGTCTCGCTTCCCATCGGTCAAAAGGGCCATGCTGAATAAAGTGTCAAAACCAGAAATGCAGGACAGGCCACGGAGAAACGGGAGCCTTGCTAGGCTGATGGGCGGGATGTAAATTGCCAACAGCCACTCTGGAGAAGTGTACGGTGTGTCCTGAAACATTTACAAATCTCAGCTTAGAGAGCATAGGGCACTTCCACTCATGGGCGTATAAATTGGGAAAACTAAAAATCAGCAAGACACAAGCACCCCAAAGTTTAGGGCTGCTCTGTTGACAAGAACCTCCACTTCGTTACACCTTAAATATCCCAGGAAAGAGAAACATGGATAAAGAAGTTGTGGTCCTTATGTACAATGGAATATCACTCAGCCATGAAATCAACGTCATAAGGCTAGTAGCAGCATGATGAGTGGATTTAGGTACGACGATTCTAAGTCAAATAAGTCACACAGAAAAAGACACTTATCATAAGATATCACCTATAGAGGGAATGTAAAAACCGCTGCCCTTGAACTGAATTACAAAACAGAACAGAGTCACACGGTTAGAAAACACACTATGGCTGTCTAACGGCAAAGGTGAGGTGGGGTGATGCATAAAACAAGGGTTTCAAATTAGCTCAGATACCGTTCCATAAACCCAATACATAATAGACAAGACCTACTCCTTGCTCAGGGAACTGGACTCAACACCCCCTATTCACCGCCCAAGAGTATATCTGACTAGTAAGAATCTTAAAACCTATGTATTGATATCTCTCTGTAAGTGAGTCAAGTGGGTGTAAAGCTGCATAAACACAGCAGTGAAAAGCAGCTAAACCCCATTATAAAACTCAATTAATTTTAAAAACCCGTGAAACAAAGACAGTGAAAGGGAGAGAAATTCTTACAAAATTCGTTCAGGCGCTGTGATGCCACCTGGATTGACCATATCTAGACCCGCAGCTGATTGAGACATAAGGGTGGACACTCTTGGGGCTGAGGGGTTTGGTGAGGTTCGGTGAGCAAACGCAGACGCTTTAAAGTAATACTGCGTGGTACCCATCCCATGGGTCCCAAATCTCCAGGTTCAAGGGCATCTTCCTACATCGAAAACATGCATGAGAAACCCAGAAGATGGTCCACCGAGTGATCGGGAAAGGTTTCTAAAACGCACCTCATTTCTCGTCTCCTTGTGCTCGGGTTCGCCATTCCAGCCGCTTTACTAGCAATCTCCCTCCTTGGAGAATCAGCACCTTTAACCTCCTGTTCCATACAGGTTGCAATTTGTCCTGAGGGTGAACGGGAAGAGGGGGAACCAATGAGAGACTAGCTCTAGGTGTTGGGACAGGCACAGGTCGCTCTATTTTCCCATCAGGAAGAAGAATTAACCACAGGCTCAGTCTGCCGCCCGGAAGCAGAATAGGGCCTAAAGCAATCCTGCGCTTTTGCGGCCAGCTCCCAAGAGAGCGAGTTGAAAAATGGAGCTCAGGGGCACTGCAATTCACAAACCTGCAGACTTATAAATGATAACTCTCGTCTACAAATATATTGAGGGAAGGCAACAAAGAGGATTTGAAAGCAAGGCAGAATTGCAGGAAACAGATTTCAGGAGGCAGATTCGAATCGCCTTTAAAGCACAGGAAAAGCGGCAAAACCTCGACAATGATGCCCTTGGCCAAAAAGGGCGTATGCGTTTTTTCCTGAATATATTCAGGAAAAAACGCATACGCCCTTTTTGGCCAACCAAGCAACCTGGAAAGGCAAATCAGCGCTACAAAGAAGTCTCGCTTCCCATCGGTCAAAAGGGCCATGCTGAATAAAGTGTCAAAACCAGAAATGCAGGACAGGCCACGGAGAAACGGGAGCCTTGCTACGCTGATGGGCGGGATGTAAATTGCCAACAGCCACTCTGGAGAAGTGTACGGTGTGTCCTGAAACATTTACAAATCTCAGCTTAGAGAGCATAGGGCACTTCCACTCATGGGCGTATAAATTGGGAAAACTAAAAATCAGCAAGACACAAGCACCCCAAAGTTTAGGGCTGCTCTGTTGACAAGAACCTCCACTTCGTTACACCTTAAATATCCCAGGAAAGAGAAACATGGATAAAGAAGTTGTGGTCCTTATGTACAATGGAATATCACTCAGCCATGAAATCAACGTCATAAGGCTAGTAGCAGCATGATGAGTGGATTTAGGTACGACGATTCTAAGTCAAATAAGTCACACAGAAAAAGACACTTATCATAAGATATCACCTATAGAGGGAATGTAAAAACCGCTGCCCTTGAACTGAATTACAAAACAGAACAGAGTCACACGGTTAGAAAACACACTATGGCTGCCTAACGGCAAAGGTGAGGTGGGGTGATGCATAAAACAAGGGTTTCAAATTAGCTCAGATACCGTTCCATAAACCCAATACATAATAGACAAGACCTACTCCTTGCTCAGGGAACTGGACTCAACACCCCCTATTCACCGCCCAAGAGTATATCTGACTAGTAAGAATCTTAAAACCTATGTATTGATATCTCTCTGTAAGTGAGTCAAGTGGGTGTAAAGCTGCATAAACACAGCAGTGAAAAGCAGCTAAACCCCATTATAAAACTCAATTAATTTTAAAAACCCGTGAAACAAAGACAGTGAAAGGGAGAGAAATTCTTACAAAATTCGTTCAGGCGCTGTGATGCCACCTGGATTGACCATATCTAGACCCGCAGCTGATTGAGACATAAGGGTGGACACTCTTGGGGCTGAGGGGTTTGGTGAGGTTCGGTGAGCAAACGCAGACGCTTTAAAGTAATACTGCGTGGTACCCATCCCATGGGTCCCAAATCTCCAGGTTCAAGGGCATCTTCCTACATCGAAAACATGCATGAGAAACCCAGAAGATGGTCCACCGAGTGATCGGGAAAGGTTTCTAAAACGCACCTCATTTCTCGTCTCCTTGTGCTCGGGTTCGCCATTCCAGCCGCTTTACTAGCAATCTCCCTCCTTGGAGAATCAGCACCTTTAACCTCCTGTTCCATACAGGTTGCAATTTGTCCTGAGGGTGAACGGGAAGAGGGGGAACCAATGAGAGACTAGCTCTAGGTGTTGGGACAGGCACAGGTCACTCTATTTTCCCATCAGGAAGAAGAATTAACCACAGGCTCAGTCTGCCGCCCGGAAGCAGAATAGGGCCTAAAGCAATCCTGCGCTTTTGCGGCCAGCTCCCAAGAGAGCGAGTTGAAAAATGGAGCTCAGGGGCACTGCAATTCACAAACCTGCAGACTTATAAATGATAACTCTCGTCTACAAATATATTGAGGGAAGGCAACAAAGAGGATTTGAAAGCAAGGCAGAATTGCAGGAAACAGATTTCAGGAGGCAGATTCGAATCGCCTTTAAAGCACAGGAAAAGCGGCAAAACCTCGACAATGATGCCCTTGGCCAAAAAGGGCGTATGCGTTTTTTCCTGAATATATTCAGGAAAAAACGCATACGCCCTTTTTGGCCAACCAAGCAACCTGGAAAGGCAAATCAGCGCTAAAAAGAAGTCTCGCTTCCCATCGGTCAAAAGGGCCATGCTGAATAAAGTGTCAAAACCAGAAATGCAGGACAGGCCACGGAGAAACGGGAGCCTTGCTACGCTGATGGGCAGGATGTAAATTGCCAACAGCCACTCTGGAGAAGTGTACGGTGTGTCCTGAAACATTTACAAAACTCAGCTTAGAGAGCATAGGGCACTTCCACTCATGGGCGTATAAATTGGGAAAACTAAAAATCAGCAAGACACAAGCACCCCAAAGTTTAGGGCTGCTCTGTTGACAAGAACCTCCACTTCGTTACACCTTAAATATCCCAGGAAAGAGAAACATGGATAAAGAAGTTGTGGTCCTTATGTACAATGGAATATCACTCAGCCATGAAATCAACGTCATAAGGCTAGTAGCAGCATGATGAGTGGATTTAGGTACGACGTTTCTAAGTCAAATAAGTCACACAGAAAAAGACACTTATCATAAGATATCACCTATAGAGGGAATGTAAAAACCGCTGCCCTTGAACTGAATTACAAAACAGAACAGAGTCACACGGTTAGAAAACACACTATGGCTGCCTAACGGGAAAGGTGAGGTGGGGTGATGCATAAAACAAGGGTTTCAAATTAGCTCAGATACCGTTCCATAAACCCAATACGTAATAGACAAGACCTACTCCTTGCTCAGGGAACTGGACTCAACACCCCCTATTCACCGCCCAAGAATATATCTGACTAGTAAGAATCTTAAAACTTATGTATTGATATCTCTCTGTAAGTGAGTCAAGTGGGTGTAAAGCTGCATAAACACAGCAGTGAAAAACAGCTAAACCCCATTATAAAACTCAATTAATTTTAAAAACCCGTGAAACAAAGACAGTGAAAGCGAGAGAAATTCTTACAAAATTCGTTCAGGCGCTGTGATGCCACCTGGATTGACCATATCTAGACCCGCAGCTGATTGAGACATAAGGGTGGACACTCTTGGGGCTGAGGGGTTTGGTGAGGTTCGGTGAGCAAACGCAGACGCTTTAAAGTAATACTGCGTGGTACCCATCCCATGGGTGCCAAATCTCCAGGTTCAAGGGCATCTTCCTACATCGAAAACATGCATGAGAAACCCAGAAGATGGTCCACCGAGTGATCGGGAAAGGTTTCTAAAACGCACCTCATTTCTCGTCTCCTTGTGCTCGGGTTCGCCATTCCAGCCGCTTTACTAGCAATCTCCCTCCTTGGAGAATCAGCACCTTTAACCTCCTGTTCCATACAGGTGGCAATTTGAACTGAGGGTGAACGGGAAGACGGGGAACCAATGAGAGACTAGCTCTAGGTGTTGGGACAGGCACAGGTCACTCTATTTTCCCATCAGGAAGAAGAATTAACCACAGGCTCAGTCTGCCGCCCGGAAGCAGAATAGGGCCTAAAGCAATCCTGTGCTTTTGCGGCCAGCTCCCAAGAGAGCGAGTTGAAAAATGGAGCTCAGGGGCACTGCAATTCACAAACCTGCAGACTTATAAATGATAACTCTCGTCTACAAATATATTGAGGGAAGGCAACAAAGAGGATTTGAAAGCAAGGCAGAATTGCAGGAAACAGATTTCAGGAGGCAGATTCGAATCGCCTTTAAAGCACAGGAAAAGCGGCAAAACCTCGACAATGATGCCCTTGGCCAAAAAGGGCGTATGCGTTTTTTCCTGAATATATTCAGGAAAAAACGCATACGCCCTTTTTGGCCAACCAAGCAACCTGGAAAGGCAAATCAGCGCTACAAAGAAGTCTCGCTTCCCATCGGTCAAAAGGGCCATGCTGAATAAAGTGTCAAAACCAGAAATGCAGGACAGGCCACGGAGAAACGGGAGCCTTGCTACGCTGATGGGCGGGATGTAAATTGCCAACAGCCACTCTGGAGAAGTGTACGGTGTGTCCTGAAACATTTACAAATCTCAGCTTAGAGAGCATAGGGCACTTCCACTCATGGGCGTATAAATTGGGAAAACTAAAAATCAGCAAGACACAAGCACCCCAAAGTTTAGGGCTGCTCTGTTGACAAGAACCTCCACTTCGTTACACCTTAAATATCCCAGGAAAGAGAAAAATGGATAAAGAAGTTGTGGTCCTTATGTACAATGGAATATCACTCAGCCATGAAATCAACGTCATAAGGCTAGTAGCAGCATGATGAGTGGATTTAGGTACGACGATTCTAAGTCAAATAAGTCACACAGAAAAAGACACTTATCATAAGATATCACCGATAGAGGGAATGTAAAAACCGCTGCCCTTGAACTGAATTACAAAACAGAACAGAGTCACACGGTTAGAAAACACACTATGGCTGCCTAACGGCAAAGGTGAGGTGGGGTGATGCATAAAACAAGGGTTTCAAATTAGCTCAGATACCGTTCCATAAACCCAATACGTAATAGACAAGACCTACTCCTTGCTCAGGGAACTGGACTCACCACCCCCTATTCACCGCCCAAGAGTATATCTGACTAGTAAGAATCTTAAAACCTATGTATTGATATCTCTCTGTAAGTGAGTCAAGTGGGTGTAAAGCTGCATAAACACAGCAGTGAAAAGCAGCTAAACCCCATTATAAAACTCAATTAATTTTAAAAACCCGTGAAACAAAGACAGTGAAAGGGAGAGAAATTCTTACAAAATTCGTTCAGGCGCTGTGATGCCACCTGGATTGACCATATCTAGACCCGCAGCTGATTGAGACATAAGGGTGGACACTCTTGGGGCTGAGGGGTTTGGTGAGGTTCGGTGAGCAAACGCAGACGCTTTAAAGTAATACTGCGTGGTACCCATCCCATGGGTCCCAAATCTCCAGGTTCAAGGGCATCTTCCTACATCGAAAACATGCATGAGAAACCCAGAAGATGGTCCACCGAGTGATCGGGAAAGGTTTCTAAAACGCACCTCATTTCTCGTCTCCTTGTGCTCGGGTTCGCCATTCCAGCCGCTTTACTAGCAATCTCCCTCCTTGGAGAATCAGCACCTTTAACCTCCTGTTCCATACAGGTGGCAATTTGAACTGAGGGTGAACGGGAAGACGGGGAACCAATGAGAGACTAGCTCTAGGTGTTGGGACAGGCACAGTTCACTCTATTTTCCCATCAGGAAGAAGAATTAACCACAGGCTCAGTCTGCCGCCCGGAAGCAGAATAGGGCCTAAAGCAACCCTGCGCTTTTGCGGCCAGCTCCCAAGAGAGCGAGTTGAAAAATGGAGCTCAGGGGCACTGCAATTCACAAACCTGCAGACTTATAAATGATAACTCTCGTCTACAAATATATTGAGGGAAGGCAACAAAGAGGATTTGAAAGCAAGGCAGAATTGCAGGAAACAGATTTCAGGAGGCAGATTCGAATCGCCTTTAAAGCACAGGAAAAGCGGCAAAACCTCGACAATGATGCCCTTGGCCAAAAAGGGCGTATGCGTTTTTTCCTGAATATATTCAGGAAAAAACGCATACGCCCTTTTTGGCCAACCAAGCAACCTGGAAAGGCAAATCAGCGCTACAAAGAAGTCTCGCTTCCCATCGGTCAAAAGGGCCATGCTGAATAAAGTGTCAAAACCAGAAATGCAGGACAGGCCACGGAGAAACGGGAGCCTTGCTACGCTGATGGGCAGGATGTAAATTGCCAAGAGCCACTCTGGAGAAGTGTACGGTGTGTCCTGAAACATTTACAAAACTCAGCTTAGAGAGCATAGGGCACTTCCACTCATGGGCGTATAAATTGGGAAAACTAAAAATCAGCAAGACACAAGCACCCCAAAGTTTAGGGCTGCTCTGTTGACAAGAACCTCCACTTCGTTACACCTTAAATATCCCAGGAAAGAGAAACATGGATAAAGAAGTTGTGGTCCTTATGTACAATGGAATATCACTCAGCCATGAAATCAACGTCATAAGGCTAGTAGCAGCATGATGAGTGGATTTAGGTACGACGATTCTAAGTCAAATAAGTCACACAGAAAAAGACACTTATCATAAGATATCACCTATAGAGGGAATGTAAAAACCGCTGCCCTTGAACTGAATTACAAAACAGAACAGAGTCACACGGTTAGAAAACACACTATGGCTGCCTAACGGGAAAGGTGAGGTGGGGTGATGCATAAAACAAGGGTTTCAAATTAGCTCAGATACCGTTCCATAAACCCAATACGTAATAGACAAGACCTACTCCTTGCTCAGGTAACTGGACTCACCACCCCCTATTCACCGCCCAAGAGTATATCTGACTAGTAAGAATCTTAAAACCTATGTATTGATATCTCTCTGTAAGTGAGTCAAGTGGGTGTAAAGCTGCATAAACACAGCAGTGAAAAGCAGCTAAACCCCATTATAAAACTCAATTAATTTTAAAAACCCGTGAAACAAAGACAGTGAAAGGGAGAGAAATTCTTACAAAATTCGTTCAGGCGCTGTGATGCCACCTGGATTGACCATATCTAGACCCGCAGCTGATTGAGACATAAGGGTGGACACTCTTGGGGCTGAGGGGTTTGGTGAGGTTCGGTGAGCAAACGCAGACGCTTTAAAGTAATACTGCGTGGTACCCATCCCATGGGTCCCAAATCTCCAGGTTCAAGGGCATCTTCCTACATCGAAAACATGCATGAGAAACCCAGAAGATGGTCCACCGAGTGATCGGGAAAGGTTTCTAAAACGCACCTCATTTCTCGTCTCCTTGTGCTCGGGTTCGCCATTCCAGCCGCTTTACTAGCAATCTCCCTCCTTGGAGAATCAGCACCTTTAACCTCCTGTTCCATACAGGTGGCAATTTGAACTGAGGGTGAACGGGAAGACGGGGAACCAATGAGAGACTAGCTCTAGGTGTTGGGACAGGCACAGGTCACTCTATTTTCCCATCAGGAAGAAGAATTAAGCACAGGCTCAGTCTGCCGCCCGGAAGCAGAATAGGGCCTAAAGCAATCCTGCGCTTTTGCGGCCAGCTCCCAAGAGAGCGAGTTGAAAAATGGAGCTCAGGGGCACTGCAATTCACAAACCTGCAGACTTATAAATGATAACTCTCGTCTACAAATATATTGAGGGAAGGCAACAAAGAGGATTTGAAAGCAAGGCAGAATTGCAGGAAACAGATTTCAGGAGGCAGATTCGAATCGCCTTTAAAGCACAGGAAAAGCGGCAAAACCTCGACAATGATGCCCTTGGCCAAAAAGGGCGTATGCGTTTTTTCCTGAATATATTCAGGAAAAAACGCATACGCCCTTTTTGGCCAACCAAGCAACCTGGAAAGGCAAATCAGCGCTACAAAGAAGTCTCGCTTCCCATCGGTCAAAAGGGCCATGCTGAATAAAGTGTCAAAACCAGAAATGCAGGACAGGCCACGGAGAAACGGGAGCCTTGCTAGGCTGATGGGCGGGATGTAAATTGCCAACAGCCACTCTGGAGAAGTGTACGGTGTGTCCTGAAACATTTACAAATCTCAGCTTAGAGAGCATAGGGCACTTCCACTCATGGGCGTATAAATTGGGAAAACTAAAAATCAGCAAGACACAAGCACCCCAAAGTTTAGGGCTGCTCTGTTGACAAGAACCTCCACTTCGTTACACCTTAAATATCCCAGGAAAGAGAAAAATGGATAAAGAAGTTGTGGTCCTTATGTACAATGGAATATCACTCAGCCATGAAATCAACGTCATAAGGCTAGTAGCAGCATGATGAGTGGATTTAGGTACGACGATTCTAAGTCAAATAAGTCACACAGAAAAAGACACTTATCATAAGATATCACCTATAGAGGGAATGTAAAAACCGCTGCCCTTGAACTGAATTACAAAACAGAACAGAGTCACACGGTTAGAAAACACACTATGGCTGCCTAACGGCAAAGGTGAGGTGGGGTGATGCATAAAACAAGGGTTTCAAATTAGCTCAGATACCGTTCCATAAACCCAATACATAATAGACAAGACCTACTCCTTGCTCAGGGAGCTGGACTCAACACCCCCTATTCACCGCCCAAGAGTATATCTGACTAGTAAGAATCTTAAAACCTATGTATTGATATCTCTCTGTAAGTGAGTCAAGTGGGTGTAAAGCTGCATAAACACAGCAGTGAAAAGCAGCTAAACCCCATTATAAAACTTAATTAATTTTAAAAACCCGTGAAACAAAGACAGTGAAAGGGAGAGAAATTCTTACAAAATTCGTTCAGGCGCTGTGATGCCACCTGGATTGACCATATCTAGACCCGCAGCTGATTGAGACATAAGGGTGGACACTCTTGGGGCTGAGGGGTTTGGTGAGGTTCGGTGAGCAAACGCAGACGCTTTAAAGTAATACTGCGTGGTACCCATCCCATGGGTGCCAAATCTCCAGGTTCAAGGGCATCTTCCTACATCGAAAACATGCATGAGAAACCCAGAAGATGGTCCACCGAGTGATCGGGAAAGGTTTCTAAAACGCACCTCATTTCTCGTCTCCTTGTGCTCGGGTTCGCCATTCCAGCCGCTTTACTAGCAATCTCCCTCCTTGGAGAATCAGCACCTTTAACCTCCTGTTCCATACAGGTGGCAATTTGAACTGAGGGTGAACGGGAAGACGGGGAACCAATGAGAGACTAGCTCTAGGTGTTGGGACAGGCACAGGTCACTCTATTTTCCCATCAGGAAGAAGAATTAACCACAGGCTCAGTCTGCCGCCCGGAAGCAGAATAGGGCCTAAAGCAATCCTGCGCTTTTGCGGCCAGCTCCCAAGAGAGCGAGTTGAAAAATGGAGCTCAGGGGCACTGCAATTCACAAACCTGCAGACTTATAAATGATAACTCTCGTCTACAAATATATTGAGGGAAGGCAACAAAGAGGATTTGAAAGCAAGGCAGAATTGCAGGAAACAGATTTCAGGAGGCAGATTCGAATCGCCTTTAAAGCACAGGAAAAGCGGCAAAACCTCGACAATGATGCCCTTGGCCAAAAAGGGCGTATGCGTTTTTTCCTGAATATATTCAGGAAAAAACGCATACGCCCTTTTTGGCCAACCAAGCAACCTGGAAAGGCAAATCAGCGCTACAAAGAAGTCTCGCTTCCCATCGGTCAAAAGGGCCATGCTGAATAAAGTGTCAAAACCAGAAATGCAGGACAGGCCACGGAGAAACGGGAGCCTTGCTACGCTGATGGGCAGGATGTAAATTGCCAAGAGCCACTCTGGAGAAGTGTACGGTGTGTCCTGAAACATTTACAAAACTCAGCTTAGAGAGCATAGGGCACTTCCACTCATGGGCGTATAAATTGGGAAAACTAAAAATCAGCAAGACACAAGCACCCCAAAGTTTAGGGCTGCTCTGTTGACAAGAACCTCCACTTCGTTACACCTTAAATATCCCAGGAAAGAGAAACATGGATAAAGAAGTTGTGGTCCTTATGTACAATGGAATATCACTCAGCCATGAAATCAACGTCATAAGGCTAGTAGCAGCATGATGAGTGGATTTAGGTACGACGATTCTAAGTCAAATAAGTCACACAGAAAAAGACACTTATCATAAGATATCACCTATAGAGGGAATGTAAAAACCGCTGCCCTTGAACTGAATTACAAAACAGAACAGAGTCACACGGTTAGAAAACACACTATGGCTGCCTAACGGGAAAGGTGAGGTGGGGTGATGCATAAAACAAGGGTTTCAAATTAGCTCAGGTACCGTTCCATAAACCCAATACGTAATAGACAAGACCTACTCCTTGCTCAGGTAACTGGACTCACCACCCCCTATTCACCGCCCAAGAGTATATCTGACTAGTAAGAATCTTAAAACCTATGTATTGATATCTCTCTGTAAGTGAGTCAAGTGGGTGTAAAGCTGCATAAACACAGCAGTGAAAAGCAGCTAAACCCCATTATAAAACTCAATTAATTTTAAAAACCCGTGAAACAAAGACAGTGAAAGGGAGAGAAATTCTTACAAAATTCGTTCAGGCGCTGTGATGCCACCTGGATTGACCATATCTAGACCCGCAGCTGATTGAGACATAAGGGTGGACACTCTTGGGGCTGAGGGGTTTGGTGAGGTTCGGTGAGCAAACGCAGACGCTTTAAAGTAATACTGCGTGGTACCCATCCCATGGGTCCCAAATCTCCAGGTTCAAGGGCATCTTCCTACATCGAAAACATGCATGAGAAACCCAGAAGATGGTCCACCGAGTGATCGGGAAAGGTTTCTAAAACGCACCTCATTTCTCGTCTCCTTGTGCTCGGGTTCGCCATTCCAGCCGCTTTACTAGCAATCTCCCTCCTTGGAGAATCAGCACCTTTAACCTCCTGTTCCATACAGGTGGCAATTTGAACTGAGGGTGAACGGGAAGACGGGGAACCAATGAGAGACTAGCTCTAGGTGTTGGGACAGGCACAGGTCACTCTATTTTCCCATCAGGAAGAAGAATTAAGCACAGGCTCAGTCTGCCGCCCGGAAGCAGAATAGGGCCTAAAGCAATCCTGCGCTTTTGCGGCCAGCTCCCAAGAGAGCGAGTTGAAAAATGGAGCTCAGGGGCACTGCAATTCACAAACCTGCAGACTTATAAATGATAACTCTCGTCTACAAATATATTGAGGGAAGGCAACAAAGAGGATTTGAAAGCAAGGCAGAATTGCAGGAAACAGATTTCAGGAGGCAGATTCGAATCGCCTTTAAAGCACAGGAAAAGCGGCAAAACCTCGACAATGATGCCCTTGGCCAAAAAGGGCGTATGCGTTTTTTCCTGAATATATTCAGGAAAAAACGCATACGCCCTTTTTGGCCAACCAAGCAACCTGGAAAGGCAAATCAGCGCTACAAAGAAGTCTCGCTTCCCATCGGTCAAAAGGGCCATGCTGAATAAAGTGTCAAAACCAGAAATGCAGGACAGGCCACGGAGAAACGGGAGCCTTGCTAGGCTGATGGGCGGGATGTAAATTGCCAACAGCCACTCTGGAGAAGTGTACGGTGTGTCCTGAAACATTTACAAATCTCAGCTTAGAGAGCATAGGGCACTTCCACTCATGGGCGTATAAATTGGGAAAACTAAAAATCAGCAAGACACAAGCACCCCAAAGTTTAGGGCTGCTCTGTTGACAAGAACCTCCACTTCGTTACACCTTAAATATCCCAGGAAAGAGAAAAATGGATAAAGAAGTTGTGGTCCTTATGTACAATGGAATATCACTCAGCCATGAAATCAACGTCATAAGGCTAGTAGCAGCATGATGAGTGGATTTAGGTACGACGATTCTAAGTCAAATAAGTCACACAGAAAAAGACACTTATCATAAGATATCACCTATAGAGGGAATGTAAAAACCGCTGCCCTTGAACTGAATTACAAAACAGAACAGAGTCACACGGTTAGAAAACACACTATGGCTGCCTAACGGCAAAGGTGAGGTGGGGTGATGCATAAAACAAGGGTTTCAAATTAGCTCAGATACCGTTCCATAAACCCAATACATAATAGACAAGACCTACTCCTTGCTCAGGGAGCTGGACTCAACACCCCCTATTCACCGCCCAAGAGTATATCTGACTAGTAAGAATCTTAAAACCTATGTATTGATATCTCTCTGTAAGTGAGTCAAGTGGGTGTAAAGCTGCATAAACACAGCAGTGAAAAGCAGCTAAACCCCATTATAAAACTTAATTAATTTTAAAAACCCGTGAAACAAAGACAGTGAAAGGGAGAGAAATTCTTACAAAATTCGTTCAGGCGCTGTGATGCCACCTGGATTGACCATATCTAGACCCGCAGCTGATTGAGACATAAGGGTGGACACTCTTGGGGCTGAGGGGTTTGGTGAGGTTCGGTGAGCAAACGCAGACGCTTTAAAGTAATACTGCGTGGTACCCATCCCATGGGTGCCAAATCTCCAGGTTCAAGGGCATCTTCCTACATCGAAAACATGCATGAGAAACCCAGAAGATGGTCCACCGAGTGATCGGGAAAGGTTTCTAAAACGCACCTCATTTCTCGTCTCCTTGTGCTCGGGTTCGCCATTCCAGCCGCTTTACTAGCAATCTCCCTCCTTGGAGAATCAGCACCTTTAACCTCCTGTTCCATACAGGTGGCAATTTGAACTGAGGGTGAACGGGAAGACGGGGAACCAATGAGAGACTAGCTCTAGGTGTTGGGACAGGCACAGGTCACTCTATTTTCCCATCAGGAAGAAGAATTAACCACAGGCTCAGTCTGCCGCCCGGAAGCAGAATAGGGCCTAAAGCAATCCTGCGCTTTTGCGGCCAGCTCCCAAGAGAGCGAGTTGAAAAATGGAGCTCAGGGGCACTGCAATTCACAAACCTGCAGACTTATAAATGATAACTCTCGTCTACAAATATATTGAGGGAAGGCAACAAAGAGGATTTGAAAGCAAGGCAGAATTGCAGGAAACAGATTTCAGGAGGCAGATTCGAATCGCCTTTAAAGCACAGGAAAAGCGGCAAAACCTCGACAATGATGCCCTTGGCCAAAAAGGGCGTATGCGTTTTTTCCTGAATATATTCAGGAAAAAACGCATACGCCCTTTTTGGCCAACCAAGCAACCTGGAAAGGCAAATCAGCGCTACAAAGAAGTCTCGCTTCCCATCGGTCAAAAGGGCCATGCTGAATAAAGTGTCAAAACCAGAAATGCAGGACAGGCCACGGAGAAACGGGAGCCTTGCTACGCTGATGGGCGGGATGTAAATTGCCAACAGCCACTCTGGAGAAGTGTACGGTGTGTCCTGAAACATTTACAAATCTCAGCTTAGAGAGCATAGGGCACTTCCACTCATGGGCGTATAAATTGGGAAAACTAAAAATCAGCAAGACACAAGCACCCCAAAGTTTAGGGCTGCTCTGTTGACAAGAACCTCCACTTCGTTACACCTTAAATATCCCAGGAAAGAGAAACATGGATAAAGAAGTTGTGGTCCTTATGTACAATGGAATATCACTCAGCCATGAAATCAACGTCATAAGGCTAGTAGCAGCATGATGAGTGGATTTAGGTACGACGATTCTAAGTCAAATAAGTCACACAGAAAAAGACACTTATCATAAGATATCACCTATAGAGGGAATGTAAAAACCGCTGCCCTTGAACTGAATTACAAAACAGAACAGAGTCACACGGTTAGAAAACACACTATGGCTGCCTAACGGCAAAGGTGAGGTGGGGTGATGCATAAAACAAGGGTTTCAAATTAGCTCAGATACCGTTCCATAAACCCAATACATAATAGACAAGACCTACTCCTTGCTCAGGGAACTGGACTCAACACCCCCTATTCACCGCCCAAGAGTATATCTGACTAGTAAGAATCTTAAAACCTATGTATTGATATCTCTCTGTAAATGAGTCAAGTGGGTGTAAAGCTGCATAAACACAGCAGTGAAAAGCAGCTAAACCCCATTATAAAACTCAATTAATTTTAAAAACCCGTGAAACAAAGACAGTGAAAGGGAGAGAAATTCTTACAAAATTCGTTCAGGCGCTGTGATGCCACCTGGATTGACCATATCTAGACCCGCAGCTGATTGAGACATAAGGGTGGACACTCTTGGGGCTGAGGGGTTTGGTGAGGTTCGGTGAGCAAACGCAGACGCTTTAAAGTAATACTGCGTGGTACCCATCCCATGGGTCCCAAATCTCCAGGTTCAAGGGCATCTTCCTACATCGAAAACATGCATGAGAAACCCAGAAGATGGTCCACCGAGTGATCGGGAAAGGTTTCTAAAACGCACCTCATTTCTCGTCTCCTTGTGCTCGGGTTCGCCATTCCAGCCGCTTTACTAGCAATCTCCCTCCTTGGAGAATCAGCACCTTTAACCTCCTGTTCCATACAGGTTGCAATTTGTCCTGAGGGTGAACGGGAAGAGGGGGAACCAATGAGAGACTAGCTCTAGGTGTTGGGACAGGCACAGGTCACTCTATTTTCCCATCAGGAAGAAGAATTAACCACAGGCTCAGTCTGCCGCCCGGAAGCAGAATAGGGCCTAAAGCAATCCTGCGCTTTTGCGGCCAGCTCCCAAGAGAGCGAGTTGAAAAATGGAGCTCAGGGGCACTGCAATTCACAAACCTGCAGACTTATAAATGATAACTCTCGTCTACAAATATATTGAGGGAAGGCAACAAAGAGGATTTGAAAGCAAGGCAGAATTGCAGGAAACAGATTTCAGGAGGCAGATTCGAATCGCCTTTAAAGCACAGGAAAAGCGGCAAAACCTCGACAATGATGCCCTTGGCCAAAAAGGGCGTATGCGTTTTTTCCTGAATATATTCAGGAAAAAACGCATACGCCCTTTTTGGCCAACCAAGCAACCTGGAAAGGCAAATCAGCGCTACAAAGAAGTCTCGCTTCCCATCGGTCAAAAGGGCCATGCTGAATAAAGTGTCAAAACCAGAAATGCAGGACAGGCCACGGAGAAACGGGAGCCTTGCTACGCTGATGGGCAGGATGTAAATTGCCAACAGCCACTCTGGAGAAGTGTACGGTGTGTCCTGAAACATTTACAAAACTCAGCTTAGAGAGCATAGGGCACTTCCACTCATGGGCGTATAAATTGGGAAAACTAAAAATCAGCAAGACACAAGCACCCCAAAGTTTAGGGCTGCTCTGTTGACAAGAACCTCCACTTCGTTACACCTTAAATATCCCAGGAAAGAGAAACATGGATAAAGAAGTTGTGGTCCTTATGTACAATGGAATATCACTCAGCCATGAAATCAACGTCATAAGGCTAGTAGCAGCATGATGAGTGGATTTAGGTACGACGATTCTAAGTCAAATAAGTCACACAGAAAAAGACACTTATCATAAGATATCACCTATAGAGGGAATGTAAAAACCGCTGCCCTTGAACTGAATTACAAAACAGAACAGAGTCACACGGTTAGAAAACACACTATGGCTGCCTAACGGGAAAGGTGAGGTGGGGTGATGCATAAAACAAGGGTTTCAAATTAGCTCAGATACCGTTCCATAAACCCAATACGTAATAGACAAGACCTACTCCTTGCTCAGGGAACTGGACTCAACACCCCCTATTCACCGCCCAAGAATATATCTGACTAGTAAGAATCTTAAAACCTATGTATTGATATCTCTCTGTAAGTGAGTCAAGTGGGTGTAAAGCTGCATAAACACAGCAGTGAAAAGCAGCTAAACCCCATTATAAAACTCAATTAATTTTAAAAACCCGTGAAACAAAGACAGTGAAAGGGAGAGAAATTCTTACAAAATTCGTTCAGGCGCTGTGATGCCACCTGGATTGACCATATCTAGACCCGCAGCTGATTGAGACATAAGGGTGGACACTCTTGGGGCTGAGGGGTTTGGTGAGGTTCGGTGAGCAAACGCAGACGCTTTAAAGTAATACTGCGTGGTACCCATCCCATGGGTCCCAAATCTCCAGGTTCAAGGGCATCTTCCTACATCGAAAACATGCATGAGAAACCCAGAAGATGGTCCACCGAGTGATCGGGAAAGGTTTCTAAAACGCACCTCATTTCTCGTCTCCTTGTGCTCGGGTTCGCCATTCCAGCCGCTTTACTAGCAATCTCCCTCCTTGGAGAATCAGCACCTTTAACCTCCTGTTCCATACAGGTTGCAATTTGTCCTGAGGGTGAACGGGAAGAGGGGGAACCAATGAGAGACTAGCTCTAGGTGTTGGGACAGGCACAGGTCACTCTATTTTCCCATCAGGAAGAAGAATTAACCACAGGCTCAGTCTGCCGCCCGGAAGCAGAATAGGGCCTAAAGCAATCCTGCGCTTTTGCGGCCAGCTCCCAAGAGAGCGAGTTGAAAAATGGAGCTCAGGGGCACTGCAATTCACAAACCTGCAGACTTATAAATGATAACTCTCGTCTACAAATATATTGAGGGAAGGCAACAAAGAGGATTTGAAAGCAAGGCAGAATTGCAGGAAACAGATTTCAGGAGGCAGATTCGAATCGCCTTTAAAGCACAGGAAAAGCGGCAAAACCTCGACAATGATGCCCTTGGCCAAAAAGGGCGTATGCGTTTTTTCCTGAATATATTCAGGAAAAAACGCATACGCCCTTTTTGGCCAACCAAGCAACCTGGAAAGGCAAATCAGCGCTACAAAGAAGTCTCGCTTCCCATCGGTCAAAAGGGCCATGCTGAATAAAGTGTCAAAACCAGAAATGCAGGACAGGCCACGGAGAAACGGGAGCCTTGCTACGCTGATGGGCAGGATGTAAATTGCCAACAGCCACTCTGGAGAAGTGTACGGTGTGTCCTGAAACATTTACAAAACTCAGCTTAGAGAGCATAGGGCACTTCCACTCATGGGCGTATAAATTGGGAAAACTAAAAATCAGCAAGACACAAGCACCCCAAAGTTTAGGGCTGCTCTGTTGACAAGAACCTCCACTTCGTTACACCTTAAATATCCCAGGAAAGAGAAACATGGATAAAGAAGTTGTGGTCCTTATGTACAATGGAATATCACTCAGCCATGAAATCAACGTCATAAGGCTAGTAGCAGCATGATGAGTGGATTTAGGTACGACGATTCTAAGTCAAATAAGTCACACAGAAAAAGACACTTATCATAAGATATCACCTATAGAGGGAATGTAAAAACCGCTGCCCTTGAACTGAATTACAAAACAGAACAGAGTCACACGGTTAGAAAACACACTATGGCTGCCTAACGGGAAAGGTGAGGTGGGGTGATGCATAAAACAAGGGTTTCAAATTAGCTCAGATACCGTTCCATAAACCCAATACGTAATAGACAAGACCTACTCCTTGCTCAGGGAACTGGACTCAACACCCCCTATTCACCGCCCAAGAATATATCTGACTAGTAAGAATCTTAAAACTTATGTATTGATATCTCTCTGTAAGTGAGTCAAGTGGGTGTAAAGCTGCATAAACACAGCAGTGAAAAGCAGCTAAACCCCATTATAAAACTCAATTAATTTTAAAAACCCGTGAAACAAAGACAGTGAAAGGGAGAGAAATTCTTACAAAATTCGTTCAGGCGCTGTGATGCCACCTGGATTGACCATATCTAGAGCCGCAGCTGATTGAGACATAAGGGTGGACACTCTTGGGGCTGAGGGGTTTGGTGAGGTTCGGTGAGCAAACGCAGACGCTTTAAAGTAATACTGCGTGGTACCCATCCCATGGGTCCCAAATCTCCAGGTTCAAGGGCATCTTCCTACATCGAAAACATGCATGAGAAACCCAGAAGATGGTCCACCGAGTGATCGGGAAAGGTTTCTAAAACGCACCTCATTTCTCGTCTCCTTGTGCTCGGGTTCGCCATTCCAGCCGCTTTACTAGCAATCTCCCTCCTTGGAGAATCAGCACCTTTAACCTCCTGTTCCATACAGGTGGCAATTTGAACTGAGGGTGAACGGGAAGACGGGGAACCAATGAGAGACTAGCTCTAGGTGTTGGGACAGGCACAGGTCACTCTATTTTCCCATCAGGAAGAAGAATTAACCACAGGCTCAGTCTGCCGCCCGGAAGCAGAATAGGGCCTAAAGCAACCCTGCGCTTTTGCGGCCAGCTCCCAAGAGAGCGAGTTGAAAAATGGAGCTCAGGGGCACTGCAATTCACAAACCTGCAGACTTATAAATGATAACTCTCGTCTACAAATATATTGAGGGAAGGCAACAAAGAGGATTTGAAAGCAAGGCAGAATTGCAGGAAACAGATTTCAGGAGGCAGATTCGAATCGCCTTTAAAGCACAGGAAAAGCGGCAAAACCTCGACAATGATGCCCTTGGCCAAAAAGGGCGTATGCGTTTTTTCCTGAATATATTCAGGAAAAAACGCATACGCCCTTTTTGGCCAACCAAGCAACCTGGAAAGGCAAATCAGCGCTACAAAGAAGTCTCGCTTCCCATCGGTCAAAAGGGCCATGCTGAATAAAGTGTCAAAACCAGAAATGCAGGACAGGCCACGGAGAAACGGGAGCCTTGCTACGCTGATGGGCGGGATGTAAATTGCCAACAGCCACTCTGGAGAAGTGTACGGTGTGTCCTGAAACATTTACAAATCTCAGCTTAGAGAGCATAGGGCACTTCCACTCATGGGCGTATAAATTGGGAAAACTAAAAATCAGCAAGACACAAGCACCCCAAAGTTTAGGGCTGCTCTGTTGACAAGAACCTCCACTTCGTTACACCTTAAATATCCCAGGAAAGAGAAAAATGGATAAAGAAGTTGTGGTCCTTATGTACAATGGAATATCACTCAGCCATGAAATCAACGTCATAAGGCTAGTAGCAGCATGATGAGTGGATTTAGGTACGACGATTCTAAGTCAAATAAGTCACACAGAAAAAGACACTTATCATAAGATATCACCTATAGAGGGAATGTAAAAACCGCTGCCCTTGAACTGAATTACAAAACAGAACAGAGTCACACGGTTAGAAAACACACTATGGCTGCCTAACGGCAAAGGTGAGGTGGGGTGATGCATAAAACAAGGGTTTCAAATTAGCTCAGATACCGTTCCATAAACCCAATACATAATAGACAAGACCTACTCCTTGCTCAGGGAACTGGACTCAACACCCCCTATTCACCGCCCAAGAGTATATCTGACTAGTAAGAATCTTAAAACCTATGTATTGATATCTCTCTGTAAGTGAGTCAAGTGGGTGTAAAGCTGCATAAACACAGCAGTGAAAAGCAGCTAAACCCCATTATAAAACTCAATTAATTTTAAAAACCCGTGAAACAAAGACAGTGAAAGGGAGAGAAATTCTTACAAAATTCGTTCAGGCGCTGTGATGCCACCTGGATTGACCATATCTAGACCCGCAGCTGATTGAGACATAAGGGTGGACACTCTTGGGGCTGAGGGGTTTGGTGAGGTTCGGTGAGCAAACGCAGACGCTTTAAAGTAATACTGCGTGGTACCCATCCCATGGGTCCCAAATCTCCAGGTTCAAGGGCATCTTCCTACATCGAAAACATGCATGAGAAACCCAGAAGATGGTCCACCGAGTGATCGGGAAAGGTTTCTAAAACGCACCTCATTTCTCGTCTCCTTGTGCTCGGGTTCGCCATTCCAGCCGCTTTACTAGCAATCTCCCTCCTTGGAGAATCAGCACCTTTAACCTCCTGTTCCATACAGGTTGCAATTTGTCCTGAGGGTGAACGGGAAGAGGGGGAACCAATGAGAGACTAGCTCTAGGTGTTGGGACAGGCACAGGTCACTCTATTTTCCCATCAGGAAGAAGAATTAACCACAGGCTCAGTCTGCCGCCCGGAAGCAGAATAGGGCCTAAAGCAATCCTGCGCTTTTGCGGCCAGCTCCCAAGAGAGCGAGTTGAAAAATGGAGCTCAGGGGCACTGCAATTCACAAACCTGCAGACTTATAAATGATAACTCTCGTCTACAAATATATTGAGGGAAGGCAACAAAGAGGATTTGAAAGCAAGGCAGAATTGCAGGAAACAGATTTCAGGAGGCAGATTCGAATCGCCTTTAAAGCACAGGAAAAGCGGCAAAACCTCGACAATGATGCCCTTGGCCAAAAAGGGCGTATGCGTTTTTTCCTGAATATATTCAGGAAAAAACGCATACGCCCTTTTTGGCCAACCAAGCAACCTGGAAAGGCAAATCAGCGCTACAAAGAAGTCTCGCTTCCCATCGGTCAAAAGGGCCATGCTGAATAAAGTGTCAAAACCAGAAATGCAGGACAGGCCACGGAGAAACGGGAGCCTTGCTACGCTGATGGGCAGGATGTAAATTGCCAACAGCCACTCTGGAGAAGTGTACGGTGTGTCCTGAAACATTTACAAAACTCAGCTTAGAGAGCATAGGGCACTTCCACTCATGGGCGTATAAATTGGGAAAACTAAAAATCAGCAAGACACAAGCACCCCAAAGTTTAGGGCTGCTCTGTTGACAAGAACCTCCACTTCGTTACACCTTAAATATCCCAGGAAAGAGAAACATGGATAAAGAAGTTGTGGTCCTTATGTACAATGGAATATCACTCAGCCATGAAATCAACGTCATAAGGCTAGTAGCAGCATGATGAGTGGATTTAGGTACGACGATTCTAAGTCAAATAAGTCACACAGAAAAAGACACTTATCATAAGATATCACCTATAGAGGGAATGTAAAAACCGCTGCCCTTGAACTGAATTACAAAACAGAACAGAGTCACACGGTTAGAAAACACACTATGGCTGCCTAACGGGAAAGGTGAGGTGGGGTGATGCATAAAACAAGGGTTTCAAATTAGCTCAGATACCGTTCCATAAACCCAATACGTAATAGACAAGACCTACTCCTTGCTCAGGGAACTGGACTCAACACCCCCTATTCACCGCCCAAGAATATATCTGACTAGTAAGAATCTTAAAACTTATGTATTGATATCTCTCTGTAAGTGAGTCAAGTGGGTGTAAAGCTGCATAAACACAGCAGTGAAAAGCAGCTAAACCCCATTATAAAACTCAATTAATTTTAAAAACCCGTGAAACAAAGACAGTGAAAGGGAGAGAAATTCTTACAAAATTCGTTCAGGCGCTGTGATGCCACCTGGATTGACCATATCTAGACCCGCAGCTGATTGAGACATAAGGGTGGACACTCTTGGGGCTGAGGGGTTTGGTGAGGTTCGGTGAGCAAACGCAGACGCTTTAAAGTAATACTGCGTGGTACCCATCCCATGGGTGCCAAATCTCCAGGTTCAAGGGCATCTTCCTACATCGAAAACATGCATGAGAAACCCAGAAGATGGTCCACCGAGTGATCGGGAAAGGTTTCTAAAACGCACCTCATTTCTCGTCTCCTTGTGCTCGGGTTCGCCATTCCAGCCGCTTTACTAGCAATCTCCCTCCTTGGAGAATCAGCACCTTTAACCTCCTGTTCCATACAGGTGGCAATTTGAACTGAGGGTGAACGGGAAGACGGGGAACCAATGAGAGACTAGCTCTAGGTGTTGGGACAGGCACAGGTCACTCTATTTTCCCATCAGGAAGAAGAATTAAGCACAGGCTCAGTCTGCCGCCCGGAAGCAGAATAGGGCCTAAAGCAATCCTGCGCTTTTGCGGCCAGCTCCCAAGAGAGCGAGTTGAAAAATGGAGCTCAGGGGCACTGCAATTCACAAACCTGCAGACTTATAAATGTTAACTCTCGTCCACAAATAGATTGAGGGAAAGCAACGAAGAGGATTTGAAAGCAAGGCAGAATTGCAGGAAACAGATTTCAGGAGGCAGATTCGAATCGCCTTTAAAGCACAGGAAAAGCGGCAAAACCTCGACAATGATGCCCTTGGCCAAAAAGGGCGTATGCGTTTTTTCCTGAATATATTCAGGAAAAAACGCATACGCCCTTTTTGGCCAACCAAGCAACCTGGAAAGGCAAATCAGCGCTACAAAGAAGTCTCGCTTCCCATCGGTCAAAAGGGCCATGCTGAATAAAGTGTCAAAACCAGAAATGCAGGACAGGCCACGGAGAAACGGGAGCCTTGCTACGCTGATGGGCAGGATGTAAATTGCCAACAGCCACTCTGGAGAAGTGTACGGTGTGTCCTGAAACATTTACAAATCTCAGCTTAGAGAGCATAGGGCACTTCCACTCATGGGCGTATAAATTGGGAAAACTAAAAATCAGCAAGACACAAGCACCCCAAAGTTTAGGGCTGCTCTGTTGACAAGAACCTCCACTTCGTTACACCTTAAATATCCCAGGAAAGAGAAAAATGGATAAAGAAGTTGTGGTCCTTATGTACAATGGAATATCACTCAGCCATGAAATCAACGTCATAAGGCTAGTAGCAGCATGATGAGTGGATTTAGGTACGACGATTCTAAGTCAAATAAGTCACACAGAAAAAGACACTTATCATAAGATATCACCTATAGAGGGAATGTAAAAACCGCTGCCCTTGAACTGAATTACAAAACAGAACAGAGTCACACGGTTAGAAAACACACTATGGCTGCCTAACGGCAAAGGTGAGGTGGGGTGATGCATAAAACAAGGGTTTCAAATTAGCTCAGATACCGTTCCATAAACCCAATACATAATAGACAAGACCTACTCCTTGCTCAGGGAACTGGACTCAACACCCCCTATTCACCGCCCAAGAGTATATCTGACTAGTAAGAATCTTAAAACCTATGTATTGATATCTCTCTGTAAGTGAGTCAAGTGGGTGTAAAGCTGCATAAACACAGCAGTGAAAAGCAGCTAAACCCCATTATAAAACTCAATTAATTTTAAAAACCCGTGAAACAAAGACAGTGAAAGGGAGAGAAATTCTTACAAAATTCGTTCAGGCGCTGTGATGCCACCTGGATTGACCATATCTAGACCCGCAGCTGATTGAGACATAAGGGTGGACACTCTTGGGGCTGAGGGGTTTGGTGAGGTTCGGTGAGCAAACGCAGACGCTTTAAAGTAATACTGCGTGGTACCCATCCCATGGGTCCCAAATCTCCAGGTTCAAGGGCATCTTCCTACATCGAAAACATGCATGAGAAACCCAGAAGATGGTCCACCGAGTGATCGGGAAAGGTTTCTAAAACGCACCTCATTTCTCGTCTCCTTGTGCTCGGGTTCGCCATTCCAGCCGCTTTACTAGCAATCTCCCTCCTTGGAGAATCAGCACCTTTAACCTCCTGTTCCATACAGGTTGCAATTTGTCCTGAGGGTGAACGGGAAGAGGGGGAACCAATGAGAGACTAGCTCTAGGTGTTGGGACAGGCACAGGTCACTCTATTTTCCCATCAGGAAGAAGAATTAACCACAGGCTCAGTCTGCCGCCCTGAAGCAGAATAGGGCCTAAAGCAATCCTGCGCTTTTGCGGCCAGCTCCCAAGAGAGCGAGTTGAAAAATGGAGCTCAGGGGCACTGCAATTCACAAACCTGCAGACTTATAAATGATAACTCTCGTCTACAAATATATTGAGGGAAGGCAACAAAGAGGATTTGAAAGCAAGGCAGAATTGCAGGAAACAGATTTCAGGAGGCAGATTCGAATCGCCTTTAAAGCACAGGAAAAGCGGCAAAACCTCGACAATGATGCCCTTGGCCAAAAAGGGCGTATGCGTTTTTTCCTGAATATATTCAGGAAAAAACGCATACGCCCTTTTTGGCCAAGCAAGCAACCTGGAAAGGCAAATCAGCGCTACAAAGAAGTCTCGCTTCCCATCGGTCAAAAGGGCCATGCTGAATAAAGTGTCAAAACCAGAAATGCAGGACAGGCCACGGAGAAACGGGAGCCTTGCTACGCTGATGGGCAGGATGTAAATTGCCAACAGCCACTCTGGAGAAGTGTACGGTGTGTCCTGAAACATTTACAAAACTCAGCTTAGAGAGCATAGGGCACTTCCACTCATGGGCGTATAAATTGGGAAAACTAAAAATCAGCAAGACACAAGCACCCCAAAGTTTAGGGCTGCTCTGTTGACAAGAACCTCCACTTCGTTACACCTTAAATATCCCAGGAAAGAGAAACATGGATAAAGAAGTTGTGGTCCTTATGTACAATGGAATATCACTCAGCCATGAAATCAACGTCATAAGGCTAGTAGCAGCATGATGAGTGGATTTAGGTACGACGATTCTAAGTCAAATAAGTCACACAGAAAAAGACACTTATCATAAGATATCACCTATAGAGGGAATGTAAAAACCGCTGCCCTTGAACTGAATTACAAAACAGAACAGAGTCACACGGTTAGAAAACACACTATGGCTGCCTAACGGGAAAGGTGAGGTGGGGTGATGCATAAAACAAGGGTTTCAAATTAGCTCAGATACCGTTCCATAAACCCAATACGTAATAGACAAGACCTACTCCTTGCTCAGGGAACTGGACTCAACACCCCCTATTCACCGCCCAAGAATATATCTGACTAGTAAGAATCTTAAAACTTATGTATTGATATCTCTCTGTAAGTGAGTCAAGTGGGTGTAAAGCTGCATAAACACAGCAGTGAAAAGCAGCTAAACCCCATTATAAAACTCAATTAATTTTAAAAACCCGTGAAACAAAGACAGTGAAAGGGAGAGAAATTCTTACAAAATTCGTTCAGGCGCTGTGATGCCACCTGGATTGACCATATCTAGACCCGCAGCTGATTGAGACATAAGGGTGGACACTCTTGGGGCTGAGGGGTTTGGTGAGGTTCGGTGAGCAAACGCAGACGCTTTAAAGTAATACTGCGTGGTACCCATCCCATGGGTGCCAAATCTCCAGGTTCAAGGGCATCTTCCTACATCGAAAACATGCATGAGAAACCCAGAAGATGGTCCACCGAGTGATCGGGAAAGGTTTCTAAAACGCACCTCATTTCTCGTCTCCTTGTGCTCGGGTTCGCCATTCCAGCCGCTTTACTAGCAATCTCCCTCCTTGGAGAATCAGCACCTTTAACCTCCTGTTCCATACAGGTGGCAATTTGAACTGAGGATGAACGGGAAGACGGGGAACCAATGAGAGACTAGCTCTAGGTGTTGGGACAGGCACAGGTCACTCTATTTTCCCATCAGGAAGAAGAATTAAGCACAGGCTCAGTCTGCCGCCCGGAAGCAGAATAGGGCCTAAAGCAATCCTGCGCTTTTGCGGCCAGCTCCCAAGAGAGCGAGTTGAAAAATGGAGCTCAGGGGCACTGCAATTCACAAACCTGCAGACTTATAAATGTTAACTCTCGTCCACAAATAGATTGAGGGAAAGCAACGAAGAGGATTTGAAAGCAAGGCAGAATTGCAGGAAACAGATTTCAGGAGGCAGATTCGAATCGCCTTTAAAGCACAGGAAAAGCGGCAAAACCTCGACAATGATGCCCTTGGCCAAAAAGGGCGTATGCGTTTTTTCCTGAATATATTCAGGAAAAAACGCATACGCCCTTTTTGGCCAACCAAGCAACCTGGAAAGGCAAATCAGCGCTACAAAGAAGTCTCGCTTCCCATCGGTCAAAAGGGCCATGCTGAATAAAGTGTCAAAACCAGAAATGCAGGACAGGCCACGGAGAAACGGGAGCCTTGCTACGCTGATGGGCGGGATGTAAATTGCCAACAGCCACTCTGGAGAAGTGTACGGTGTGTCCTGAAACATTTACAAATCTCAGCTTAGAGAGCATAGGGCACTTCCACTCATGGGCGTATACATTGGGAAAACTAAAAATCAGCAAGACACAAGCACCCCAAAGATTAGGGCTGCTCTGTTGACAAGAACCTCCACTTCGTTACACCTTAAATATCCCAGGAAAGAGAAAAATGGATAAAGAAGTTGTGGTCCTTATGTAAAATGGAATATCACTCAGCCATGAAATCAACGTCATAAGGCTAGTAGCAGCATGATGAGTGGATTTAGGTACGACGATTCTAAGTGAAATAAGTCACACAGAAAAAGACACTTATCATAAGATATCACTTATAGAGGGAATGTAAAAACCGCTGCCCTTGAACTGAATTACAAAACAGAACAGAGTCACACGGTTAGAAAACACACTATGGCTGCCTAACGGGAAAGGTGAGGTGGGGTGATGCATAAAACAAGGGTTTCAAATTAGCTCAGATACCGTTCCATAAACCCAATACGTAATAGACAAGACCTACTCCTTGCTCAGGGAACTGGACTCAACACCCCCTATTCACCGCCCAAGAATATATCTGACTAGTAAGAATCTTAAAACCTATGTATTGATATCTCTCTGTAAGTGAGTCAAGTGGGTGTAAAGCTGCATAAACACAGCAGTGAAAAGCAGCTAAACCCCATTATGAAACTCAATTAATTTTAAAAACCCGTGAAACAAAGACAGTGAAAGGGAGAGAAATTCTTACAAAATTCGTTCAGGCGCTGTGATGCCACCTGGATTGACCATATCTAGACCCGCAGCTGATTGAGACATAAGGGTGGACACTCTTGGGGCTGAGGGGTTTGGTGAGGTTCGGTGAGCAAACGCAGACGCTTTAAAGTAATACTGCGTGGTACCCATCCCATGGGTCCCAAATCTCCAGGTTCAAGGGCATCTTCCTACATCGAAAACATGCATGAGAAACCCAGAAGATGGTCCACCGAGTGATCGGGAAAGGTTTCTAAAACGCACCTCATTTCTCATCTCCTTGTGCTCGGGATCGCCATTCCAGCCGCTTTACTAGCAATCTCCCTCCTTGGAGAATCAGCACCTGTAACCTCCTGTTCCATACAGGTTGCAATTTGTCCTGAGGATGAACGGGAAGAGGGGGAACCAATGAGAGACTAGCTCTAGGTGTTGGGACTGGCACAGGTCACTCTTTTTTCCAATCAGGAAGAAGAATTAACCACAAGCTCAGTCTGCCGCCCGGAAGCAGAATAGGGCCTAAAGCAATCCTGCGCTTTTGCGGCCAGCTCCCAAGAGAGCGAGTTGAAAAATGGAGCTCAGGGTCACTGCAATTCACAAACCTGCAGACTTATAAATGATAACTCTCGTCTACAAATATATTGAGGGAAGGCAACAAAGAGGATTTGAAAGCAAGGCAGATTTGCAGGCAACAGATTTCAGGAGGCAGATTCGAATCGCCTTTAAAGCACAGGAAAAGCGGCAAAACCTCGACAATGATGCCCTTGGCCAAAAAGGGCGTATGCGTTTTTTCCTGAATATATTCAGGAAAAAACGCATACGCCCTTTTTGGCCAACCAAGCAACCTGGAAAGGCAAATCAGCGCTACAAAGAAGTCTCGCTTCCCATCGGTCAAAAGGGCCATGCTGAATAAAGTGTCAAAACCAGAAATGCAGGACAGGCCACGGAGAAACGGGAGCCTTGCTACGCTGATGGGCGGGATGTAAATTGCCAACAGCCACTCTGGAGAAGTGTACGGTGTGTCCTGAAACATTTACAAAACTCAGCTTAGAGAGCATAGGGCACTTCCACTCATGGGCGTATAAATTGGGAAAACTAAAAATCAGCAAGACACAAGCACCCCAAAGTTTAGGGCTGCTCTGTTGACAAGAACCTCCACTTCGTTACACCTTAAATATCCCAGGAAAGAGAAACATGGATAAAGAAGTTGTGGTCCTTATGTACAATGGAATATCACTCAGCCATGAAATCAACGTCATAAGGCTAGTAGCAGCATGATGAGTGGATTTAGGTACGACGATTCTAAGTCAAATAAGTCACACAGAAAAAGACACTTATCATAAGATATCACCTATAGAGGGAATGTAAAAACCGCTGCCCTTGAACTGAATTACAAAACAGAACAGAGTCACACGGTTAGAAAACACACTATGGCTGCCTAACGGGAAAGGTGAGGTGGGGTGATGCATAAAACAAGGGTTTCAAATTAGCTCAGATACCGTTCCATAAACCCAATACGTAATAGACAAGACCTACTCCTTGCTCAGGGAACTGGACTCAACACCCCTTATTCACCGCCCAAGAATATATCTGACTAGTAAGAATCTTAAAACTTATGTATTGATATCTCTCTGTAAGTGAGTCAAGTGGGTGTAAAGCTGCATAAACACAGCAGTGAAAAGCAGCTAAACCCCATTATAAAACTCAATTAATTTTAAAAACCCGTGAAACAAAGACAGTGAAAGGGAGAGAAATTCTTACAAAATTCGTTCAGGCGCTGTGATGCCACCTGGATTGACCATATCTAGACCCGCAGCTGATTGAGACATAAGGGTGGACACTCTTGGGGCTGAGGGGTTTGGTGAGGTTCGGTGAGCAAACGCAGACGCTTTAAAGTAATACTGCGTGGTACCCATCCCATGGGTGCCAAATCTCCAGGTTCAAGGGCATCTTCCTACATCGAAAACATGCATGAGAAACCCAGAAGATGGTCCACCGAGTGATCGGGAAAGGTTTCTAAAACGCACCTCATTTCTCGTCTCCTTGTGCTCGGGTTCGCCATTCCAGCCGCTTTACTAGCAATCTCCCTCCTTGGAGAATCAGCACCTTTAACCTCCTGTTCCATACAGGTGGCAATTTGAACTGAGGGTGAACGGGAAGACGGGGAACCAATGAGAGACTAGCTCTAGGTGTTGGGACAGGCACAGGTCACTCTATTTTCCCATCAGGAAGAAGAATTAAGCACAGGCTCAGTCTGCCGCCCGGAAGCAGAATAGGGCCTAAAGCAATCCTGCGCTTTTGCGGCCAGCTCCCAAGAGAGCGAGTTGAAAAATGGAGCTCAGGGGCACTGCAATTCACAAACCTGCAGACTTATAAATGTTAACTCTCGTCCACAAATAGATTGAGGGAAAGCAACGAAGAGGATTTGAAAGCAAGGCAGAATTGCAGGAAACAGATTTCAGGAGGCAGATTCGAATCGCCTTTAAAGCACAGGAAAAGCGGCAAAACCTCGACAATGATGCCCTTGGCCAAAAAGGGCGTATGCGTTTTTTCCTGAATATATTCAGGAAAAAACGCATACGCCCTTTTTGGCCAACCAAGCAACCTGGAAAGGCAAATCAGCGCTACAAAGAAGTCTCGCTTCCCATCGGTCAAAAGGGCCATGCTGAATAAAGTGTCAAAACCAGAAATGCAGGACAGGCCACGGAGAAACGGGAGCCTTGCTACGCTGATGGGCGGGATGTAAATTGCCAACAGCCACTCTGGAGAAGTGTACGGTGTGTCCTGAAACATTTACAAATCTCAGCTTAGAGAGCATAGGGCACTTCCACTCATGGGCGTATACATTGGGAAAACTAAAAATCAGCAAGACACAAGCACCCCAAAGATTAGGGCTGCTCTGTTGACAAGAACCTCCACTTCGTTACACCTTAAATATCCCAGGAAAGAGAAAAATGGATAAAGAAGTTGTGGTCCTTATGTAAAATGGAATATCACTCAGCCATGAAATCAACGTCATAAGGCTAGTAGCAGCATGATGAGTGGATTTAGGTACGACGATTCTAAGTGAAATAAGTCACACAGAAAAAGACACTTATCATAAGATATCACTTATAGAGGGAATGTAAAAACCGCTGCCCTTGAACTGAATTACAAAACAGAACAGAGTCACACGGTTAGAAAACACACTATGGCTGCCTAACGGGAAAGGTGAGGTGGGGTGATGCATAAAACAAGGGTTTCAAATTAGCTCAGATACCGTTCCATAAACCCAATACGTAATAGACAAGACCTACTCCTTGCTCAGGGAACTGGACTCAACACCCCCTATTCACCGCCCAAGAATATATCTGACTAGTAAGAATCTTAAAACCTATGTATTGATATCTCTCTGTAAGTGAGTCAAGTGGGTGTAAAGCTGCATAAACACAGCAGTGAAAAGCAGCTAAACCCCATTATGAAACTCAATTAATTTTAAAAACCCGTGAAACAAAGACAGTGAAAGGGAGAGAAATTCTTACAAAATTCGTTCAGGCGCTGTGATGCCACCTGGATTGACCATATCTAGACCCGCAGCTGATTGAGACATAAGGGTGGACACTCTTGGGGCTGAGGGGTTTGGTGAGGTTCGGTGAGCAAACGCAGACGCTTTAAAGTAATACTGCGTGGTACCCATCCCATGGGTCCCAAATCTCCAGGTTCAAGGGCATCTTCCTACATCGAAAACATGCATGAGAAACCCAGAAGATGGTCCACCGAGTGATCGGGAAAGGTTTCTAAAACGCACCTCATTTCTCATCTCCTTGTGCTCGGGATCGCCATTCCAGCCGCTTTACTAGCAATCTCCCTCCTTGGAGAATCAGCACCTGTAACCTCCTGTTCCATACAGGTTGCAATTTGTCCTGAGGATGAACGGGAAGAGGGGGAACCAATGAGAGACTAGCTCTAGGTGTTGGGACTGGCACAGGTCACTCTTTTTTCCAATCAGGAAGAAGAATTAACCACAAGCTCAGTCTGCCGCCCGGAAGCAGAATAGGGCCTAAAGCAATCCTGCGCTTTTGCGGCCAGCTCCCAAGAGAGCGAGTTGAAAAATGGAGCTCAGGGGCACTGCAATTCACAAACCTGCAGACTTATAAATGATAACTCTCGTCTACAAATATATTGAGGGAAGGCAACAAAGAGGATTTGAAAGCAAGGCAGATTTGCAGGCAACAGATTTCAGGAGGCAGATTCGAATCGCCTTTAAAGCACAGGAAAAGCGGCAAAACCTCGACAATGATGCCCTTGGCCAAAAAGGGCGTATGCGTTTTTTCCTGAATATATTCAGGAAAAAACGCATACGCCCTTTTTGGCCAACCAAGCAACCTGGAAAGGCAAATCAGCGCTACAAAGAAGTCTCGCTTCCCATCGGTCAAAAGGGCCATGCTGAATAAAGTGTCAAAACCAGAAATGCAGGACAGGCCACGGAGAAACGGGAGCCTTGCTACGCTGATGGGCGGGATGTAAATTGCCAACAGCCACTCTGGAGAAGTGTACGGTGTGTCCTGAAACATTTACAAAACTCAGCTTAGAGAGCATAGGGCACTTCCACTCATGGGCGTATACATTGGGAAAACTAAAAATCAGCAAGACACAAGCACCCCAAAGTTTAGGGCTGCTCTGTTGACAAGAACCTCCACTTCGTTACACCTTAAATATCCCAGGAAAGAGAAAAATGGATAAAGATGTTGTGCTCCTTATGTACAATGGAATATCACTCAGCCATGAAATCAACGTCATAAGGCTAGTAGCAGCATGATGAGTGGATTTAGGTACGACGATTCTAAGTGAAATAAGTCACACAGAAAAAGACACTTATCATAAGATATCACTTATAGAGGGAATGTAAAAACCGCTACCCTTGAACTGAATTACAAAACAGAACAGAGTCACACGGTTAGAAAACACACTATGGCTGCCTAACGGGAAAGGTGAGGTGGGGTGATGCATAAAACAAGGGTTTCAAATTAGCTCAGATACCGTTCCATAAACCCAATACGTAATAGACAAGACCTACTCCTTGCTCAGGGAACTGGACTCAACACCCCCTATTCACCGCCCAAGATTATATCTGACTAGTAAGAATCTTAAAACCTATGTATTGATATCTCTCTGTAAGTGAGTCAAGTGGGTGTAAAGCTGCATAAACACAGCAGTGAAAAGCAGCTAAACCCCATTATAAAACTCAATTAATTTTAAAAACCCGTGAAACAAAGACAGTGAAAGGGAGAGAAATTCTTACAAAATTCGTTCAGGCGCTGTGATGCCACCTGGATTGACCATATTTAGACCCGCAGCTGATTGAGACATAAGGGTGGACACTCTTGGGGCTGAGGGGTTTGGTGAGGTTCGGTGAGCAAACGCAGACGCTTTAAAGTAATACTGCGTGGTACCCATCCCATGGGTCCCAAATCTCCAGGTTCAAGGGCATCTTCCTACATCGAAAACATGCATGAGAAACCCAGAAGACGGTCCACCGAGTGATTGGGAAAGGTTTCTAAAACGCACCTCATTTCTCGTCTCCTTGTGCTCGGGTTCGCCATTCCAGCCGCTTTACTAGCAATCTCCCTCCTTGGAGAATCAGCACCTTTAACCTCCTGTTCCATACAGGTGGCAATTTGAACTGAGGGTGAACGGGAAGACGGGGAACCAATGAGAGACTAGCTCTAGGTGTTGGGACAGGCACAGGTCACTCTATTTTCCCATCAGGAAGAAGAATTAACCACAGGCTCAGTCTGCCGCCCGGAAGCAGAATAGGGCCTAAAGCAATCCTGCGCTTTTGCGGCCAGCTCCCAAGAGAGCGAGTTGAAAAATGGAGCTCGGGGGCACTGCAATTCACAAACCTGCAGACTTATAAATGATAACTCTCGTCTACAAATATATTGAGGGAAGGCAACAAAGAGGATTTGAAAGCAAGGCAGAATTGCAGGAAACAGATTTCAGGAGGCAGATTCGAATCGCCTTTAAAGCACAGGAAAAGCGGCAAAACCTCGACAATGATGCCCTTGGCCAAAAAGGGCGTATGCGTTTTTTCCTGAATATATTCAGGAAAAAACGCATACGCCCTTTTTGGCCAACCAAGCAACCTGGAAAGGCAAATCAGCGCTACAAAGAAGTCTCGCTTCCCATTGGTCAAAAGGGCCATGCTGAGTAAAGTGTCAAAACCAGAAATGCAGGACAGGCCACGGAGAAACGGGAGCCTTGCTACGCTGATGGGCGGGATGTAAATTGCCAACAGCCACTCTGGAGAAGTGTACGGTGTGTCCTGAAACATTTACAAAACTCAGCTTAGAGAGCATAGGGCACTTCCACTCATGGGCGTATAAATTGGGAAAACTAAAAATCAGCAAGACACAAGCACCCCAAAGGTTAGGGCTGCTCTGTTGACAAGAACCTCCACTTCGTTACACCTTAAATATCCCAGGAAAGAGAAACATGGATAAAGAAGTTGTGGTCCTTATGTACAATGGAATATCACTCAGCCATGAAATCAATGTCATAAGGCTAGTAGCAGCATGATGAGTGGATTTAGGTACGACGATTCTAAGTCAAATAAGTCACACAGAAAAAGACACTTATCATAAGATATCACCTATAGAGGGAATGTAAAAACCGCTGCCCTTGAACTGAATTACAAAACAGAACAGAGTCACACGGTTAGAAAACACACTATGGCTGCCTAACGGCAAAGGTGAGGTGGGGTGATGCATAAAACAAGGGTTTCAAATTAGCTCAGATACCGTTCCATAAACCCAATATGTAATAGACAAGACCTACTCCTTGCTCAGGGAACTGGACTCAACACCCCCTATTCACCGCCCAAGAATATATCTGACTAGTAAGAATCTTAGAACTTATGTATTGATATCTCTCTGTAAGTGAGTCAAGTGGGTGTAAAGCTGCATAAACACAGCACTGAAAAGCAGCTAAACCCCATTATAAAACTCAATTAATTTTAAAAACCCGTGAAACAAAGACAGTGAAAGAGAGAAATTCTTACAAAATTCGTTCAGGGGCTGTGATGCCACCTGGATTGACCATATCTAGACCCGCAGCTGATTGAGACATAAGGGTGGACACTCTTGGGGCTGAGAGGTTTGGTGAGGTTGGGTGAGCAAACGCAGACGCTTTAAAGTAATACTGCGTGGTACCCATCCCATGGGTCCCAAATCTCCAGGTTCAAGGGCATCTTCCTACATCGAAAACATGCATGAGAAACCCAGAAGATGGTCCACCGAGTGATCGGGAAAGGTTTCTAAAACGCACCTCATTTCTCATCTCCTTGTGCTCGGGTTCGCCATTCCAGCCGCTTTACTAGCAATCTCCCTCCTTGGAGAATCAGCACCTTTAACCTCCTGTTCCATACAGGTGGCAATTTGAACTGAGGGTGAACGGGAAGAGGGGGAACCAATGAGAGACTAGCTCTAGGTGTTGGGACAGGCACAGGTCACTCTATTTTCCCATCAGGAAGAAGACTTAACCACAGGCTCAGTCTGCCGCCCGGAAGCAGAATAGGGCCTAAAGCAATCCTGCGCTTTTGCGGCCAGCTCCCAAGAGAGCGAGTTGAAAAATGGAGCTCAGGGGCACTGCAATTCACAAACCTGCAGACTTATAAATGATAACTCTCGTCTACAAATATATTGAGGGAAGGCAACAAAGAGGATTTGAAAGCAAGGCAGAATTGCAGGAAACAGATTTCAGGAGGCAGATTCGAATCGACTTTAAAGCACAGGAAAAGCGGCAAAACCTCGACAATGATGCCCTTGGCCAAAAAGTGCGTATGCGTTTTTTCCTGAATATATTCAGGAAAAAACGCATACGCCCTTTTTGGCCAACCAAGCAACCTGGAAAGGCAAATCAGCGCTACAAAGAAGTCTCGCTTCCCATCGGTCAAAAGGGCCATGCTGAATAAAGTGTCAAAACCAGAAATGCAGGACAGGCCACGGAGAAACGGGAGCCTTGCTACGCTGATGGGCGGGATGTAAATTGCCAACAGCCACTCTGGAGAAATGTACGGTGTGTCTTGAAACATTTACAAAACTCAGCTTAGAGAGCATAGGGCACTTCCACTCATGGGCGTATAAATTGGGAAAACTAAAAATCAGCCATACACAAGCACCCCAATGTTTAGGGCTGCTATGTTGACAAGAACCTCCACTTCGTTACACCTTAAATATCCCAGGAAAGAGAAACATGGATAAAGAAGTTGTGGTCCTTATGTACAATGGAATATCACTCAGCCATGAAATCAACGTCATAAGGCTAGTAGCAGCATGATGAGTGGATTTAGGTACGACGATTCTAAGTGAAATAAGTCACACAGAAAAAGACACTTATCATAAGTTATCACCTATAGAGGGAATGTAAAAACCGCTACCCTTGAACTGAATTACAAAACAGAACAGAGTCACACGGTTAGAAAACACACTATGGCTGCCTAACGGGAAAGGTGAGGTGGGGTGATGCATAAAACAAGGGTTTCAAATTAGCTCAGATACCGTTCCATAAACCCAATACGTAATAGACAAGACCTACTCCTTGCTCAGGGAACTGGACTCAACACCCCCTATTCACTGCCCAAGATTATATCTGACTAGTAAGAATCTTAAAACCTATGTATTGATATCTCTCTGTAAGTGAGTCAAGTGGGTGTAAAGCTGCATAAACACAGCAGTGAAAAGCAGCTAAACCCCATTATAAAACTCAATTAATTTTAAAAACCCGTGAAACAAAGACAGTGAAAGGGAGAGAAATTCTTACAAAATTCGTTCAGGCGCTGTGATGCCACCTGGATTGACCATATCTAGACCCGCAGCTGATTGAGACATAAGGGTGGACACTCTTGGGGCTGAGGGGTTTGGTGAGGTTCGGTGAGCAAACGCAGACGCTTTAAAGTAATACTGCGTGGTACCCATCCCATGGGTCCCAAATCTCCAGGTTCAAGGGCATCTTCCTACATCGAAAACATGCATGAGAAACCCAGAAGACGGTCCACCGAGTGATTGGGAAAGGTTTCTAAAACGCACCTAATTTCTCGTCTCCTTGTGCTCGGGTTCGCCATTCCAGCCGCTTTACTAGCAATCTCCCTCCTTGGAGAATCAGCACCTTTAACCTCCTGTTCCATACAGGTGGCAATTTGAACTGAGGGTGAACGGGAAGACGGGGAACCAATGAGAGACTAGCTCTAGGTGTTGGGACAGGCACAGGTCACTCTATTTTCCCATCAGGAAGAAGAATTAACCACAGGCTCAGTCTGCCGCCCGGAAGCAGAATAGGGCCTAAAGCAATCCTGCGCTTTTGCGGCCAGCTCCCAAGAGAGCGAGTTGAAAAATGGAGCTCGGGGGCACTGCAATTCACAAACCTGCAGACTTATAAATGATAACTCTCGTCTACAAATATATTGAGGGAAGGCAACAAAGAGGATTTGAAAGCAAGGCAGAATTGCAGGAAACAGATTTCAGGAGGCAGATTCGAATCGCCTTTATAGCACAGGAAAAGCGGCAAAACCTCGACAATGATGCCCTTGGCCAAAAAGGGCGTATGCGTTTTTTCCTGAATATATTCAGGAAAAAACGCATACGCCCTTTTTGGCCAACCAAGCAACCTGGAAAGGCAAATCAGCGCTACTAAGAAGTCTCGCTTCCCATCGGTGAAAAGGGCCATGCTGAATAAAGTGTCAAAACCAGAAATGCAGGACAGGCCACGGAGAAACGGGAGCCTTGCTACGCTGATGGGCGGGATGTAAATTGCCAACAGCCACTCTGGAGAAGTGTACGGTGTGTCCTGAAACATTTACAAAACTCAGCTTAGAGAGCATAGGGCACTTCCACTCATGGGCGTATAAATTGGGAAAACTAAAAATCAGCAAGACACAAGCACCCCAAAGTTTAGGGCTGCTCTGTTGACAAGAACCTCCACTTCGTTACACCTTAAATATCCCAGGAAAGAGAAACATGGATAAAGAAGTTGTGGTCCTTATGTACAATGGAATATCACTCAGCCATGAAATCAACGTCATAAGGCTAGTAGCAGCATGATGAGTGGATTTAGGTACGACGATTCTAAGTCAAATAAGTCACACAGAAAAAGACACTTATCATAAGATATCACCTATAGAGGGAATGTAAAAACCGCTGCCCTTGAACTGAATTACAAAACAGATCAGAGTCACACGGTTAGAAAACACACTATGGCTGCCTAACGGCAAAGGTGAGGTGGGGTGATGCATAAAACAAGGGTTTCAAATTAGCTCAGATACCGTTCCATAAAACCAATATGTAATAGACAAGACCTACTCCTTGCTCAGGGAACTGGACTCAACACCCCCTATTCACCGCCCAAGAATATATCTGACTAGTAAGAATCGTAAAACTTATGTATTGATATCTCTCTGTAAGTGAGTCAAGTGGGTGTAAAGCTGCATAAACACAGCAGTGAAAAGCAGCTAAACCCCATTATAAAACTCAATTAATTTTAAAAACCCGTGAAACAAAGACAGTGAAAGAGAGAGAAATTCTTACAAAATTCGTTCAGGGGCTGTGATGCCACCTGGATTGACCATATCTAGACCCGCAGCTGATTGAGACATAAGGGTGGACACTCTTGGGGCTGAGAGGTTTGGTGAGGTTGGGTGAGCAAACGCAGACGCTTTAAAGTAATACTGCGTGGTACCCATCCCATGGGTCCCAAATCTCCAGGTTCAAGGGCATCTTCCTACATCGAAAACATGCATGAGAAACCCAGAAGATGGTCCACCGAGTGATCGGGAAAGGTTTCTAAAACGCACCTCATTTCTCATCTCCTTGTGCTCGGGTTCGCCATTCCAGCCGCTTTACTAGCAATCTCCCTCCTTGGAGAATCAGCACCTTTAACCTCCTGTTCCATACAGGTTTCAATTTGTCATGACTATGTACGGGAAGAGGGAGAACCAATGAGAGACTAGCTCTAGGTGTTGGGACAGGCACAGGTCACTCTATTTTCCCATCAGGAAGAAGAATTAACCGCAAGCTCAGTCTGCTGACTGGAACCAGAATAGGGCCTGAAGGAATCCAGCGCTTTTGCGGCTAGCTCCCAAATAAGCGAGTTGAAAAATGGAGCTCAGGGTCACTGCAACTCACAAACCTGCAGAGTTATAAATGTTAACTCTCGTCCACAAATAGATTGAGGGAAAGCAACGAAGAGGATTTGAACGCAAGGCAGAATTGCAGGAAACAAATTTCAGGAGGCAGATTCGAATCGCCTTTAAAGCACAGGAAAAGTGGGAAAACCTCGACAATGATGCCCTTGGCCAAAAAGGGCGTATGCGTTTTTTCCTGAATATATTCAGGAAAAAACGCATACGCCCTTTTTGGCCAACCAAGCAACCTGGAAAGGCAAATCATGGCTACAAAGAAGTCTCGCTTCCCATCGGTCAAAAGGGCCATGCTGAATAAAGTGTCAAAACCAGAAATGCAGGAAAGGCCACGGAGAAACGGGAGCCTTGCTACGCTGATGGGCGGGATGTAAATTGCCAACAGCCACTCTGGAGAAGTGTACGGTGTGTCCTGAAACATTTACAAAACTCAGCTTAGAGAGCATAGGGCACTTCCACTCATGGGCGTATACATTGGGAAAACTAAAAATCAGCAAGACACAAGCACCCCAAAGATTAGGGCTGCTCTGTTGACAAGAACCTCCACTTCGTTACACCTTAAATATCCCAGGAAAGAGAAAAATGGATAAAGATGTTGTGCTCCTTATGTACAATGGAATATCACTCAGCCATGAAATCAACGTCATAAGGCTAGTAGCAGCATGATGAGTGGATTTAGGTACGACGATTCTAAGTGAAATAAGTCACACAGAAAAAGACACTTATCATAAGATATCACTTATAGAGGGAATGTAAAAACCGCTACCCTTGAACTGAATTACAAAACAGAACAGAGTCACACGGTTAGAAAACACACTATGGCTGCCTAACGGGAAAGGTGAGGTGGGGTGATGCATAAAACAAGGGTTTCAAATTAGCTCAGATACCGTTCCATAAACCCAATACGTAATAGACAAGACCTACTCCTTGCTCAGGGAACTGGACTCAACACCCCCTATTCACCGCCCAAGAATATATCTGACTAGTAAGAATCTTAAAACCTATGTATTGATATCTCTCTGTAAGTGAGTCAAGTGGGTGTAAAGCTGCATAAACACAGCAGTGAAAAGCAGCTAAACCCCATTATGAAACTCAATTAATTTTAAAAACCCGTGAAACAAAGACAGTGAAAGAGAGAGAAATTCTTACAAAATTCGTTCAGGGGCTGTGATGCCACCTGGATTGACCATATCTAGACCCGCAGCTGATTGAGACATAAGGGTGGACACTCTTGGGGCTGAGAGGTTTGGTGAGGTTGGGTGAGCAAACGCAGACGCTTTAAAGTAATACTGCGTGGTACCCATCCCATGGGTCCCAAATCTCCAGGTTCAAGGGCATCTTCCTACATCGAAAACATGCATGAGAAACCCAGAAGATGGTCCACCGAGTGATCGGGAAAGGTTTCTAAAACGCACCTCATTTCTCATCTCCTTGTGCTCGGGTTCGCCATTCCAGCCGCTTTACTAGCAATCTCCCTCCTTGGAGAATCAGCACCTGTAACCTCCTGTTCCATACAGGTTGCAATTTGTCCTGAGGATGAACGGGAAGAGGGGGAACCAATGAGAGACTAGCTCTAGGTGTTGGGACTGGCACAGGTCACTCTTTTTTCCAATCAGGAAGAAGAATTAACCACAAGCTCAGTCTGCCGCCCGGAAGCAGAATAGGGCCTAAAGCAATCCTGCGCTTTTGCGGCAAGCTCCCAAGAGAGCGAGTTGAAAAATGGAGCTCAGGGGCACTGCAATTCACAAACCTGCAGACTTATAAATGATAACTCTCGTCTACAAATATATTGAGGGAAGGCAACAAAGAGGATTTGAAAGCAAGGCAGATTTGCAGGCAACAGATTTCAGGAGGCAGATTCGAATCGCCTTTAAAGCACAGGAAAAGCGGCAAAACCTCGACAATGATGCCCTTGGCCAAAAAGGGCGTATGCGTTTTTTCCTGAATATATTCAGGAAAAAACGCATACGCCCTTTTTGGCCAACCAAGCAACCTGGAAAGGCAAATCAGCGCTACAAAGAAGTCTCGCTTCCCATCGGTCAAAAGGGCCATGCTGAATAAAGTGTCAAAACCAGAAATGCAGGACAGGCCACGGAGAAACGGGAGCCTTGCTACGCTGATGGGCGGGATGTAAATTGCCAACAGCCACTCTGGAGAAGTGTACGGTGTGTCCTGAAACATTTACAAAACTCAGCTTAGAGAGCATAGGGCACTTCCACTCATGGGCGTACACATTGGGAAAACTAAAAATCAGCAAGACACAAGCACCCCAAAGTTTAGGGCTGCTCTGTTGATAAGAACCTCCACTTCGTTACACCTTAAATATCCCAGGAAAGAGAAAAATGGATAAAGATGTTGTGCTCCTTATGTACAATGGAATATCACTCAGCCATGAAATCAACGTCATAAGGCTAGTAGCAGCATGATGAGTGGATTTAGGTACGACGATTCTAAGTGAAATAAGTCACACAGAAAAAGACACTTATCATAAGATATCACTTATAGAGGGAATGTAAAAACCGCTACCCTTGAACTGAATTACAAAACAGAACAGAGTCACACGGTTAGAAAACACACTATGGCTGCCTAACGGGAAAGGTGAGGTGGGGTGATGCATAAAACAAGGGTTTCAAATTAGCTCAGATACCGTTCCATAAACCCAATACGTAATAGACAAGACCTACTCCTTGCTCAGGGAACTGGACTCAACACCCCCTATTCACCGCCCAAGAATATATCTGACTAGTAAGAATCTTAAAACCTATGTATTGATATCTCTCTGTAAGTGAGTCAGGTGGGTGTAAAGCTGCATAAACACAGCAGTGAAAAGCAGCTAAACCCCATTATGAAACTCAATTAATTTTAAAAACCCGTGAAACAAAGACAGTGAAAGAGAGAGAAATTCTTACAAAATTCGTTCAGGGGCTGTGATGCCACCTGGATTGACCATATCTAGACCCGCAGCTGATTGAGACATAAGGGTGGACACTCTTGGGGCTGAGAGGTTTGGTGAGGTTGGGTGAGCAAACGCAGACGCTTTAAAGTAATACTGCGTGGTACCCATCCCATGGGTCCCAAATCTCCAGGTTCAAGGGCATCTTCCTACATCGAAAACATGCATGAGAAACCCAGAAGATGGTCCACCGAGTGATCAGGAAAGGTTTCTAAAACACACTTCATTTCTCATCTCCTTGTGCTGGGGTTCGCCATTCCAGCCGCTTTATTAGCAATCTCCCTACTTGGAGAATCAGCACCTTTAACCTCCTGTTCCATACAGGTGGCAATTTGAACTGAGGATGAACGGGAAGAGGGGGAACCAATGAGAGACTAGCTCTAGGTGTTGGGACAGGCACATGTCACTCTTTTTTCCCATCAGGAAGAAGAATTAACCACAAGCTCTGTCTGCCGCCCGGAAGCAGAATAGGGCCTAAAGCAATCCTGCGCTTTTGCGGCCAGCTCCCAAGAGAGCGAGTTGAAAAATGGAGCTCAGGGGCACTGCAATTCACAAACCTGCAGACTTATAAATGATAACTCTCGTCTACAAATTTATTGAGGGAAGGCAACAAAGAGGATTTGAAAGCAAGGCAGAATGGCAGGAAACAGATTTCAGGAGGCAGATTCGAATCGCCTTTAAAGCACAGGAAAAGCGGCAAAACCTCGACAATGATGCCCTTGGCCAAAAAGGGCGTATGCGTTTTTTCCTGAATATATTCAGGAAAAAAAGCATACGCCCTTTTTGGCCAACCAAGCAACCTGGAAAGGCAAATCAGCGCTACAAAGAAGTCTCGCTTCCCATCGGTCAAAAGGGCCATGCTGAATAAAGTGTCAAAACCAGAAATGCAGGACAGGCCACGGAGAAACGGGAGCCTTGCTACGCTGATGGGCGGGATGTAAATTGCCAACAGCCACTCTGGAGAAGTGTACGGTGTGTCCTGAAACATTTACAAAACTCAGCTTAGAGAGCATAGGGCACTTCCACTCATGGGCGTATACATTGGGAAAACTAAAAATCAGCAAGACACAAGCACCCCAAAGTTTAGGGCTGCTCTGTTGACAAGAACCTCCACTTCGTTACACCTTAAATATCCCAGGAAAGAGAAAAATGGATAAAGAAGTTGTGGTCCTTATGTACAATGGAATATCACTCAGCCATGAAATCAACGTCATAAGGCTAGTAGCAGCATGATGAGTGGATTTAGGTACGACGATTCTAAGTCAAATAAGTCACACAGAAAAAGACACTTATCATAAGATATCACTTATAGAGGGAATGTAAAACCCGCTACCCTTGAACTGAATTACAAAACAGAACAGAGTCACACGGTTAGAAAACACACTATGGCTGCCTAACGGGAAAGGTGAGGTGGGGTGATGCATAAAACAAGGGTTTCAAATTAGCTCAGATACCGTTCCATAAACCCAATACGTAATAGACAAGACCTACTCCTTGCTCAGGGAACTGGACTCAACACCCCCTATTCACCGCCCAAGAATATATCTGACTAGTAAGAATCTTAAAACCTATGTATTGATATCTCTCTGTAAGTGAGTCAAGTGGGTGTAAAGCTGCATAAACACAGCAGTGATAAGCAGCTAAACCTCATTATAAAACTCAATTAATTTTAAAAACCCGTGAAACAAAGACAGTGAAAGAGAGAGAAATTCTTACAAAATTCGTTCAGGGGCTGTGATGCCACCTGGATTGACCATATCTAGACCCGCAGCTGATTGAGACATAAGGGTGGACACTCTTGGGGCTGAGAGGTTTGGTGAGGTTGGGTGAGCAAACGCAGACGCTTTAAAGTAATACTGCGTGGTACCCATCCCATGGGTCCCAAATCTCCAGGTTCAAGGGCATTTTCCTACATCGAAAACATGCATGAGAGACCCAGAAGATGGTCCACCGAGTGATCCGGAAAGGTTTCTAAAACGCACCTCATTTCTCATCTCCTTGTGCTCGGGTTCGCCATTCCAGCCGCTTTACTAGCAATCTCCCTCCTTGGAGAATCAGCACCTTTAACCTCCTGTTCCATACAGGTGGCAATTTGTCCTGAGGATGAACGGGAAGAGGGGGAACCAATGAGAGACTAGCTCTAGGTGTTGGGACAGGCACAGGTCACTCTTTTTTCCCATCAGGAAGAAGAATTAACCACAAGCTCAGTCTGCCGCCCGGAAGCAGAATAGGGCCTAAAGCAATCCTGCGATTTTGCGGCCAGCTCCCAAGAGAGTGAGTTGAAAAATGGAGCTCAGGGGCACTGCAATTCACAAACCTGCAGACTTATAAATGATAACTCTCGTCTACAAATTGATTGAGGGAAGGCAACAAAGAGGATTTGAAAGCAAGGCAGAATGGCAGGAAACAGATTTCAGGAGGCAGATTCGAATCGCCTTTAAAGCACAGGAAAAGCGGCAAAACCTCGACAATGATGCCCTTGGCCAAAAAGGGCGTATGCGTTTTTTCCTGAATATATTCAGGAAAAAACGCATACGCCCTTTTTGGCCAACCAAGCAACCTGGAAAGGCAAATCAGCGCTACAAAGAAGTCTCGCTTCCCATCGGTCAAAAGGGCCATGCTGAATAAAGGGTCAAAACCAGAAATGCAGGACAGGCCACGGAGAAACGGGAGCCTTGCTACGCTGATGGGCGGGATGTAAATTGCCAACAGCCACTCTGGAGAAGTGTACGGTGTGTCCTGAAACATTTACAAAACTCAGCTTAGAGAGCATAGGGCACTTCCACTCATGGGCGTATACATTGGGAAAACTAAAAATCAGCAAGACACAAGCACCCCAAAGTTTAGGGCTGCTCTGTTGACAAGAACCTCCACTTCGTTACACCTTAAATATCCCAGGAAAGAGAAAAATGGATAAAGATGTTGTGCTCCTTATGTACAATGGAATATCACTCAGCCATGAAATCAACGTCATAAGGCTAGTAGCAGCATGATGAGTGGATTTAGGTACGACGATTCTAAGTGAAATAAGTCACACAGAAAAAGACACTTATCATGAGATATCACTTATAGAGGGAATGTAAAAACCGCTACCCTTGAACTGAATTACAAAACAGAACAGAGTCACACGGTTAGAAAACACACTATGGCTGCCTAACGGGAAAGGTGAGGTGGGGTGATGCATAAAACAAGGGTTTCAAATTAGCTCAGATACCGTTCCATAAACCCAATACGTAATAGACAAGACCTACTCCTTGCTCAGGGAACTGGACTCAACACCCCCTATTCACCGCCCAAGAATATATCTGACTAGTAAGAATCTTAAAACCTATGTATTGATATCTCTCTGTAAGTGAGTCAAGTTGGTGTAAAGCTGCATAAACACAGCAGTGAAAAGCAGCTAAACCCCATTATAAAACTCAATTAATTTTAAAAACCCGTGAAACAAAGATAGTGAAAGAGAGAGAAATTCTTACAAAATTCGTTCAGGGGCTGTGATGCCACCTGGATTGACCATATCTAGACCCGCAGCTGATTGAGACATAAGGGTGGACACTCTTGGGGCTGAGAGGTTTGGCGAGGTTGGGTGAGCAAACGCAGACGCTTTAAAGTAATACTGCGTGGTACCCATCCCATGGGTCCCAAATCTCCAGGTTCAAGGGCATCTTCCTACATCGAAAACATGCATGAGAAACCCAGAAGATGGTCCACCGAGTGATCAGGAAAGGTTTCTAAAACACACCTCATTTCTCATCTCCTTGTGCTCGGGTTCGCCATTCCAGCCGCTTTATTAGCAATCTCCCTCCTTGGAGAATCAGCACCTTTAACCTCCTGTTCCATACAGTTTGCAATTTGTACTGAGGATGAACGGGAAGAGGGGGAACCAATGAGAGACTAGCTCTAGGTGTTGGGACAGGCACAGGTCACTCTTTTTTCCCATCAGGAAGAAGAATTAACCACAAGCTCAGTCTGCCGCCCGGAAGCAGAATAGGGCCTAAAGCAATCCTGCGCTTTTGCGGCCAGCTCCCAAGAGATCGAGTTGAAAAATGGAGCTCAGGGGCACTGCAATTCACAAACCTGCAGACTTATAAATGATAACTCTCGTCTACAAATATATTGAGGGAAGGCAACGAAGAGGATTTGAAAGCAAGGCAGAATTGCAGGAAACAGATTTCAGGAGGCAGATTCGAATCGCCTTTAAAGCACAGGAAAAGCGGCAAAACCTCGACAAGGATGCCCTTGGCCAAAAAGGGCGTATGCGTTTTTTCCTGAATATATTCAGGAAAAAACGTACACGCCTTTTTTGGCGGTCCAAGCATCCTGGAAAGGCAAATCAGCGGTACAAAGAAGCTTCGCTTCCCATCGGTCAATAGGGACATGCTGAATAAAGTGTCAAAACCAAAAACGCTGGACAGGCCATGGAGAAACGGAAGCCTTGCTACGCTGATGGGCGGGATGTAAATTGCCAACAGCCACTCTGGAGAATTGTACGGTGTGTCCTGAAACATCTACAAAACTCAGCCTAGAGAGCATAGGGCACTACCACTCATGGGCGTATAAATTGGGAAAACCAAAAATCAGCAAGACACAAGCACCCCAAAGTTTAGGGCTGCTCTGTTGACAAGAACCTCCACTTCGTTGCACCTTAAATATCCCAGGAAAGAGAAAAATGGATAAAGAAGTTGTGGTCCTTATGTACAATGGAATATCACTCAGCCATGAAATCAACGTCATAAGGCTAGTAGCAGCATGATGAGTGGATTTAGGTACGACGATTCTAAGTGAAATAAGTCACACAGAAAAAGACACTTATCATAAGATATCACTTATAGAGGGAATGTAAAAACCGCTACGCTTGAACTGAATTACAAAACAGAACAGAGTCACACGGTTAGAAAACACACTATGGCTGCTTAACGGGAAAGGTGAGGTGGGGTGATGCATAAAACAAGTGTTTCAAATTAGCTCAGATACCGTTCCATAAACCCAATACGTAATAGACAAGACCTACTCCTTGCTCAGTGAACTGGACTCAACACCCCCTATTCACCGCCCAAGAATGTATCTGACTAGTAAGAATCTTAAATCCCATGTATTGATATCTCTCTGTAAGTCAGTCAAGTGGGTGTAAAGCGGCATAAACACAGCAGTGAAAAGCAGCTAAACCCCATTATAAAAAATAATTACTTTTAAAAACCCGTGAAGCAAAGACAATGAAAGAGAGAGAAATTCTTATAAAATTCGTTCAGGGGCTGTGATGCCACCTGGATTCACCATATCTAGACCCACACCTGATTGAGACATAAGGGTGGACACTCTTGGGGCTGAGAGGTTTGGTGAGATTGGGTGACCAAACGCAGACACTTTAAAGTAATACTGCGTGGTACCCATCCCATGGGTCCCAAATCTCCAGGTTCAAGGGCATCTTCCTACATCGAAACCATGCATGAGAAACCCAGAAGAAGTTACACCGTGTGAACGGGAAAGGTTTCTAAAACGCACCTCATTTCTCATCTCCTTGTGCTCAGGTACGCCATTCCAGCCGCTTTACTAGCAATCTCCCACCTTGGAGAATCAGCACCTTTATCCTCCTGTTCCATACAGGTTTCAATTTGTCCTGACTATGTACGGGAAGAGGGAGAACCAATGAGAGACTAGCTCTAGGTGTTGGGACAGGCACAGGTCACTCTATTTTCCCATCAGGAAGAAGAATTAACCGCAAGCTCAGTCTGCTGCCTGTAACCAGAATATGGCCTGAAGGAATCCAGCACTTTTGCGGCTAGCTCCCAAAAAAGCGAGTTGAAAAATGGAGCTCAGGGTCACTGCAACTCACAAACCTGCAGAGTTATAAATGTTAACTCTCGTCCACAAATAGATTGAGGGAAAGCAACGAAGAGGATTTGAACGCAAGGCAGAATTGCAGGAAACAAATTTCAGGAGGCAGATTCGAATCGCCTTTAAAGCACAGGAAAAGTGGGAAAACCTCGACAATGATGCCCTTGGCCAAAAAGGGCGTATGCGTTTTTTCCTGAATATATTCAGGAAAAAACGCATACGCCCTTTTTGGCCAACCAAGCAACCTGGAAAGGCAAATCAGGGCTACAAAGAAGTCTCGCTTCCCATCGGTCAAAAGGGCCATGCTGAATAAAGTGTCAAAACCAGAAATGCAGGAAAGGCCACGGAGAAACGGGAGCCTTGCTACGCTGATGGGCGGGATGTAAATTGCCAACAGCCACTCTGGAGAAGTGTACGGTGTGTCCTGAAACATTTACAAAACTCAGCTTAGAGAGCATAGGGCACTTCCACTCATGGCCGTATACATTGGGAAAACTAAAAATCAGCAAGACACAAGCACCCCAAAGTTTAGGGCTGCTCTGTTGACAAGAACCTCCACCTTGTTACACCTTAAATATCCCACGAAAGAGAAAAATGGATAAAGAAGTTGTGGTCCTTATGTACAATGGAATATCACTCAGCCATGAAATCAACGTCATAAGGCTAGTAGCAGCATGATGAGTGGATTTAGGTACGACGATTCTAAGTGAAATAAGTCACACAGAAAAAGACACTTATCATAAGATATCACTTATAGAGGGAATGTAAAAACCAATACCCTTGAACTGAATTACAAAACAGAACAGAGTCACACGTTTAGAAAACACACTATGGCTGCCTAACGGGAAAGGTGAGGTGGGGTGATGCATAAAACAAGGGTTTCAAATTAGCTCAGATACCGTTCCATAAACCCAATATGTAATAGAGAAGACCTACTCCTTGCTCAGTGAACTGGACTCAACACCCCCTATTCACCGCCCAAGAATATATCTGACTAGTAAGAATCTTAAAACCTATGTATTGATATCTCTCTGTAAGTGAGTCAAGTGGGTGTAAAGCTGCATAAACACAGCAGTGAAAAGCAGCTAAACCCCATTATAAAACTCAATTAATTTTAAAAACCCGTGAAACAAAGACAGTGAAAGAGAGAGAAATTCTTACAAAATTCGTTCAGGGGCTGTGATGCCACCTGGATTGACCATATCCAGACCTCCATCTGATTGAGACATAAGGGTGGACACTCTTGGGGCTGAGAGGTTTGGTGAGGTTGGGTGAGTAAACGCAGACGCTTTAAAGTAATACTGCGTGGTACCCATCCCATGGGTCCCAAATCTCCAGGTTCAAGGGCATCTTCCTACATCGAAAATATGCATTAGAAACCCAGAAGACGGTACACCGAGTGATCGGGAAAGGTTTCTAAAACGCACCTCATTTCTCATCTCCTTGTGCTCGGGTTCGCCATTCCAGCCGCTTTATTAGCAATCTCCCTCCTTGGAGAATCAGCACCTTTAACCTCCTGTTCCATACAGTTTGCAATTTGTACTGAGGATGAACGGGAAGAGGGGGAACCAATGAGAGACTAGCTCTAGGTGTTGGGACAGGCACAGGTCACTCTTTTTTCCCATCAGGAAGAAGAATTAACCACAAGCTCAGTCTGCCGCCCGGAAGCAGAATAGGGCCTAAAGCAATCCTGCGCTTTTGCGGCCAGCTCCCAAGAGATCGAGTTGAAAAATGGAGCTCAGGGGCACTGCAATTCACAAACCTGCAGACTTATAAATGATAACTCTCGTCTACAAATATATTGAGGGAAGGCAACGAAGAGGATTTGAAAGCAAGGCAGAATTGCAGGAAACAGATTTCAGGAGGCAGATTCGAATCGCCTTTAAAGCACAGGAAAAGCGGCAAAACCTCGACAAGGATGCCCTTGGCCAAAAAGGGCGTATGCGTTTTTTCCTGAATATATTCAGGAAAAAACGTACACGCCTTTTTTGGCGGTCCAAGCATCCTGGAAAGGCAAATCAGCGGTACAAAGAAGTTTCGCTTCCCATCGGTCAATAGGGACATGCTGAATAAAGTGTCAAAACCAAAAACGCTGGACAGGCCATGGAGAAACGGAAGCCTTGCTACGCTGATGGGCGGGATGTAAATTGCCAACAGCCACTCTGGAGAATTGTACGGTGTGTCCTGAAACATCTACAAAACTCAGCCTAGAGAGCATAGGGCACTACCACTCATGGGCGTATAAATTGGGAAAACCAAAAATCAGCAAGACACAAGCACCCCAAAGTTTAGGGCTGCTCTGTTGACAAGAACCTCCACTTCGTTGCACCTTAAATATCCCAGGAAAGAGAAAAATGGATAAAGAAGTTGTGGTCCTTATGTACAATGGAATATCACTCAGCCATGAAATCAACGTCATAAGGCTAGTAGCAGCATGATGAGTGGATTTAGGTACGACGATTCTAAGTGAAATAAGTCACACAGAAAAAGACACTTATCATAAGATATCACTTATAGAGGGAATGTAAAAACCGCTACGCTTGAACTGAATTACAAAACAGAACAGAGTCACACGGTTAGAAAACACACTATGGCTGCTTAACGGGAAAGGTGAGGTGGGGTGATGCATAAAACAAGTGTTTCAAATTAGCTCAGATACCGTTCCATAAACCCAATACGTAATAGACAAGACCTACTCCTTGCTCAGTGAACTGGACTCAACACCCCCTATTCACCGCCCAAGAATGTATCTGACTAGTAAGAATCTTAAATCCCATGTATTGATATCTCTCTGTAAGTCAGTCAAGTGGGTGTAAAGCGGCATAAACACAGCAGTGAAAAGCAGCTAAACCCCATTATAAAAAATAATTACTTTTAAAAACCCGTGAAGCAAAGACAATGAAAGAGAGAGAAATTCTTATAAAATTCGTTCAGGGGCTGTGATGCCACCTGGATTCACCATATCTAGACCCACACCTGATTGAGACATAAGGGTGGACACTCTTGGGGCTGAGAGGTTTGGTGAGATTGGGTGACCAAACGCAGACACTTTAAAGTAATACTGCGTGGTACCCATCCCATGGGTCCCAAATCTCCAGGTTCAAGGGCATCTTCCTACATCGAAACCATGCATGAGAAACCCAGAAGAAGTTACACCGTGTGAACGGGAAAGGTTTCTAAAACACACCTCATTTCTCATCTCCTTGTGCTCAGGTACGCCATTCCAGCCGCTTTACTAGCAATCTCCCACCTTGGAGAATCAGCACCTTTATCCTCCTGTTCCATACAGGTTTCAATTTGTCCTGACTATGTACGGGAAGAGGGAGAACCAATGAGAGACTAGCTCTAGGTGTTGGGACAGGCACAGGTCACTCTATTTTCCCATCAGGAAGAAGAATTAACCGCAAGCTCAGTCTGCTGCCTGTAACCAGAATATGGCCTGAAGGAATCCAGCACTTTTGCGGCTAGCTCCCAAAAAAGCGAGTTGAAAAATGGAGCTCAGGGTCACTGCAACTCACAAACCTGCAGAGTTATAAATGTTAACTCTCGTCCACAAATAGATTGAGGGAAAGCAACGAAGAGGATTTGAACGCAAGGCAAATTGCAGGAAACAAATTTCAGGAGGCAGATTCGAATCGCCTTTAAAGCACAGGAAAAGTGGGAAAACCTCGACAATGATGCCCTTGGCCAGAAAGGGCGTATGCGTTTTTTCCTGAATATATTCAGGAAAAAACGCATACGCCCTTTTTGGCCAACCAAGCAACCTGGAAAGGCAAATCAGGGCTACAAAGAAGTCTCGCTTCCCATCGGTCAAAAGGGCCATGCTGAATAAAGTGTCAAAACCAGAAATGCAGGAAAGGCCACGGAGAAACGGGAGCCTTGCTACGCTGATGGGCGGGATGTAAATTGCCAACAGCCACTCTGGAGAAGTGTACGGTGTGTCCTGAAACATTTACAAAACTCAGCTTAGAGAGCATAGGGCACTTCCACTCATGGGCGTATACATTGGGAAAACTAAAAATCAGCAAGACACAAGCACCCCAAAGTTTAGGGCTGCTCTGTTGACAAGAACCTCCACCTTGTTACACCTTAAATATCCCACGAAAGAGAAAAATGGATAAAGAAGTTGTGGTCCTTATGTACAATGGAATATCACTCAGCCATGAAATCAACGTCATAAGGCTAGTAGCAGCATGATGAGTGGATTTAGGTACGACGATTCTAAGTGAAATAAGTCACACAGAAAAAGACACTTATCATAAGATATCACTTATAGAGGGAATGTAAAAACCAATACCCTTGAACTGAATTACAAAACAGAACAGAGTCACACGTTTAGAAAACACACTATGGCTGCCTAACGGGAAAGGTGAGGTGGGGTGATGCATAAAACAAGGGTTTCAAATTAGCTCAGATACCGTTCCATAAACCCAATATGTAATAGAGAAGACCTACTCCTTGCTCAGTGAACTGGACTCAACACCCCCTATTCACCGCCCAAGAATATATCTGACTAGTAAGAATCTTAAAACCTATGTATTGATATCTCTCTGTAAGTGAGTCAAGTGGGTGTAAAGCTGCATAAACACAGCAGTGAAAAGCAGCTAAACCCCATTATAAAACTCAATTAATTTTAAAAACCCGTGAAACAAAGACAGTGAAAGAGAGAGAAATTCTTACAAAATTCGTTCAGGGGCTGTGATGCCACCTGGATTGACCATATCCAGACCTGCATCTGATTGAGACATAAGGGTGGACACTCTTGGGGCTGAGAGGTTTGGTGAGGTTGGGTGAGTAAACGCAGACGCTTTAAAGTAATACTGCGTGGTACCCATCCCATGGGTCCCAAATCTCCAGGTTCAAGGGCATCTTCCTACATCGAAAATATGCATTAGAAACCCAGAAGACGGTACACCGAGTGATCGGGAAAGGTTTCTAAAACGCACCTCATTTCTCATCTCCTTGTGCTCGGGTTCGCCATTCCAGCCGCTTTACTCGCAATCTCCCTCCTTAGAGAATCAGCACATTTAACCTCCTGTTCCCTACAGGTTGCTATGTGTTCTGAGGATGAACGGGAAGAGGGGGAACCAATGAGAGACTAGCTCTAGGTGTTGGGACAGGCACAGGTCACTCTTTTTTCCCATCAGGAAGAAGAATTAACCACAAGCTCAGTCTGCCGCCCCGAAGCAGAATAGGGCCTAAAGCAATCCTGCGCTTTTGCGGCCAGCTCCCAAGAGAGCGAGTTGAAAAATGGAGCTCAGGGGCACTGCAATTCACAAACCTGCAGACTTATAAATGATAACTCTCGTCTACAAATTTATTGAGGGAAGGCAACAAAGAGGATTTGAAAGCAAGGCAGAATGGCAGGAAACAGATTTCAGGAGGCAGATTCGAATCGCCTTTAAAGCACAGGAAAAGCGGCAAAACCTCGACAATGATGCCCTTGGCCAAAAAGGGCGTATGCGTTTTTTCCTGAATATATTCAGGAAAAAACGCATACGCCCTTTTTGGCCAACCAAGCAACCTGGAAAGGCAAATCAGCGCTACAAAGAAGTCTCGCTTCCCATCGGTCAAAAGGGCCATGCTGAATAAAGGGTCAAAACCAGAAATGCAGGACAGGCCATGGAGAAACGGGAGCCTTGCTACGCTGATGGGCGGGATGTAAATTGCCAACAGCCACTCTGGAGAAGTGTACGGTGTGTCCTGAAACATTTACAAAACTCAGCTTAGAGAGCATAGGGCACTTCCACTCATGGGCGTATACATTGGGAAAACTAAAAATCAGCAAGACACAAGCACCCCAAAGTTTAGGGCTGCTCTGTTGACAAGAACCTCCACTTCGTTACACCTTAAATATCCCAGGAAAGAGAAAAATGGATAAAGATGTTGTGCTCCTTATGTACAATGGAATATCACTCAGCCATGAAATCAACGTCATAAGGCTAGTAGCAGCATGATGAGTGGATTTAGGTACGACGATTCTAAGTGAAATAAGTCACACAGAAAAAGACACTTATCATGAGATATCACTTATAGAGGGAATGTAAAAACCGCTACCCTTGAACTGAATTACAAAACAGAACAGAGTCACACGGTTAGAAAACACACTATGGCTGCCTAACGGGAAAGGTGAGGTGGGGTGATGCATAAAACAAGGGTTTCAAATTAGCTCAGATACCGTTCCATAAACCCAATACGTAATAGACAAGACCTACTCCTTGCTCAGGGAACTGGACTCAACACCCCCTATTCACCGCCCAAGAATATATCTGACTAGTAAGAATCTTAAAACCTATGTATTGATATCTCTCTGTAAGTGAGTCAAGTGGGTGTAAAGCTGCATAAACACAGCAGTGAAAAGCAGCTAAACCCCATTATAAAACTCAATTAATTTTAAAAACCCGTCAAAAAATGACAGTGAAAGAGAGAGAAATTCTTACAAAATTCGTTCAGGGGCTGTGATGCCACCTGGATTGACCATATCTAGACCCGCAGCTGATTGAGACATAAGGGTGGACACTCTTGGGGCTGAGGGGTTTGGTGAGGTTGGGTGAGCAAACGCAGACGCTTTAAAGTAATACTGCGTGGTACCCATCCCATGGGTCCCAAATCTCCAGGTTCAAGGGCATCTTCCTACATCGAAAACATGCATGAGAAACCCAGAAGATGGTCCACCGAGTGATCGGGAAAGGTTTCTAAAACACACCTCATTTCTCATCTCCTTGTGCTCGGGTTCGCCATTCCAGCCGCTTTACTAGCAATCTCCCTCCTTGGAAAATCAGCACCTTTAACCTCCTGTTCCATACAGGTTGCAATTTGTCCTGAGGATGAACGGGAAGAGGGGGAACCAATGAGAGACTAGCTCTAGGTGTTGGGACAGGCACAGGTCACTCTTTTTTCCCATCAGGAAGAAGAATTAACCACAAGCTCAGTCTGCCGCCCGGAAGCAGAATAGGGCCTAAAGCAATCCTGCGCTTTTGCGGCCAGCTCCCAAGAGAGCGAGTTGAAAAATGGAGCTCAGGGGCACTGCAATTCACAAACCTGCAGACTTATAAATGATAACTCTCGTCTACAAATTTATTGAGGGAAGGCAACAAAGAGGATTTGAAAGCAAGGCAGAATGACAGGAAACAGATTTCAGGAGGCAGATTCGAATCGCCTTTAAAGCACAGGAAAAGCGGCAAAACCTCGACAATGATTCCCTTGGCCAAAAAGGGCGTATGCGTTTTTTCCTGAATATATTCAGGAAAAAACGCATACGCCCTTTTTGGCCAACCAAGCAACCTGGAAAGGCAAATCAGCGCTACAAAGAAGTCTCGCTTCCCATCGGTCAAAAGGGCCATGCTGAATAAAGGGTCAAAACCAGAAAAGCAGGACAGGCCACGGAGAAACGGGAGCCTTGCTACGCTGATGGGCGGGATGTAAATTGCCAACAGCCACTCTGGAGAAGTGTACGGTGTGTCCTGAAACATTTACAAAACTCAGCTTAGAGAGCATAGGGCACTTCCACTCATGGGCGTATACATTGGGAAAACTAAAAATCAGCAAGACACAAGCACCCCAAAGTTTAGGGCTGCTCTGTTGACAAGAACCTCCACTTCGTTACACCTTAAATATCCCAGGAAAGAGAAAAATGGATAAAGATGTTGTGCTCCTTATGTACAATGGAATATCACTCAGCCATGAAATCAACGTCATAAGGCTAGTAGCAGCATGATGAGTGGATTTAGGTACGACGATTCTAAGTGAAATAAGTCACACAGAAAAAGACACTTATCATGAGATATCACTTATAGAGGGAATGTAAAAACCGCTACCCTTGAACTGAATTACAAAACAGAACAGAGTCACACGGTTAGAAAACACACTATGCCTGCCTAACGGGAAAGGTGAGGTGGGGTGATGCATAAAACAAGGGTTTCAAATTAGCTCAGATACCGTTCCATAAACCCAATACGTAATAGACAAGACCTACTCCTTGCTCAGGGAACTGGACTCAACACCCCCTATTCACCGCCCAAGAATATATCTGACTAGTAAGAATCTTAAAACCTATGTATTGATATCTCTCTGTAAGTGAGTCAGGTGGGTGTAAAGCTGCATAAACACAGCAGTGAAAAGCAGCTAAACCCCATTATGAAACTCAATTAATTTTAAAAACCCGTGAAACAAAGACAGTGAAAGAGAGAGAAATTCTTACAAAATTCGTTCAGGGGCTGTGATGCCACCTGGATTGACCATATCTAGACCCGCAGCTGATTGAGACATAAGGGTGGACACTCTTGGGGCTAAGAGGTTTGGTGAGGTTGGGTGAGCAAACGCAGACGCTTTAAAGTAATACTGCGTGGTACCCATCCCATGGGTCCCAAATCTCCAGGTTCAAGGGCATCTTCCTACATCGAAAACATGCATGAGAAACCCAGAAGATGGTCCACCGAGTGATCGGGAAAGGTTTCTGAAACGCACCTCATTTCTCATCTCCTTGTGCTCGGGTTCGCCATTCCAGCCGCTTTACTAGCAATCTCCCTCCTTGGAGAATCAGCACCTTTAACCTCCTGTTCCATACAGGTTGCAATTTGTCCTGAGGATGAACGGGAAGAGGGGGAACCAATGAGAGACTAGCTCTAGGTGTTGGGACAGGCACAGGTCACTCTTTTTTCCCATCAGGAAGAAGAATTAACCACAAGCTCAGTCTGCCGCCCGGAAGCAGAATAGGGCCTAAAGCAATCCTGCGCTTTTGCGGCCAGCTCCCAAGAGAGCAAGTTGAAAAATGGAGCTCAGGGGCACTGCAATTCAGAAACCTGCAGACTTATAAATGATAACTCTCGTCTACAAATTTATTGAGGGAAGGCAACAAAGAGGATTTGAAAGCAAGGCAGAATGGCAGGAAACAGATTTCAGGAGGCAGATTCGAATCGCCTTTAAAGCACAGGAAAAGCGGCAAAACCTCGACAATGATGCCCTTGGCCAAAAAGGGCGTATGCGTTTTTTCCTGAATATATTCAGGAAAAAACGCATACGCCCTTTTTGGCCAACCAAGCAACCTGGAAAGGCAAATCAGCGCTACAAAGAAGTCTCGCTTCCCATCGGTCAAAAGGGCCATGCTGAATAAAGGGTCAAAACCAGAAATGCAGGACAGGCCACGGAGAAACGGGAGCCTTGCTACGCTGATGGGCGGGATGTAAATTGCCAACAGCCACTCTGGAGAAGTGTACGGTGTGTCCTGAAACATTTACAAAACTCAGCTTAGAGAGCATAGGGCACTTCCACTCATGGGCGTATACATTGGGAAAACTAAAAATCAGCAAGACACAAGCACCCCAAAGTTTAGGGCTGCTCTGTTGACAAGAACCTCCACTTCGTTGCACCTTAAATATCCCAGGAAAGAGAAAAATGGATAAAGATGTTGTGCTCCTTATGTACAATGGAATATCACTCAGCCATGAAATCAACGTCATAAGGCTAGTAGCAGCATGATGAGTGGATTTAGGTACGACGATTCTAAGTGAAATAAGTCACACAGAAAAAGACACTTATCATAAGATATCACTTATAGAGGGAATGTAAAAACCGCTACGCTTGAACTGAATTACAAAACAGAACAGAGTCACACGGTTAGAAAACTCACTATGGCTGCTTAACGGGAAAGGTGAGGTGGGGTGATGCATAAAACAAGGGTTTCAAATTAGCTCAGATACCGTTCCATAAACCCAATACGTAATAGACAAGACCTACTCCTTGCTCAGTGAACTGGACTCAACACCCCCTATTCACCGCCCAAGAATGTATCTGACTAGTCAGAATCTTAAATCCCATGTATTGATATCTCTCTGTAAGTCAGTCAAGTGGGTGTAAAGCAGCATAAACACAGCAGTGAAAAGCAGCTAAACCCCATTATAAAAAATAATTACTTTTAAAAACCCGTGAAGCAAAGACAATGAAAGAGAGAGAAATTCTTATAAAATTCGTTCAGGGGCTGTGATGCCACCTGGATTCACCATATCTAGACCCACACCTGATTGAGACATAAGGGTGGACACTCTTGGGGCTGAGAGGTTTGGTGAGATTGGGTGACCAAACGCAGACACTTTAAAGTAATACTGCGTGGTACCCATCCCATGGGTCCCAAATCTCCAGGTTCAAGGGCATCTTCCTACATCGAAACCATGCATGAGAAACCCAGAAGAAGTTACACCGTGTGAACGGGAAAGGTTTCTAAAACGCACCTCATTTCTCATCTCCTTGTGCTCGGGTACGCCATTCCAGCCGCTTTACTAGCAATCTCCCACCTTGGAGAATCAGCACCTTTAACCTCCTGTTCCATACAGGTTTCAATTTGTCCTGACTATGTACGGGAAGAGGGAGAACCAATGAGAGACTAGCTCTAGGTGTTGGGACAGGCACAGGTCACTCTATTTTCCCATCAGGAAGAAGAATTAACCGCAAGCTCAGTCTGCTGACTGGAACCAGAATAGGGCCTGAAGGAATCCAGCGCTTTTGCGGCTAGCTCCCAAAAAAGCGAGTTGAAAAATGGAGCTCAGGGGCACTGCAACTCACAAACCTGCAGAGTTATAAATGTTAACTCTCGTCCACAAATAGATTGAGGGAAAGCAACGAAGAGGATTTGAACGCAAGGCAGAATGGCAGGAAACAGATTTCAGGAGGCAGATTCGAATCGCCTTTAAAGCACAGGAAAAGTGGGAAAACCTCGACAATGATGCCCTTGGCCAGAAAGGGCGTATGCGTTTTTTCCTGAATATATTCAGGAAAAAACGCATACGCCCTTTTTGGCCAACCAAGCAACCTGGAAAGGCAAATCAGGGCTACAAAGAAGTCTCGCTTCCCATCGGTCAAAAGGGCCATGCTGAATAAAGTGTCAAAACCAGAAATGCAGGAAAGGCCACGGAGAAACGGGAGCCTTGCTACGCTGATGGGCGGGATGTAAATTGCCAACAGCCACTCTGGAGAAGTGTACGGTGTGTCCTGAAACATTTACAAAACTCAGCTTAGAGAGCATAGGGCACTTCCACTCATGGGCGTATAAATTGGGAAAACTAAAAATCAGCAAGACACAAGCACCCCAAAGTTTAGGGCTGCTCTGTTGACAAGAACCTCCACCTTGTTACACCTTAAATATCCCACGAAAGAGAAAAATGGATAAAGAAGTTGTGGTCCTTATGTACAATGGAATATCACTCAGCCATGAAATCAACGTCATAAGGCTAGTAGCAGCATGATGAGTGGATTTAGGTACGACGATTCTATGTGAAATAAGTCACACAGAAAAAGACACTTATCATAAGATATCACTTATAGAGGGAATGTAAAAACCAATACCCTTGAAGTGAATTACAAAACAGAACAGAGTCACACGGTTAGAAAACACACTATGGCTGCCTAACGGGAAAGGTGAGGTGGGGTGATGCATAAAACAAGGGTTTCAAATTAGCTCAGATACCGTTCCATAAACCCAATATGTAATAGAGAAGACCTACTCCTTGCTCAGGGAACTGGACTCAACACCCCCTATTCACCGCCCAATAATGTATCTGACTAATAAGAATCTTAAAACCTATGTATTGATATCTCTCTGTAAGTGAGTCAGGTGGGTGTAAAGCTGCATAAACACAGCAGTGAAAAGCAGCTAAACCCCATTATAAAACTCAATTAATTTTAAAAACCCGTGAAAGAAAGACAGTGAAAGACAGAGAAATTCTTACAAAATTCGTTCAGGGGCTGTGATGACACCTGGATTGACCATATCCAGACCTTGCATCTGATTGAGACATAAGGGTGGACACTCTTGCGGCTGAGAGGTTTGGTGAGGTTGGGTGAGTAAACGCAGACGCTTTAAAGTAATACTGCGTGGTACCCATCCCATGGGTCCCAAATCTCCATGTTCAAGGGCATCTTCCTACATTGAAAATATGCATGAGAAACCCAGAAGACGGTACACCGAGTGATCGGAAAGGTTTCTAAAACGCACCTCATTTCTCATCTCCTTGTGCTCGGGTTCGTCATTCCAGCCGCTTTACTAGCAATCTCCCTCCTTAGAGAATCAGGACCTTTAACCTCCTGTTCCCTACAGGTTGCAATTTGTCCTGAGGATGAACGGGAAGAGGGGGAACCAATGAGAGACTAGCTCTAGGTGTTGGGACAGGCACAGGTCACTCTTTTTTCCCATCAGGAAGAAGAATTAACCACAAGCTCAGTCTGCCGCCCGGAAGCAGAATAGGGCCTAAAGCAATCCTGCGCTTTTGCGGCCAGCTCCCAAGAGAGCGAGTTGAAAAATGGAGCTCAGGGGCACTGCAATTCACAAACCTGCAGACTTATAAATGATAACTCTCGTCTACAAATTTATTGAGGGAAGGCAACAAAGAGGATTTGAAAGCAAGGCAGAATGGCAGGAAACAGATTTCAGGAGGCAGATTCGAATCGCCTTTAAAGCACAGGAAAAGCGGCAAAACCTCGACAATGATGCCCTTGGCCAAAAAGGGCGTATGCGTTTTTTCCTGAATATATTCAGGAAAAAACGCATACGCCCTTTTTGGCCAACCAAGCAACCTGGAAAGGCAAATCAGCGCTACAAAGAAGTCTCGCTTCCCATCGGTCAAAAGGGCCATGCTGAATAAAGGGTCAAAACCAGAAATGCAGGACAGGCCACGGAGAAACGGGAGCCTTGCTACGCTGATGGGCGGGATGTAAATTGCCAACAGCCACTCTGGAGAAGTGTACGGTGTGTCCTGAAACATTTACAAAACTCAGCTTAGAGAGCATAGGGCACTTCCACTCATGGGCGTATACATTGGGAAAACTAAAAATCAGCAAGACACAAGCACCCCAAAGTTTAGGGCTGCTCTGTTGACAAGAACCTCCACTTCGTTACACCTTAAATATCCCAGGAAAGAGAAAAATGGATAAAGATGTTGTGCTCCTTATGTACAATGGAATATCACTCAGCCATGAAATCAACGTCATAAGGCTAGTAGCAGCATGATGAGTGGATTTAGGTACGACGATTCTAAGTGAAATAAGTCACACAGAAAAAGACACTTATCATGAGATATCACTTATAGAGGGAATGTAAAAACCGCTACCCTTGAACTGAATTACAAAACAGAACAGAGTCACACGGTTAGAAAACACACTATGGCTGCCTAACGGGAAAGGTGAGGTGGGGTGATGCATAAAACAAGGGTTTCAAATTAGCTCAGATACCGTTCCATAAACCCAATACGTAATAGACAAGACCTACTCCTTGCTCAGGGAACTGGACTCAACACCCCCTATTCACCGCCCAAGAATATATCTGACTAGTAAGAATCTTAAAACCTATGTATTGATATCTCTCTGTAAGTGAGTCAAGTGGGTGTAAAGCTGCATAAACACAGCAGTGAAAAGCAGCTAAACCCCATTATAAAACTCAATTAATTTTAAAAACCCGTGAAACAAAGACAGTGAAAGAGAGAGAAATTCTTACAAAATTCGTTCAGGGGCTGTGATGCCACCTGGATTGACCATATCTAGACCCGCAGCTGATTGAGACATAAGGGTGGACACTCTTGGGGCTGAGAGGTTTGGTGAGGTTGGGTGAGCAAACGCAGACGCTTTAAAGTAATACTGCGTGGTACCAATCCCATGGATCCCAAATCTCCAGGTTCAAGGGCATCTTCCTACATCGAAAACATGCATGAGAAACCCAGAAGATGGTCCACCGAGTGATCGGGAAAGTTTTCTAAAACGCACCTCATTTCTCATCTCCTTGTGCTCGGGTTCGCCATTCCAGCCGCTTTACTAGCAATCTCCCTCCTTGGAGAATCAGCACCTTTAACCTCCTGTTCCATACAGGTTGCAATTTGTCCTGAGGATGAACGGGAAGAGGGGGTACCAATGAGAGACTAGCTCTACGTGTTGGGACAGGCACAGGTCACTCTTTTTTCCCATCAGGAAGAAGAATTAACCACAAGCTCAGTCTGCCGCCCGGAAGCAGAATAGGGCCTAAAGCAATCCTGCGCTTTTGCGGCCAGCTCCCAAGAGAGCAAGGTGAAAAATGGAGCTCAGGGGCACTGCAATTCACAAACCTGCAGACTTATAAATGATAACTCTCGTCTACAAATTTATTGAGGGAAGGCAACAAAGAGGATTTGAAAGCAAGGCAGAATGGCAGGAAACAGATTTCAGGAGGCAGATTCGAATCGCCTTTAAAGCACAGGAAAAGCGGCAAAACCTCGACAATGATGCCCTTGGCCAAAAAGGGCGTATGCGTTTTTTCCTGAATATATTCAGGAAAAAACGCATACGCCCTTTTTGGCCAACCAAGCAACCTGGAAAGGCAAATCAGCGCTACAAAGAAGTCTCGCTTCCCATCGGTCAAAAGGGCCATGCTGAATAAAGGGTCAAAACCAGAAATGCAGGACAGGCCACGGAGAAACGGGAGCCTTGCTACGCTGATGGGCGGGATGTAAATTGCCAACAGCCACTCTGGAGAAGTGTACGGTGTGTCCTGAAACATTTACAAAACTCAGCTTAGAGAGCATAGGGCACTTCCACTCATGGGCGTATACATTGGGAAAACTAAAAATCAGCAAGACACAAGCACCCCAAAGTTTAGGGCTGCTCTGTTGACAAGAACCTCCACTTCGTTACACCTTAAATATCCCAGGAAAGAGAAAAATGGATAAAGATGTTGTGCTCCTTATGTACAATGGAATATCACTCAGCCATGAAATCAACGTCATAAGGCTAGTAGCAGCATGATGAGTGGATTTAGGTACGACGATTCTAAGTGAAATAAGTCACACAGAAAAAGACACTTATCATGAGATATCACTTATAGAGGGAATGTAAAAACCGCTACCCTTGAACTGAATTACAAAACAGAACAGAGTCACACGGTTAGAAAACACACTATGGCTGCCTAACGGGAAAGGTGAGGTGGGGTGATGCATAAAACAAGGGTTTCAAATTAGCTCAGATACCGTTCCATAAACCCAATACGTAATAGACAAGACCTACTCCTTGCTCAGGGAACTGGACTCAACACCCCCTATTCACCGCCCAAGAATATATCTGACTAGTAAGAATCTTAAAACCTATGTATTGATATCTCTCTGTAAGTGAGTCAAGTGGGTGTAAAGCTGCATAAACACAGCAGTGAAAAGCAGCTAAACCCCATTATAAAACTCAATTAATTTTAAAAACCCGTGAAACAAAGACAGTGAAAGAGAGAGAAATTCTTACAAAATTCGTTCAGGGGCTGTGATGCCACCTGGATTGACCATATCTAGACCCGCAGCTGATTGAGACATAAGGGTGGACACTCTTGGGGCTGAGAGTTTTGGTGAGGTTGGGTGAGCAAACACAGACGCTTTAAAGTAATACTGTGTGGTACCCATCCCATGGGTCCCAAATCTCCAGGTTCAAGGGCATCTTCCTACATCGAAAACATGCATGAGAAACCCAGAAGATGGTCCACCGAGTGATCGGGAAAGGTTTCTAAAACGCACCTCATTTCTCATCTCCTTGTGCTCGGGTTCGCCATTCCAGCCGCTTTACTAGCAATCTCCCTCCTTGGAGAATCAGCACCTTTAACCTCCTGTTCCATACAGGTTGCAATTTGTCCTGAGGATGAACGGGAAGAGGGGGAACCAATGAGAGACTATCTCTAGGTGTTGGGACAGGCACAGGTCACTCTTTTTTCCCATCAGGAAGAAGAATTAACCACAAGCTCAGTCTGCCGCCCGGAAGCAGAATAGGGCCTAAAGCAATCCTGCGCTTTTGCGGCCAGCTCCCAAGAGAGCGAGTTGAAAAATGGAGCTCAGGGGCACTGCAATTCACAAACCTGCAGACTTATAAATGCTAACTCTCGTCTACAAATTTATTGAGGGAAGGCAACAAAGAGGATTTGAAAGCAAGGCAGAATGGCAGGAAACAGATTTCAGGAGGCAGATTCGAATCGCCTTTAAAGCACAGGAAAAGCGGCAAAACCTCGACAATGATGCCCTTGGCCAAAAAGGGCGTATGCGTTTTTTCCTGAATATATTCAGGAAAAAACGCATACGCCCTTTTTGGCCAACCAAGCAACCTGGAAAGGCAAATCAGCGCTACAAAGAAGTCTCGCTTCCCATCGGTCAAAAGGGCCATGCTGAATAAAGGGTCAAAACCAGAAATGCAGGACAGGCCACGGAGAAACGGGAGCCTTGCTACGCTGATGGGCGGGATGTAAATTGCCAACAGCCACTCTGGAGAAGTGTACGGTGTGTCCTGAAACATTTACAAAACTCAGCTTAGAGAGCATAGGGCACTTCCACTCATGGGCGTATACATTGGGAAAACTAAAAATCAGCAAGACACAAGCACCCCAAAGTTTAGGGCTGCTCTGTTGACAAGAACCTCCACTTCGTTGCACCTTAAATATCCCAGGAAAGAGAAAAATGGATAAAGATGTTGTGCTCCTTATGAACAATGGAATATCACTCAGCCATGAAATCAACGTCATAAGGCTAGTAGCAGCATGATGAGTGGATTTAGGTACGACGATTCTAAGTGAAATAAGTCACACAGAAAAAGACACTTATCATAAGATATCACTTATAGAGGGAATGTAAAAACCGCTACGCTTGAACTGAATTACAAAACAGAACAGAGTCACACGGTTAGAAAACTCACTATGGCTGCTTAACGGGAAAGGTGAGGTGGGGTGATGCATAAAACAAGGGTTTCAAATTAGCTCAGATACCGTTCCATAAACCCAATACGTAATAGACAAGACCTACTCCTTGCTCAGTGAACTGGACTCAACACCCCCTATTCACCGCCCAAGAATGTATCTGACTAGTCAGAATCTTAAATCCCATGTATTGATATCTCTCTGTAAGTCAGTCAAGTGGGTGTAAAGCGGCATAAACACAGCAGTGAAAAGCAGCTAAACCCCATTATAAAAAATAATTACTTATAAAAACCCGTGAAGCAAAGACAATGAAAGAGAGAGAAATTCTTATAAAATTCGTTCAGGGGCTGTGATGCCACCTGGATTCACCATATCTAGACCCACACCTGATTGAGACATAAGGGTGGAAACTCTTGGGGCTGAGAGGTTTGGTGAGATTGGGTGACCAAACGCAGACACTTTAAAGTAATACTGCGTGGTACCCATCCCATGGGTCCCAAATCTCCAGGTTCAAGGGCATCTTCCTACATCGAAACCATGCATGAGAAACCCAGAAGAAGTTACACCGTGTGAACGGGAAAGGTTTCTAAAACGCACCTCATTTCTCATCTCCTTGTGCTCGGGTACGCCATTCCAGCCGCTTTACTAGCAATCTCCCACCTTGGAGAATCAGCACCTTTAACCTCCTGTTCCATACAGGTTTCAATTTGTCCTGACTATGTACGGGAAGAGGGAGAACCAATGAGAGACTAGCTCTAGGTGTTGGGACAGGCACAGGTCACTCTATTTTCCCATCAGGAAGAAGAATTAACCGCAAGCTCAGTCTGCTGACTGGAACCAGAATAGGGCCTGAAGGAATCCAGCGCTTTTGCGGCTAGCTCCCAAAAAAGCGAGTTGAAAAATGGAGCTCAGGGGCACTGCAACTCACAAACCTGCAGAGTTATAAATGTTAACTCTCGTCCACAAATAGATTGAGGGAAAGCAACGAAGAGGATTTGAACGCAAGGCAGAATGGCAGGAAACAGATTTCAGGAGGCAGATTCGAATCGCCTTTAAAGCACAGGAAAAGTGGGAAAACCTCGACAATGATGCCCTTGGCCAGAAAGGGCGTATGCGTTTTTTCCTGAATATATTCAGGAAAAAACGCATACGCCCTTTTTGGCCAACCAAGCAACCTGGAAAGGCAAATCAGGGCTACAAAGAAGTCTCGCTTCCCATCGGTCAAAAGGGCCATGCTGAATAAAGTGTCAAAACCAGAAATGCAGGAAAGGCCACGGAGAAACGGGAGCCTTGCTACGCTGATGGGCGGGATGTAAATTGCCAACAGCCACTCTGGAGAAGTGTACGGTGTGTCCTGAAACATTTACAAAACTCAGCTTAGAGAGCATAGGGCACTTCCACTCATGGGCGTATAAATTGGGAAAACTAAAAATCAGCAAGACACAAGCACCCCAAAGTTTAGGGCTGCTCTGTTGACAAGAACCTCCACCTTGTTACACCTTAAATATCCCACGAAAGAGAAAAATGGATAAAGAAGTTGTGGTCCTTATGTACAATGGAATATCACTCAGCCATGAAATCAACGTCATAAGGCTAGTAGCAGCATGATGAGTGGATTTAGGTACGACGATTCTATGTGAAATAAGTCACACAGAAAAAGACACTTATCATAAGATATCACTTATAGAGGGAATGTAAAAACCAATACCCTTGAAGTGAATTACAAAACAGAACAGAGTCACACGGTTAGAAAACACACTATGGCTGCCTAACGGGAAAGGTGAGGTGGGGTGATGCATAAAACAAGGGTTTCAAATTAGCTCAGATACCGTTCCATAAACCCAATATGTAATAGAGAAGACCTACTCCTTGCTCAGGGAACTGGACTCAACACCCCCTATTCACCGCCCAATAATGTATCTGACTAATAAGAATCTTAAAACCTATGTATTGATATCTCTCTGTAAGTGAGTCAGGTGGGTGTAAAGCTGCATAAACACAGCAGTGAAAAGCAGCTAAACCCCATTATAAAACTCAATTAATTTTAAAAACCCGTGAAAGAAAGACAGTGAAAGACAGAGAAATTCTTACAAAATTCGTTCAGGGGCTGTGATGACACCTGGATTGACCATATCCAGACCTTGCATCTGATTGAGACATAAGGGTGGACACTCTTGCGGCTGAGAGGTTTGGTGAGGTTGGGTGAGTAAACGCAGACGCTTTAAAGTAATACTGCGTGGTACCCATCCCATGGGTCCCAAATCTCCATGTTCAAGGGCATCTTCCTACATTGAAAATATGCATGAGAAACCCAGAAGACGGTACACCGAGTGATCGGAAAGGTTTCTAAAACGCACCTCATTTCTCATCTCCTTGTGCTCGGGTTCGTCATTCCAGCCGCTTTACTAGCAATCTCCCTCCTTAGAGAATCAGGACCTTTAACCTCCTGTTCCCTACAGGTTGCAATTTGTCCTGAGGATGAACGGGAAGAGGGGGAACCAATGAGAGACTAGCTCTAGGTGTTGGGACAGGCACAGGTCACTCTTTTTTCCCATCAGGAAGAAGAATTAACCACAAGCTCAGTCTGCCGCCCGGAAGCAGAATAGGGCCTAAAGCAATCCTGCGCTTTTGCGGCCAGCTCCCAAGAGAGCGAGTTGAAAAATGGAGCTCAGGGGCACTGCAATTCACAAACCTGCAGACTTATAAATGATAACTCTCGTCTACAAATTTATTGAGGGAAGGCAACAAAGAGGATTTGAAAGCAAGGCAGAATGGCAGGAAACAGATTTCAGGAGGCAGATTCGAATCGCCTTTAAAGCACAGGAAAAGCGGCAAAACCTCGACAATGATGCCCTTGGCCAAAAAGGGCGTATGCGTTTTTTCCTGAATATATTCAGGAAAAAACGCATACGCCCTTTTTGGCCAACCAAGCAACCTGGAAAGGCAAATCAGCGCTACAAAGAAGTCTCGCTTCCCATCGGTCAAAAGGGCCATGCTGAATAAAGGGTCAAAACCAGAAATGCAGGACAGGCCACGGAGAAACGGGAGCCTTGCTACGCTGATGGGCGGGATGTAAATTGCCAACAGCCACTCTGGAGAAGTGTACGGTGTGTCCTGAAACATTTACAAAACTCAGCTTAGAGAGCATAGGGCACTTCCACTCATGGGCGTATACATTGGGAAAACTAAAAATCAGCAAGACACAAGCACCCCAAAGTTTAGGGCTGCTCTGTTGACAAGAACCTCCACTTCGTTACACCTTAAATATCCCAGGAAAGAGAAAAATGGATAAAGATGTTGTGCTCCTTATGTACAATGGAATATCACTCAGCCATGAAATCAACGTCATAAGGCTAGTAGCAGCATGATGAGTGGATTTAGGTACGACGATTCTAAGTGAAATAAGTCACACAGAAAAAGACACTTATCATGAGATATCACTTATAGAGGGAATGTAAAAACCGCTACCCTTGAACTGAATTACAAAACAGAACAGAGTCACACGGTTAGAAAACACACTATGGCTGCCTAACGGGAAAGGTGAGGTGGGGTGATGCATAAAACAAGGGTTTCAAATTAGCTCAGATACCGTTCCATAAACCCAATACGTAATAGACAAGACCTACTCCTTGCTCAGGGAACTGGACTCAACACCCCCTATTCACCGCCCAAGAATATATCTGACTAGTAAGAATCTTAAAACCTATGTATTGATATCTCTCTGTAAGTGAGTCAAGTGGGTGTAAAGCTGCATAAACACAGCAGTGAAAAGCAGCTAAACCCCATTATAAAACTCAATTAATTTTAAAAACCCGTGAAACAAAGACAGTGAAAGAGAGAGAAATTCTTACAAAATTCGTTCAGGGGCTGTGATGCCACCTGGATTGACCATATCTAGACCCGCAGCTGATTGAGACATAAGGGTGGACACTCTTGGGGCTGAGAGGTTTGGTGAGGTTGGGTGAGCAAACGCAGACGCTTTAAAGTAATACTGCGTGGTACCAATCCCATGGATCCCAAATCTCCAGGTTCAAGGGCATCTTCCTACATCGAAAACATGCATGAGAAACCCAGAAGATGGTCCACCGAGTGATCGGGAAAGTTTTCTAAAACGCACCTCATTTCTCATCTCCTTGTGCTCGGGTTCGCCATTCCAGCCGCTTTACTAGCAATCTCCCTCCTTGGAGAATCAGCACCTTTAACCTCCTGTTCCATACAGGTTGCAATTTGTCCTGAGGATGAACGGGAAGAGGGGGTACCAATGAGAGACTAGCTCTACGTGTTGGGACAGGCACAGGTCACTCTTTTTTCCCATCAGGAAGAAGAATTAACCACAAGCTCAGTCTGCCGCCCGGAAGCAGAATAGGGCCTAAAGCAATCCTGCGCTTTTGCGGCCAGCTCCCAAGAGAGCAAGGTGAAAAATGGAGCTCAGGGGCACTGCAATTCACAAACCTGCAGACTTATAAATGATAACTCTCGTCTACAAATTTATTGAGGGAAGGCAACAAAGAGGATTTGAAAGCAAGGCAGAATGGCAGGAAACAGATTTCAGGAGGCAGATTCGAATCGCCTTTAAAGCACAGGAAAAGCGGCAAAACCTCGACAATGATGCCCTTGGCCAAAAAGGGCGTATGCGTTTTTTCCTGAATATATTCAGGAAAAAACGCATACGCCCTTTTTGGCCAACCAAGCAACCTGGAAAGGCAAATCAGCGCTACAAAGAAGTCTCGCTTCCCATCGGTCAAAAGGGCCATGCTGAATAAAGGGTCAAAACCAGAAATGCAGGACAGGCCACGGAGAAACGGGAGCCTTGCTACGCTGATGGGCGGGATGTAAATTGCCAACAGCCACTCTGGAGAAGTGTACGGTGTGTCCTGAAACATTTACAAAACTCAGCTTAGAGAGCATAGGGCACTTCCACTCATGGGCGTATACATTGGGAAAACTAAAAATCAGCAAGACACAAGCACCCCAAAGTTTAGGGCTGCTCTGTTGACAAGAACCTCCACTTCGTTACACCTTAAATATCCCAGGAAAGAGAAAAATGGATAAAGATGTTGTGCTCCTTATGTACAATGGAATATCACTCAGCCATGAAATCAACGTCATAAGGCTAGTAGCAGCATGATGAGTGGATTTAGGTACGACGATTCTAAGTGAAATAAGTCACACAGAAAAAGACACTTATCATGAGATATCACTTATAGAGGGAATGTAAAAACCGCTACCCTTGAACTGAATTACAAAACAGAACAGAGTCACACGGTTAGAAAACACACTATGGCTGCCTAACGGGAAAGGTGAGGTGGGGTGATGCATAAAACAAGGGTTTCAAATTAGCTCAGATACCGTTCCATAAACCCAATACGTAATAGACAAGACCTACTCCTTGCTCAGGGAACTGGACTCAACACCCCCTATTCACCGCCCAAGAATATATCTGACTAGTAAGAATCTTAAAACCTATGTATTGATATCTCTCTGTAAGTGAGTCAAGTGGGTGTAAAGCTGCATAAACACAGCAGTGAAAAGCAGCTAAACCCCATTATAAAACTCAATTAATTTTAAAAACCCGTGAAACAAAGACAGTGAAAGAGAGAGAAATTCTTACAAAATTCGTTCAGGGGCTGTGATGCCACCTGGATTGACCATATCTAGACCCGCAGCTGATTGAGACATAAGGGTGGACACTCTTGGGGCTGAGAGTTTTGGTGAGGTTGGGTGAGCAAACACAGACGCTTTAAAGTAATACTGTGTGGTACCCATCCCATGGGTCCCAAATCTCCAGGTTCAAGGGCATCTTCCTACATCGAAAACATGCATGAGAAACCCAGAAGATGGTCCACCGAGTGATCGGGAAAGGTTTCTAAAACGCACCTCATTTCTCATCTCCTTGTGCTCGGGTTCGCCATTCCAGCCGCTTTACTAGCAATCTCCCTCCTTGGAGAATCAGCACCTTTAACCTCCTGTTCCATACAGGTTGCAATTTGTCCTGAGGATGAACGGGAAGAGGGGGAACCAATGAGAGACTATCTCTAGGTGTTGGGACAGGCACAGGTCACTCTTTTTTCCCATCAGGAAGAAGAATTAACCACAAGCTCAGTCTGCCGCCCGGAAGCAGAATAGGGCCTAAAGCAATCCTGCGCTTTTGCGGCCAGCTCCCAAGAGAGCGAGTTGAAAAATGGAGCTCAGGGGCACTGCAATTCACAAACCTGCAGACTTATAAATGCTAACTCTCGTCTACAAATTTATTGAGGGAAGGCAACAAAGAGGATTTGAAAGCAAGGCAGAATGGCAGGAAACAGATTTCAGGAGGCAGATTCGAATCGCCTTTAAAGCACAGGAAAAGCGGCAAAACCTCGACAATGATGCCCTTGGCCAAAAAGGGCGTATGCGTTTTTTCCTGAATATATTCAGGAAAAAACGCATACGCCCTTTTTGGCCAACCAAGCAACCTGGAAAGGCAAATCAGCGCTACAAAGAAGTCTCGCTTCCCATCGGTCAAAAGGGCCATGCTGAATAAAGGGTCAAAACCAGAAATGCAGGACAGGCCACGGAGAAACGGGAGCCTTGCTACGCTGATGGGCGGGATGTAAATTGCCAACAGCCACTCTGGAGAAGTGTACGGTGTGTCCTGAAACATTTACAAAACTCAGCTTAGAGAGCATAGGGCACTTCCACTCATGGGCGTATACATTGGGAAAACTAAAAATCAGCAAGACACAAGCACCCCAAAGTTTAGGGCTGCTCTGTTGACAAGAACCTCCACTTCGTTGCACCTTAAATATCCCAGGAAAGAGAAAAATGGATAAAGATGTTGTGCTCCTTATGAACAATGGAATATCACTCAGCCATGAAATCAACGTCATAAGGCTAGTAGCAGCATGATGAGTGGATTTAGGTACGACGATTCTAAGTGAAATAAGTCACACAGAAAAAGACACTTATCATAAGATATCACTTATAGAGGGAATGTAAAAACCGCTACGCTTGAACTGAATTACAAAACAGAACAGAGTCACACGGTTAGAAAACTCACTATGGCTGCTTAACGGGAAAGGTGAGGTGGGGTGATGCATAAAACAAGGGTTTCAAATTAGCTCAGATACCGTTCCATAAACCCAATACGTAATAGACAAGACCTACTCCTTGCTCAGTGAACTGGACTCAACACCCCCTATTCACCGCCCAAGAATGTATCTGACTAGTCAGAATCTTAAATCCCATGTATTGATATCTCTCTGTAAGTCAGTCAAGTGGGTGTAAAGCGGCATAAACACAGCAGTGAAAAGCAGCTAAACCCCATTATAAAAAATAATTACTTATAAAAACCCGTGAAGCAAAGACAATGAAAGAGAGAGAAATTCTTATAAAATTCGTTCAGGGGCTGTGATGCCACCTGGATTCACCATATCTAGACCCACACCTGATTGAGACATAAGGGTGGAAACTCTTGGGGCTGAGAGGTTTGGTGAGATTGGGTGACCAAACGCAGACACTTTAAAGTAATACTGCGTGGTACCCATCCCATGGGTCCCAAATCTCCAGGTTCAAGGGCATCTTCCTACATCGAAACCATGCATGAGAAACCCAGAAGAAGTTACACCGTGTGAACGGGAAAGGTTTCTAAAACGCACCTCATTTCTCATCTCCTTGTGCTCGGGTACGCCATTCCAGCCGCTTTACTAGCAATCTCCCACCTTGGAGAATCAGCACCTTTAACCTCCTGTTCCATACAGGTTTCAATTTGTCCTGACTATGTACGGGAAGAGGGAGAACCAATGAGAGACTAGCTCTAGGTGTTGGGACAGGCACAGGTCACTCTATTTTCCCATCAGGAAGAAGAATTAACCGCAAGCTCAGTCTGCTGACTGGAACCAGAATAGGGCCTGAAGGAATCCAGCGCTTTTGCGGCTAGCTCCCAAAAAAGCGAGTTGAAAAATGGAGCTCAGGGGCACTGCAACTCACAAACCTGCAGAGTTATAAATGTTAACTCTCGTCCACAAATAGATTGAGGGAAAGCAACGAAGAGGATTTGAACGCAAGGCAGAATTGCAGGAAACAAATTTCACGAGGCAGATTCGAATCACCTTTAAAGCACAGGAAAAGTGGGAAAACCTCGACAATGATGCCCTTGGCCAAAAAGGGCGAATGCGTTTTTTCCTGAATATATTCAGGAAAAAACGCATACGCCCTTTTTGGCCAACCAAGCAACCTGGAAAGGCAAATCAGGGCTACAAAGAAGTCTCGCTTCCCATCGGTCAAAAGGGCCATGCTGAATAAAGTGTCAAAACCAGAAATGCAGGAAAGGCCACGGAGAAACGGGAGCCTTGCTACGCTGATGGGCGGGATGTAAATTGCCAACAGCCACTCTGGAGAAGTGTACGGTGTGTCCTGAAACATTTACAAAACTCAGTTTAGAGAGCATAGGGCACTTCCACTCATGGGCGTATAAATTGGGAAAACTAAAAATCAGCAAGACACAAACACCCCAAAGTTTAGGGCTGCTCTGTTGACAAGAACCTCCACTTTGTTACACCTTAAATATCTCACGAAAGAGAAAAATGGATAAAGAAGTTGTGGTCCATATGTACAATGGAATATCACTCAGCCATGAAATCAACGTCATAAGGCTAGTAGCAGCATGATGAGTGGATTTAGGTACGACGATTCTAAGTGAAATAAGTCACACAGAAAAAGACACTTATCATAAGATATCACTTATAGAGGGAATGTAAAAACCAATACCCTTGAACTGAATTACAAAACAGAACAGAGTCACACGGTTAGAAAACACACTATGGCTGCCTAACGGGAAAGGTGAGGTGGGGTGATGCATAAAACAAGGGTTTCAAATTAGCTCAGATACCGTTCCATAAACCCAATACGTAATAGACAAGACCTACTCCTTGCTCAGGGAACTGGACTCAACACCCCCTATTCACCGCCCAAGAATATATCTGACTAGTAAGAATCTTAAAACCTATGTATTGATATCTCTCTGTAAGTGAGTCAAGTGGGTGTAAAGCTGCATAAACACAGCAGTGAAAAGCAGCTAAACCCCATTATAAAACTCAATTAATTTTAAATACCCGTGAAACAAAGACAGTGAAAGAGAGAGAAATTCTTACAAAATTCGTTCAGGGGCTGTGATGCCACCTGGATTGACCATATCTAGACCCGCAGCTGATTGAGACATAAGGGTGGACACTCTTGGGGCTGAGAGGTTTGGTGAGGTTGGGTGAGCAAACGCAGACGCTTTAAAGTAATACTGCGTGGTACCCATCCCATGGGTCCCAAATCTCCAGGTTCAAGGGCATCTTCCTACATCGAAAACATGCATGAGAAACCCAGAAGATGGTCCACCGAGTGATCGGGAAAGTTTTTTAAAACGCACCTCATTTCTCATCTCCTTGTGCTCGGGTTCGCCATTCCAGCCGCTTTACTAGCAATCTCCCTCCTTGGAGAATCAGCACCTTTAACCTCCTGTTCCATACAGGTTGCAATTTGTCCTTAGGATGAACGGGAAGAGGGGGAACCAATGAGAGACTAGCTCTAGGTGTTGGGACAGGCACAGGTCACTCTTTTTTCCCATCAGGAAGAAGAATTAACCACAAGCTCAGTCTGCCGCCCGGAAGCAGAATAGGGCCTAAAGCAATCCTGCGCTTTTGCGGCCAGCTCCCAAGAGAGCGAGTTGAAAAATGGAGCTCAGGGGCACTGCAATTCACAAACCTGCAGACTTATAAATGATAACTCTCGTCTACAAATTGATTGAGGGAAGGCAACAAAGAGGATTTGAAAGCAAGGCAGAATGGCAGGAAACAGATTTCAGGAGGCAGATTCGAATCGCCTTTAAAGCACAGGAAAAGCGGCAAAACCTCGACAATGATGCCCTTGGCCAAAAAGGGCGTATGCGTTTATTCCTGAATATATTCAGGAAAAAACGCATACGCCCTTTTTGGCCAACCAAGCAACCTGGAAAGGCAAATCAGCGCTACAAAGAAGTCTCGCTTCCCATCGGTCAAAAGGGCCATGCTGAATAAAGTGTCAAAACCAGAAATGCAGGACAGGCCACGGAGAAACGGGAGCCTTGCTACGCTGATGGGCGGGATGTAAATTGCCAACAGCCACTCTGGAGAAGTGTACGGTGTGTCCTGAAACATTTACAAAACTCAGCTTAGAGAGCATAGGGCACTTCCACTCATGGGCGTATACATTGGTAAAACTAAAAATCAGCAAGACACAAGCACCCCAAAGTTTAGGGCTGCTCTGTTGACAAGAACCTCCACTTCGTTACACCTTAAATATCCCAGGAAAGAGAAAAATGGATAAAGATGTTGTGCTCCTTATGTACAATGGAATATCACTCAGCCATGAAATCAACGTCATAAGGCTAGTAGCAGCATGATGAGTGGATTTAGGTACGACGATTCTAATTGAAATAAGTCACACAGAAAAAGACACTTATCATGAGATATCACTTATACAGGGAATGTAAAAACCGCTACCCTTGAACTGAATTACAAAACAGAACAGAGTCACACGGTTAGAAAACACACTATGGCTGCCTAACGGGAAAGGTGAGGTGGGGTGATGCATAAAACAAGGGTTTCAAATTAGCTCAGATACCGTTCCATAAACCCAATATGTAATAGACAAGACCTACTCCTTGCTCAGGGAACTGGACTCAACACCCCCTATTCACCGCCCAAGAATATATCTGACTAGTAATAATCTTAAAACTTATGTATTGATATCTCTCTGTAAGTGAGTCAAGTGGGTGTAAAGCTGCATAAACACAGCAGTGAAAAGCAGCTAAACCCCATTATAAAACTCAATTAATTTTAAAAACCCGTGAAACAAAGACAGTGAAAGAGAGAGAAATTCTTACAAAATTCGTTCAGGGGCTGTGATGCCACCTGGATTGACCATATCTAGACCTGCAGCTGATTGAGACATAAGGGTGGACACTCTTGGGGCTGAGAGGTTTGGTGAGGTTGGGTGAGCAAACACAGACGCTTTAAAGTAATACTGCGTGGTACCCATCCCATGGGTCCCAAATCTCCAGGTTCAAGGGCATCTTCCTACATCGAAAACATGCATGAGAAACCCAGAAGATGGTCCACCGAGTGATCGGGAAAGGTTTCTAAAACGCACCTCATTTCTCATCTCCATGTGCTCGGGTTCGCCATTCCAGCCGCTTTACTAGCAATCTCCCTCCTTGGAGAATCAGCACCTTTAACCTCCTGTTCCATACAGGTTGCAATTTGTCCTGAGGATGAACGGGAAGAGGGGGAACCAATGAGAGACTAGCTCTAGGTGTTGGGACAGGCACAGGTCACTCTATTTTCCCATCAGGAAGAAGAATTAACCACAAGCTCAGTCTGCCGCCCGGAAGCAGAATAGGGCCTAAAGCAATCCTGCGCTTTTGCGGCCAGCTCCCAAGAGAGCGAGTTGAAAAATGGAGCTCAGGGGCACTGCAATTCACAAACCTGCAGACTTATAAATGATAACTCTCGTCTACAAATATATTGAGGGAAGGCAACGACGAGGATTTGAAAGCAAGGCAGAATTGCAGGAAACAGATTTCAGGAGGCAGATTCGAATCGCATTTAAAGCACAGGAAAAGCGGCAAAACCTCGACAATGATGCCCTTGGCCAAAAAGGGCGTATGCGTTTTTTCCTGAATATATTCAGGAAAAAACGCATACGCCCTTTTTGGCCAACCAAGCAACCTGGAAAGGCAAATCAGCGCTACAAAGAAGTCTCGCTTCCCATCGGTCAAAAGGGCCATGCTGAATAAAGGGTCAAAACCAGAAATGCAGGACAGGCCACGGAGAAACGGGAGCCTTGCTACGCTGATGGGCGGGATGTAAATTGCCAACAGCCACTCTGGAGAAGTGTACGGTGTGTCCTGAAACATTTACAAAACTCAGCTTAGAGAGCATAGGGCACTTCCACTCATGGGCGTATACATTGGGAAAACTAAAAATCAGCAAGACACAAGCACCCCAAAGTTTAGGGCTGCTCTGTTGACAAGAACCTCCACTTCGTTACACCTTAAATATTCCAGGAAAGACAAAAATGGATAAAGATGTTGTGCTCCTTATGTACAATGGAATATCACTCAGCCATGAAATCAACGTCATAAGGCTAGTAGCAGCATGATGAGTGGATTTAGGTACGACGATTCTAATTGAAATAAGTCACACAGAAAAAGACACTTATCATGAGATATCACTTATACAGGGAATGTAAAAACCGCTACCCTTGAACTGAATTACAAAACAGAACAGAGTCACACGGTTAGAAAACACACTATGGCTGCCTAACGGGAAAGGTGAGGTGGGGTGATGCATAAAACAAGGGTTTCAAATTAGCTCAGATACCGTTCCATAAACCCAATACGTAATAGACAAGACCTACTCCTTGCTCAGGGAACTGGACTCAACACCCCCTATTCACCACCCAAGAATATATCTGACTAGTAAGAATCTTAAAACCTATGTATTGATATCTCTCTGTAAGTGAGTCAAGTGGGTGTAAAGCTGCATAAACACAGCAGTGAAAAGCAGCTAAACCCCATTATAAAACTCAATTAATTTTAAAAACCCGTGAAACAAAGACAGTGATAGAGAGAGAAATTCTTACAAAATTCGTTCAGGGGCTGTGATGCCACCTGGATTGACCATATCTAGACCCGCAGCTGATTGAGACATAAGGGTGGACACTCTTGGGGCTGAGAGGTTTGGTGAGGTTGGGTGAGCAAACGCAGACGCTTTAAAGTAATACTGCGTGGTACCCATCCCATGGTTCCCAAATCTCCAGGTTCAAGTGCATCTTCCTACATCGAAAACATGCATGAGAAACCCAGAAGATGGTCCACCGAGTGATCGGGAAAGTTTTCTAAAACGCACCTCATTTCTCATCTCCTTGTGCTCGGGTTCGCCATTCCAGCCGCTTTACTAGCAATCTCCCTCCTTGGAGAATCAGCACCTTTAACCTCCTGTTCCATACAGGTTGCAATTTGTCCTGAGGATGAACGGGAAGAGGGGGAACCAATGAGAGACTAGCTCTACGTGTTGGGACAGGCACAGGTCACTCTTTTTTCCCATCAGGAAGAAGAATTAACCACAAGCTCAGTCTGCCGCCCGGAAGCAGAATAGTGCCTAAAGCAATCCTGCGCTTTTGCGGCCAGCTCCCAAGAGAGCGAGTTGAAAAATGGAGCTCAGGGGCACTGCAATTCACAAACCTGCAGACTTATAAATGATAACTCTCGTCTACAAATTGATTGAGGGAAGGCAACAAAGAGGATTTGAAAGCAAGGCAGAATGGCAGGAAACAGATTTCAGGAGGCAGATTCGAATCGCCTTTAAAGCACAGGAAAAGCGGCAAAACCTCGACAATGATGCCCTTGGCCAAAAAGGGCGTATGCGTTTTTTCCTGAATATATTCAGGAAAAAACGCATACGCCCTTTTTCGCCAACCAAGCAACCTGGAAAGGCAAATCAGCGCTACAAAGAAGTCTCGCTTCCCATCGGTCAAAACGGCCATGCTGAATAAAGTGTCAAAACCAGAAATGCAGGACAGGCCACGGAGAAACGGGAGCCTTGCTACGCTGATGGGCGGGATTTAAATTGCCAACAGCCACTCTGGAGAAGTGTACGGTGTGTCCTGAAACATTTACAAAACTCAGCTTAGAGAGCATAGGGCACTTCCACTCATGGGCGTATAAATTGGGAAAAGTAAAAATCAGCAAGACACAAGCACCCCAAAGTTTAGGGCTGCTCTGTTGACAAGAATCTCCACATCGTTACACCTTAAATATCCCAGGAAAGAGAAAAATGGATAAAGAAGTTGTGGTCCTTATGTACAATGGAACATCACTCAGCCATGAAATCAACGTCATAAGGCTAGTAGCAGCATGATGAGTGGATTTAGGTACGACGATTCTAAGTCAAATAAGTCACACAGAAAAAGACACTTATCATAAGATATCACTTATAGAGGGAATGTAAAAACCGCTACCCTTGAACTGAATTACAAAACAGAACAGAGTCACACGGTTAGAAAACACACTATGGCTGCCTAACGGGAAAGGTGAGGTGGGGTGATGCATAAAACAAGGGTTTCAAATTAGCTCAGATACCGTTCCATAAACCCAATACGTAATAGACAAGACCTACTCCTTGCTCAGGGAACTGGACTCAACACCCCCTATTCACCGCCCAAGAATATATCTGACTAGTAAGAATCTTAAAACCTATGTATTGATATCTCTCTGTAAGTGAGTCAAGTGGGTGTAAAGCTGCATAAACACAGCAGTGAAAAGCAGCTAAACCCCATTATAAAACTCAATTAATTTTAAATACCCGTGAAACAAAGACAGTGAAAGAGAGAGAAATTCTTACAAAATTCGTTCAGGGGCTGTGATGCCACCTGGATTGACCATATCTAGACCCGCAGCTGATTGAGACATAAGGGTGGACACTCTTGGGGCTGAGAGGTTTGGTGAGGTTGGGTGAGCAAACACAGACGCTTTAAAGTAATACTGCGTGGTACCCATCCCATGGGTCCCAAATCTCCAGGTTCAAGGGCATCTTCCTACATCGAAAACATGCATGAGAAACCCAGAAGATGGTCCACCGAGTGATCGGGAAAGTTTTTTAAAACGCACCTCATTTCTCATCTCCTTGTGCTCGGGTTCGCCATTCCAGCCGCTTTACTAGCAATCTCCCTCCTTGGAGAATCAGCACCTTTAACCTCCTGTTCCATACAGGTTGCAATTTGTCCTGAGGATGAACGGGAAGAGGGGGAACCAATGAGAGACTAGCTCTACGTGTTGGGACAGGCACAGGTCACTCTTTTTTCCCATCAGGAAGAAGAATTAACCACAAGCTCAGTCTGCCGCCCGGAAGCAGAATAGGGCCTAAAGCAATCCTGCGCTTTTGCGGCCAGCTCCCAAGAGAGCGAGTTGAAAAATGGAGCTCAGGGGCACTGCAATTCACAAACCTGCAGACTTATAAATGATAACTCTCGTCTACAAATTGATTGAGGGAAGGCAACAAAGAGGATTTGAAAGCAAGGCAGAATGGCAGGAAACAGATTTCAGGAGGCAGATTCGAATCGCCTTTAAAGCACAGGAAAAGCGGCAAAACCTCGACAATGATGCCCTTGGCCAAAAAGGGCGTATGCGTTTATTCCTGAATATATTCAGGAAAAAACGCATACGCCCTTTTTGGCCAACCAAGCAACCTGGAAAGGCAAATCAGCGCTACAAAGAAGTCTCGCTTCCCATCGGTCAAAAGGGCCATGCTGAATAAAGTGTCAAAACCAGAAATGCAGGACAGGCCACGGAGAAACGGGAGCCTTGCTACGCTGATGGGCGGGATGTAAATTGCCAACAGCCACTCTGGAGAAGTGTACGGTGTGTCCTGAAACATTTACAAAACTCAGCTTAGAGAGCATAGGGCACTTCCACTCATGGGCGTATACATTGGGAAAACTAAAAATCAGCAAGACACAAGCACCCCAAAGTTTAGGGCTGCTCTGTTGACAAGAACCTCCACTTCGTTACACCTTAAATATCCCAGGAAAGAGAAAAATGGATAAAGATGTTGTGCTCCTTATGTACAATGGAATATCACTCAGCCATGAAATCAACGTCATAAGGCTAGTAGCAGCATGATGAGTGGATTTAGGTACGACGATTCTAATTGAAATAAGTCACACAGAAAAAGACACTTATCATGAGATATCACTTATACAGGGAATGTAAAAACCGCTACCCTTGAACTGAATTACAAAACAGAACAGAGTCACACGGTTAGAAAACACACTATGGCTGCCTAACGGGAAAGGTGAGGTGGGGTGATGCATAAAACAAGGGTTTCAAATTAGCTCAGATACCGTTCCATAAACCCAATATGTAATAGACAAGACCTACTCCTTGCTCAGGGAACTGGACTCAACACCCCCTATTCACCGCCCAAGAATATATCTGACTAGTAATAATCTTAAAACTTATGTATTGATATCTCTCTGTAAGTGAGTCAAGTGGGTGTAAAGCTGCATAAACACAGCAGTGAAAAGCAGCTAAACCCCATTATAAAACTCAATTAATTTTAAAAACCCGTGAAACAAAGACAGTGAAAGAGAGAGAAATTCTTACAAAATTCGTTCAGGGGCTGTGATGCCACCTGGATTGACCATATCTAGACCTGCAGCTGATTGAGACATAAGGGTGGACACTCTTGGGGCTGAGAGGTTTGGTGAGGTTGGGTGAGCAAACACAGACGCTTTAAAGTAATACTGCGTGGTACCCATCCCATGGGTCCCAAATCTCCAGGTTCAAGGGCATCTTCCTACATCGAAAACATGCATGAGAAACCCAGAAGATGGTCCACCGAGTGATCGGGAAAGGTTTCTAAAACGCACCTCATTTCTCATCTCCATGTGCTCGGGTTCGCCATTCCAGCCGCTTTACTAGCAATCTCCCTCCTTGGAGAATCAGCACCTTTAACCTCCTGTTCCATACAGGTTGCAATTTGTCCTGAGGATGAACGGGAAGAGGGGGAACCAATGAGAGACTAGCTCTAGGTGTTGGGACAGGCACAGGTCACTCTATTTTCCCATCAGGAAGAAGAATTAACCACAAGCTCAGTCTGCCGCCCGGAAGCAGAATAGGGCCTAAAGCAATCCTGCGCTTTTGCGGCCAGCTCCCAAGAGAGCGAGTTGAAAAATGGAGCTCAGGGGCACTGCAATTCACAAACCTGCAGACTTATAAATGATAACTCTCGTCTACAAATATATTGAGGGAAGGCAACGACGAGGATTTGAAAGCAAGGCAGAATTGCAGGAAACAGATTTCAGGAGGCAGATTCGAATCGCCTTTAAAGCACAGGAAAAGCGGCAAAACCTCGACAATGATGCCCTTGGCCAAAAAGGGCGTATGCGTTTTTTCCTGAATATATTCAGGAAAAAACGCATACGCCCTTTTTGGCCAACCAAGCAACCTGGAAAGGCAAATCAGCGCTACAAAGAAGTCTCGCTTCCCATCGGTCAAAAGGGCCATGCTGAATAAAGGGTCAAAACCAGAAATGCAGGACAGGCCACGGAGAAACGGGAGCCTTGCTACGCTGATGGGCGGGATGTAAATTGCCAACAGCCACTCTGGAGAAGTGTACGGTGTGTCCTGAAACATTTACAAAACTCAGCTTAGAGAGCATAGGGCACTTCCACTCATGGGCGTATACATTGGGAAAACTAAAAATCAGCAAGACACAAGCACCCCAAAGTTTAGGGCTGCTCTGTTGACAAGAACCTCCACTTCGTTACACCTTAAATATTCCAGGAAAGACAAAAATGGATAAAGATGTTGTGCTCCTTATGTACAATGGAATATCACTCAGCCATGAAATCAACGTCATAAGGCTAGTAGCAGCATGATGAGTGGATTTAGGTACGACGATTCTAATTGAAATAAGTCACACAGAAAAAGACACTTATCATGAGATATCACTTATACAGGGAATGTAAAAACCGCTACCCTTGAACTGAATTACAAAACAGAACAGAGTCACACGGTTAGAAAACACACTATGGCTGCCTAACGGGAAAGGTGAGGTGGGGTGATGCATAAAACAAGGGTTTCAAATTAGCTCAGATACCGTTCCATAAACCCAATACGTAATAGACAAGACCTACTCCTTGCTCAGGGAACTGGACTCAACACCCCCTATTCACCACCCAAGAATATATCTGACTAGTAAGAATCTTAAAACCTATGTATTGATATCTCTCTGTAAGTGAGTCAAGTGGGTGTAAAGCAGCATAAACACAGCAGTGAAAAGCAGCTAAACCCCATTATAAAACTCAATTAATTTTAAAAACCCGTGAAACAAAGACAGTGATAGAGAGAGAAATTCTTACAAAATTCGTTCAGGGGCTGTGATGCCACCTGGATTGACCATATCTAGACCCGCAGCTGATTGAGACATAAGGGTGGACACTCTTGGGGCTGAGAGGTTTGGTGAGGTTGGGTGAGCAAACGCAGACGCTTTAAAGTAATACTGCGTGGTACCCATCCCATGGTTCCCAAATCTCCAGGTTCAAGTGCATCTTCCTACATCGAAAACATGCATGAGAAACCCAGAAGATGGTCCACCGAGTGATCGGGAAAGTTTTTTAAAACGCACCTCATTTCTCATCTCCTTGTGCTCGGGTTCGCCATTCCAGCCGCTTTACTAGCAATCTCCCTCCTTGGAGAATCAGCACCTTTAACCTCCTGTTCCATACAGGTTGCAATTTGTCCTGAGGATGAACGGGAAGAGGGGGAACCAATGAGAGACTAGCTCTACGTGTTGGGACAGGCACAGGTCACTCTTTTTTCCCATCAGGAAGAAGAATTAACCACAAGCTCAGTCTGCCGCCCGGAAGCAGAATAGGGCCTAAAGCAATCCTGCGCTTTTGCGGCCAGCTCCCAAGAGAGCGAGTTGAAAAATGGAGCTCAGGGGCACTGCAATTCACAAACCTGCAGACTTATAAATGATAACTCTCGTCTACAAATTGATTGAGGGAAGGCAACAAAGAGGATTTGAAAGCAAGGCAGAATGGCAGGAAACAGATTTCAGGAGGCAGATTCGAATCGCCTTTAAAGCACAGGAAAAGCGGCAAAACCTCGACAATGATGCCCTTGGCCAAAAAGTGCGTATGCGTTTTTTCCTGAATATATTCAGGAAAAAACGCATACGCCCTTTTTCGCCAACCAAGCAACCTGGAAAGGCAAATCAGCGCTACAAAGAAGTCTCGCTTCCCATCGGTCAAAACGGCCATGCTGAATAAAGTGTCAAAACCAGAAATGCAGGACAGGCCACGGAGAAACGGGAGCCTTGCTACGCTGATGGGCGGGATTTAAATTGCCAACAGCCACTCTGGAGAAGTGTACGGTGTGTCCTGAAACATTTACAAAACTCAGCTTAGAGAGCATAGGGCACTTCCACTCATGGGCGTATAAATTGGGAAAAGTAAAAATCAGCAAGACACAAGCACCCCAAAGTTTAGGGCTGCTCTGTTGACAAGAATCTCCACATCGTTACACCTTAAATATCCCAGGAAAGAGAAAAATGGATAAAGAAGTTGTGGTCCTTATGTACAATGGAACATCACTCAGCCATGAAATCAACGTCATAAGGCTAGTAGCAGCATGATGAGTGGATTTAGGTACGACGATTCTAAGTCAAATAAGTCACACAGAAAAAGACACTTATCATAAGATATCACTTATAGAGGGAATGTAAAAACCGCTACCCTTGAACTGAATTACAAAACAGAACAGAGTCACACGGTTAGAAAACACACTATGGCTGCCTAACGGGAAAGGTGAGGTGGGGTGATGCATAAAACAAGGGTTTCAAATTAGCTCAGATACCGTTCCATAAACCCAATAAGTAATAGACAAGACCTACTCCTTGCTCAGGGAACTGGACTCAACACCCCCTATTCACCGCCCAAGAATATATCTGACTAGTAAGAATCTTAGAACCTATGTATTGATATCTCTCTGTAAGTGAGTCAAGTGGGTGTAAAGCTGCATAAACACAGCAGTGAAAAGCAGCTAAACCCCATTATAAAACTCAATTAATTTTAAAAACCCGTGAAACAGAGACAGTGAAAGAGAGAGAAATTCTTACAAAATTCGTTCAGGGGCTGTGATGCCACCTGGATTGACCATATCTAGACCTGCAGCTGATTGAGACATAAGGGTGGACACTCTTGGGGCTGAGAGGTTTGGTGAGGTTGGGTGAGCAAACGCAGACGCTTTAAAGTAATACTGCGTGGTACCCATCCCATGGGTCCCAAATCTCCAGGTTCAAGGGCATCTTCCTACATCGAAAACATGCATGAGAAACCCAGAAGATGGTCCACCGAGTGATCAGGAAAGGTTTCTAAAACACACCTCATTTCTCATCTCCTTGTGCTCGGGTTCGCCATTCCAGCCGCTTTACTAGCAATCTCCCTCCTTGGAGAATCAGCACCTTTAACCTCCTGTTCCATACAGGTTGCAATTTGTCCTGAGGATGAACGGGAAGAGGGGGAACCAATGAGAGACTAGCTCTAGGTGTTGGGACAGGCACAGGTCACTCTTTTTTCCCATCAGGAAGAAGAATTAACCACAAGCTCAGTCTGCCGCCCGGAAGCAGAATAGGGCTTAAAGCAATCCTGCGCTTTTGCGGCCAGCTCCCAAGAGAGCGAGTTGAAAAATGGAGCTCAGGAGCACTGCAATTCACAAACCTGCAGAGTTATAAATGATAACTCTCGTCTACAAATATATTGAGGGAAGGCAACGAAGAGGATTTGAAAGCAAGGCAGAATTGCAGGAAACAGATTTCAGGAGGCAGATTCGAATCGCCTTTAAAGCACAGGAAAAGCGGCAAAACCTCGACAATGATGCCCTTGGCCAAAAAGGGCGTATGCGTTTTTTCCTGAATATATTCAGGAAAAAACGTACACGCCTTTTTTGGCCGTCCAAGCATCCTGGAAAGGCAAATCAGCGGTACAAAGAAGTTTCGCTTCCCATCGGTCAATAGGGACATGCTGAATTAAGTGTCAAAACCAAAAACGCAGGACAGGCCATGGAGAAACGGAAGCCTTGCTACGCTGATGGGCGGGATGTAAATTGCCAACAGCCACTCTGGAGAATTGTACGGTGTGTCCTGAAACATCTACAAAACTCAGCCTAGAGAGCATAGGGCACTACCACTCATGGGCGTATAAATTGGGAAAACCAAAAATCAGCAAGACACAAGCACCCCAAAGTTTAGGGCTGCTCTGTTGACAAGAACCTCCACTTCGTTGCACCTTAAATATCCCAGGAAAGAGAAAAATGGATAAAGATGTTGTGCTCCTTATGTACAATGGAATATCACTCAGCCATGAAATCAACGTCATAAGGCTAGTAGCAGCATGATGAGTGGATTTAGGTACGACGATTCTAAGTGAAATAAGTCACACAGAAAAAGACACTTATCATAAGATATCACTTATAGAGGGAATGTAAAAACCGCTACGCTTGAACTGAATTACAAAACAGAACAGAGTCACACGGTTAGAAAACTCACTATGGCTGCTTAACGGGAAAGGTGAGGTGGGGTGATGCATAAAACAAGGGTTTCAAATTAGCTCAGATACCGTTCCATAAACCCAATACGTAATAGACAAGACCTACTCCTTGCTCAGTGAACTGGACTCAACACCCCCTATTCACCGCCCAAGAATGTATCTGACTAGTCAGAATCTTAAATCCCATGTATTGATATCTCTCTGTAAGTCAGTCAAGTGGGTGTAAAGCGGCATAAACACAGCAGTGAAAAGCAGCTAAACCCCATTATAAAAAATAATTACTTTTAAAAACCCGTGAAGCAAAGACAATGAAAGAGAGAGAAATTCTTATAAAATTCGTTCAGGGGCTGTGATGCCACCTGGATTCACCATATCTAGACCCACACCTGATTGAGACATAAGGGTGGACACTCTTGGGGCTGAGAGGTTTGGTGAGATTGGGTGACCAAACGCAGACACTTTAAAGTAATACTGCGTGGTACCCATCCCATGGGTCCCAAATCTCCAGGTTCAAGGGCATCTTCCTACATCGAAACCATGCATGAGAAACCCAGAAGAAGTTACACCGTGTGAACGGGAAAGGTTTCTAAAACGCACCTCATTTCTCATCTCCTTGTGCTCGGGTACGCCATTCCAGCCGCTTTACTAGCAATCTCCCACCTTGGAGAATCAGCACCTTTAACCTCCTGTTCCATACAGGTTTCAATTTGTCCTGACTATGTACGGGAAGAGGGAGAACCAATGAGAGACTAGCTCTAGGTGTTGGGACAGGCACAGGTCACTCTATTTTCCCATCAGGAAGAAGAATTAACCGCAAGCTCAGTCTGCTGACTGGAACCAGAATAGGGCCTGAAGGAATCCAGCGCTTTTGCGGCTAGCTCCCAAAAAAGCGAGTTGAAAAATGGAGCTCAGGGGCACTGCAACTCACAAACCTGCAGAGTTATAAATGTTAACTCTCGTCCACAAATAGATTGAGGGAAAGCAACGAAGAGGATTTGAACGCAAGGCAGAATGGCAGGAAACAGATTTCAGGAGGCAGATTCGAATCGCCTTTAAAGCACAGGAAAAGTGGGAAAACCTCGACAATGATGCCCTTGGCCAGAAAGGGCGTATGCGTTTTTTCCTGAATATATTCAGGAAAAAACGCATACGCCCTTTTTGGCCAACCAAGCAACCTGGAAAGGCAAATCAGGGCTACAAAGAAGTCTCGCTTCCCATCGGTCAAAAGGGCCATGCTGAATAAAGTGTCAAAACCAGAAATGCAGGAAAGGCCACGGAGAAACGGGAGCCTTGCTACGCTGATGGGCGGGATGTAAATTGCCAACAGCCACTCTGGAGAAGTGTACGGTGTGTCCTGAAACATTTACAAAACTCAGCTTAGAGAGCATAGGGCACTTCCACTCATGGGCGTATAAATTGGGAAAACTAAAAATCAGCAAGACACAAGCACCCCAAAGTTTAGGGCTGCTCTGTTGACAAGAACCTCCACCTTGTTACACCTTAAATATCCCACGAAAGAGAAAAATGGATAAAGAAGTTGTGGTCCTTATGTACAATGGAATATCACTCAGCCATGAAATCAACGTCATAAGGCTAGTAGCAGCATGATGAGTGGATTTAGGTACGACGATTCTATGTGAAATAAGTCACACAGAAAAAGACACTTATCATAAGATATCACTTATAGAGGGAATGTAAAAACCAATACCCTTGAACTGAATTACAAAACAGAACAGAGTCACACGGTTAGAAAACACACTATGGCTGCCTAACGGGAAAGGTGAGGTGGGGTGATGCATAAAACAAGGGTTTCAAATTAGCTCAGATACCGTTCCATAAACCCAATATGTAATAGAGAAGACCTACTCCTTGCTCAGGGAACTGGACTCAACACCCCCTATTCACCGCCCAATAATGTATCTGACTAATAAGAATCTTAAAACCTATGTATTGATATCTCTCTGTAAGTGAGTCAGGTGGGTGTAAAGCTGCATAAACACAGCAGTGAAAAGCAGCTAAACCCCATTATAAAACTCAATTAATTTTAAAAACCCGTGAAAGAAAGACAGTGAAAGACAGAGAAATTCTTACAAAATTCGTTCAGGGGCTGTGATGCCACCTGGATTGACCATATCCAGACCTTGCATCTGATTGAGACATAAGGGTGGACACTCTTGCGGCTGAGAGGTTTGGTGAGGTTGGGTGAGTAAACGCAGACGCTTTAAAGTAATACTGCGTGGTACCCATCCCATGGGTCCCAAATCTCCAGCTTCAAGGGCATCTTCCTACATTGAAAATATGCATGAGAAACCCAGAAAACGGTACACCGAGTGATCGGAAAGGTTTCTAAAACGCACCTCATTTCTCATCTCCTTGTGCTCGGGTTCGCCATTCCAGCCGCTTTACTAGCAATCTCCCTCCTTAGAGAATCAGGACCTTTAACCTCCTGTTCCCTACAGGTTGCTATGTGTTCTGAGGATGAACGGGAAGAGGGGGAACCAATGAGAGACTAGCTCTAGGTGTTGGGACAGGCACAGGTCACTCTTTTTTCCCATCAGGAAGAAGAATTAACCACAAGCTCAGTCTGCCGCCCGGAAGCAGAATAGGGCTTAAAGCAATCCTGCGCTTTTGCGGCCAGCTCCCAAGAGAGCGAGTTGAAAAATGGAGCTCAGGGGCACTGCAATTCACAAACCTGCAGACGTATAAATGATAACTCTCGTCTACAAATATATTGAGGGAAGGCAACAACGAGGATTTGAAAGCAAGGCAGAATTGCAGGAAACAGATTTCAGGAGGCAGATTCGAATCGCCTTTAAAGCACAGGAAAAGCGGCAAAACCTCGACAATGATGCCCTTGGCCAAAAAGGGCGTATGCGTTTTTTCCTGAATATATTCAGGAAAAAACGCATACGCCCTTTTTGGCCAACCAAGCAACCTGGAAAGGCAAATCAGCGCTACAAAGAAGTCTCGCTTCCCATCGGTCAAAAGGGCCATGCTGAATAAAGGGTCAAAACCAGTAATGCAGGACAGGCCACGGAGAAACGGGAGACTTGCTACGCTGATGGGCGGGATGTAAATTGCCAACAGCCACTCTGGAGAAGTGTACGGTGTGTCCTGAAACATTTACAAAACTCAGCTTAGAGAGCATAGGGCACTTCCACTCATGGGCGTATACATTGGGAAAACTAAAAATCAGCAAGACACAAGCACCCCAAAGTTTAGGGCTGCTCTGTTGACAAGAACCTCCACTTCGTTACACCTTAAATATCCCAGGAAAGAGAAAAATGGATAAAGATGTTGTGCTCCTTATGTACAATGGAATATCACTCAGCCATGAAATCAACGTCATAAGGCTAGTAGCAGCATGATGAGTGGATTTAGGTACGACGATTCTAAGTGAAATAAGTCACACAGAAAAAGACACTTATCATGAGATATCACTTATAGAGGGAATGTAAAAACCGCTACCCTTGAACTGAATTACAAAACAGAACAGAGTCACACGGTTAGAAAACACACTATGGCTGCCTAACGGGAAAGGTGAGGTGGGGTGATGCATAAAACAAGGGTTTCAAATTAGCTCAGATACCGTTCCATAAACCCAATACGTAATAGACAAGACCTACTCCTTGCTCAGGGAACTGGACTCAACACCCCCTATTCACCGCCCAAGAATATATCTGACTAGTAAGAATCTTAAAACCTATGTATTGATATCTCTCTGTAAGTGAGTCAAGTGGGTGTAAAGCTGCATAAACACAGCAGTGAAAAGCAGCTAAACCCCATTATAAAACTCAATTAATTTTAAAAACCCGTGAAACAAAGACAGTGAAAGAGAGAGAAATTCTTACAAAATTCGTTCAGGGGCTCTGATGCCACCTGGATTGACCATATCTAGACCCGCAGCTGATTGAGACATAAGGGTGGACACTCTTGGGGCTGAGAGGTTTGGTGAGGTTGGGTGAGCAAACGCAGACGCTTTAAAGTAATACTGCGTGGTACCCATCCCATGGATCCCAAATCTCCAGGTTCAAGGGCATCTTCCTACATCGAAAACATGCATGAGAAACCCAGAAGATGGTCCACCGAGTGATCGGGAAAGTTTTCTAAAACGCACCTCATTTCTCATCTCCTTGTGCTCGGGTTCGCCATTCCAGCCGCTTTACTAGCAATCTCCCTCCTTGGAGAATCAGCACCTTTAACCTCCTGTTCCATACAGGTTGCAATTTGTCCTGAGGATGAACGGGAAGAGGGGGAACCAATGAGAGACTAGCTCTAGGTGTTGGGACAGGCACAGGTCACTCTTTTTTCCCATCAGGAAGAAGAATTAACCACAAGCTCAGTCTGCCGCCCGGAAGCAGAATAGGGCCTAAAGCAATCCTGCGCTTTTGCGGCCAGCTCCCAAGAGAGCGAGTTGAAAAATGGAGCTCAGGGGCACTGCAATTCACAAACCTGCAGACTTATAAATGATAACTCTCGTCTACAAATTTATTGAGGGAAGGCAACAAAGAGGATTTGAAAGCAAGGCAGAATGGCAGGAAACAGATTTCAGGAGGCAGATTCGAATCGCCTTTAAAGCACAGGAAAAGCGGCAAAACCTCGACAATGATGCCCTTGGCCAAAAAGGGCGTATGCGTTTTTTCCTGAATATATTCAGGAAAAAACGCATACGCCCTTTTTGGCCAACCAAGCAACCTGGAAAGGCAAATCAGCGCTACAAAGAAGTCTCGCTTCCCATCGGTCAAAAGGGCCATGCTGAATAAAGGGTCAAAACCAGAAATGCAGGACAGGCCACGGAGAAACGGGAGCCTTGCTACGCTGATGGGCGGGATGTAAATTGCCAACAGCCACTCTGGAGAAGTGTACGGTGTGTCCTGAAACATTTACAAAACTCAGCTTAGAGAGCATAGGGCACTTCCACTCATGGGCGTATACATTGGGAAAACTAAAAATCAGCAAGACACAAGCACCCCAAAGTTTAGGGCTGCTCTGTTGACAAGAACCTCCACTTCGTTACACCTTAAATATTCCAGGAAAGACAAAAATGGATAAAGATGTTGTGCTCCTTATGTACAATGGAATATCACTCAGCCATGAAATCAACGTCATAAGGCTAGTAGCAGCATGATGAGTGGATTTAGGTACGACGATTCTAATTGAAATAAGTCACACAGAAAAAGACACTTATCATGAGATATCACTTATACAGGGAATGTAAAAACCGCTACCCTTGAACTGAATTACAAAACAGAACAGAGTCACACGGTTAGAAAACACACTATGGCTGCCTAACGGGAAAGGTGAGGTGGGGTGATGCATAAAACAAGGGTTTCAAATTAGCTCAGATACCGTTCCATAAACCCAATACGTAATAGACAAGACCTACTCCTTGCTCAGGGAACTGGACTCAACACCCCCTATTCACCACCCAAGAATATATCTGACTAGTAAGAATCTTAAAACCTATGTATTGATATCTCTCTGTAAGTGAGTCAAGTGGGTGTAAAGCAGCATAAACACAGCAGTGAAAAGCAGCTAAACCCCATTATAAAACTCAATTAATTTTAAAAACCCGTGAAACAAAGACAGTGATAGAGAGAGAAATTCTTACAAAATTCGTTCAGGGGCTGTGATGCCACCTGGATTGACCATATCTAGACCCGCAGCTGATTGAGACATAAGGGTGGACACTCTTGGGGCTGAGAGGTTTGGTGAGGTTGGGTGAGCAAACGCAGACGCTTTAAAGTAATACTGCGTGGTACCCATCCCATGGTTCCCAAATCTCCAGGTTCAAGTGCATCTTCCTACATCGAAAACATGCATGAGAAACCCAGAAGATGGTCCACCGAGTGATCGGGAAAGTTTTTTAAAACGCACCTCATTTCTCATCTCCTTGTGCTCGGGTTCGCCATTCCAGCCGCTTTACTAGCAATCTCCCTCCTTGGAGAATCAGCACCTTTAACCTCCTGTTCCATACAGGTTGCAATTTGTCCTGAGGATGAACGGGAAGAGGGGGAACCAATGAGAGACTAGCTCTACGTGTTGGGACAGGCACAGGTCACTCTTTTTTCCCATCAGGAAGAAGAATTAACCACAAGCTCAGTCTGCCGCCCGGAAGCAGAATAGGGCCTAAAGCAATCCTGCGCTTTTGCGGCCAGCTCCCAAGAGAGCGAGTTGAAAAATGGAGCTCAGGGGCACTGCAATTCACAAACCTGCAGACTTATAAATGATAACTCTCGTCTACAAATTGATTGAGGGAAGGCAACAAAGAGGATTTGAAAGCAAGGCAGAATGGCAGGAAACAGATTTCAGGAGGCAGATTCGAATCGCCTTTAAAGCACAGGAAAAGCGGCAAAACCTCGACAATGATGCCCTTGGCCAAAAAGTGCGTATGCGTTTTTTCCTGAATATATTCAGGAAAAAACGCATACGCCCTTTTTCGCCAACCAAGCAACCTGGAAAGGCAAATCAGCGCTACAAAGAAGTCTCGCTTCCCATCGGTCAAAACGGCCATGCTGAATAAAGTGTCAAAACCAGAAATGCAGGACAGGCCACGGAGAAACGGGAGCCTTGCTACGCTGATGGGCGGGATTTAAATTGCCAACAGCCACTCTGGAGAAGTGTACGGTGTGTCCTGAAACATTTACAAAACTCAGCTTAGAGAGCATAGGGCACTTCCACTCATGGGCGTATAAATTGGGAAAAGTAAAAATCAGCAAGACACAAGCACCCCAAAGTTTAGGGCTGCTCTGTTGACAAGAATCTCCACATCGTTACACCTTAAATATCCCAGGAAAGAGAAAAATGGATAAAGAAGTTGTGGTCCTTATGTACAATGGAACATCACTCAGCCATGAAATCAACGTCATAAGGCTAGTAGCAGCATGATGAGTGGATTTAGGTACGACGATTCTAAGTCAAATAAGTCACACAGAAAAAGACACTTATCATAAGATATCACTTATAGAGGGAATGTAAAAACCGCTACCCTTGAACTGAATTACAAAACAGAACAGAGTCACACGGTTAGAAAACACACTATGGCTGCCTAACGGGAAAGGTGAGGTGGGGTGATGCATAAAACAAGGGTTTCAAATTAGCTCAGATACCGTTCCATAAACCCAATAAGTAATAGACAAGACCTACTCCTTGCTCAGGGAACTGGACTCAACACCCCCTATTCACCGCCCAAGATTATATCTGACTAGTAAGAATCTTAAAACCTATGTATTGATATCTCTCTGTAAGTGAGTCAAGTGGGTGTAAAGCTGCATAAACACAGCAGTGAAAAGCAGCTAAACCCCATTATAAAACTCAATTAATTTTAAGAACCCGTGAAACAGAGACAGTGAAAGAGAGAGAAATTCTTACAAAATTCGTTCAGGGGCTGTGATGCCACCTGGATTGACCATATCTAGACCTGCAGCTGATTGAGACATAAGGGTGGACACTCTTGGGGCTGAGAGGTTTGGTGAGGTTGGGTGAGCAAACGCAGACGCTTTAAAGTAATACTGCGTGGTACCCATCCCATGGGTCCCAAATCTCCAGGTTCAAGGGCATCTTCCTACATCGAAAACATGCATGAGAAACCCAGAAGATGGTCCACCGAGTGATCGGGAAAGGTTTCTAAAACACACCTCATTTCTCATTTCCTTGTGCTCGGGTTCGCCATTCCAGCCGCTTTACTAGCAATCTCCCTCCTTGGAGAATCAGCACCTTTAACCTCCTGTTCCATACAGGTTGCAATTTGTCCTGAGGATGAACGGGAAGAGGGGGAACCAATGAGAGACTAGCTCTAGGTGTTGGGACAGGCACAGGTCACTCTTTTTTCCCATCAGGAAGAAGAATTAACCACAAGCTCAGTCTGCCGCCCGGAAGCAGAATAGGGCTTAAAGCAATCCTGCGCTTTTGCGGCCAGCTCCCAAGAGAGCGAGTTGAAAAATGGAGCTCAGGAGCACTGCAATTCACAAACCTGCAGAGTTATAAATGATAACTCTCGTCTACAAATATATTGAGGGAAGGCAACGAAGAGGATTTGAAAGCAAGGCAGAATTGCAGGAAACAGATTTCAGGAGGCAGATTCGAATCGCCTTTAAAGCACAGGAAAAGCGGCAAAACCTCGACAATGATGCCCTTGGCCAAAAAGGGCGTATGCGTTTTTTCCTGAATATATTCAGGAAAAAACGTACACGCCTTTTTTGGCCGTCCAAGCATCCTGGAAAGGCAAATCAGCGGTACAAAGAAGTTTCGCTTCCCATCGGTCAATAGGGACATGCTGAATTAAGTGTCAAAACCAAAAACGCAGGACAGGCCATGGAGAAACGGAAGCCTTGCTACGCTGATGGGCGGGATGTAAATTGCCAACAGCCACTCTGGAGAATTGTACGGTGTGTCCTGAAACATCTACAAAACTCAGCCTAGAGAGCATAGGGCACTACCACTCATGGGCGTATAAATTGGGAAAACCAAAAATCAGCAAGACACAAGCACCCCAAAGTTTAGGGCTGCTCTGTTGACAAGAACCTCCACTTCGTTGCACCTTAAATATCCCAGGAAAGAGAAAAATGGATAAAGAAGTTGTGGTCCTTATGTACAATGGAATATCACTCAGCCATGAAATCAACGTCATAAGGCTAGTAGCAGCATGATGAGTGGATTTAGGTACGACGATTCTAAGTGAAATAAGTCACACAGAAAAAGACACTTATCATAAGATATCACTTATAGAGGGAATGTAAAAACCGCTACGCTTGAACTGAATTACAAAACAGAACAGAGTCACACGGTTAGAAAACACACTATGGCTGCTTAACGGGAAAGGTGAGGTGGGGTGATGCATAAAACAAGGGTTTCAAATTAGCTCAGATACCGTTCCATAAACCCAATACGTAATAGACAAGACCTACTCCTTGCTCAGTGAACTGGACTCAACACCCCCTATTCACCGCCCAAGAATGTATCTGACTAGTAAGAATCTTAAATCCCATGTATTGATATCTCTCTGTAAGTCAGTCAATTGGGTGTAAAGCGGCATAAACACAGCAGTGAAAAGCAGCTAAACCCCATTATAAAAAATAATTACTTTTAAAAACCCGTGAAGCAAAGACAATGAAAGAGAGAGAAATTCTTATAAAATTCGTTCAGGGGCTGTGATGCCACCTGGATTCACCATATCTAGACCTACACCTGATTGAGACATAAGGGTGGACACTCTTGGGGCTGAGAGGTTTGGTGAGATTGGGTGACCAAACGCAGACACTTTAAAGTAATACTGCGTGGTACCCATCCCATGGGTCCCAAATCTCCAGGTTCAAGGGCATCTTCCTACATCGAAACCATGCATGAGAAACCCAGAAGAAGTTACACCGTGTGAACGGGAAAGGTTTCTAAAACGCACCTCATTTCTCATCTCCTTGTGCTCGGGTACGCCATTCCAGCCGCTTTACTAGCAATCTCCCACCTTGGAGAATCAGCACCTTTAACCTCCTGTTCCATACAGGTTTCAATTTGTCCTGACTATGTACGGGAAGAGGGAGAACCAATGAGAGACTAGCTCTAGGTGTTGGGACAGGCACAGGTCACTCTATTTTCCCATCAGGAAGAAGAATTAACCGCAAGCTCAGTCTGCTGACTGGAACCAGAATAGGGCCTGAAGGAATCCAGCGCTTTTGCGGCTAGCTCCCAAAAAACCGAGTTGAAAAATGGAGCTCAGGGTCACTGCAACTCACAAACCTGCAGAGTTATAAATGTTAACTCTCGTCCACAAATAGATTGAGGGAAAGCAACGAAGAGGATTTGAACGCAAGGCAGAATTGCAGGAAACAAATTTCAGGAGGCAGATTCGAATCGCCTTTAAAGCACAGGAAAAGTGGGAAAACCTCGACAATGATGCACTTGGCCAAAAAGGGCGTATGCGTTTTTTCCTGAATATATTCAGGAAAAAAACGCATACGCCCTTTTTGGCCAACCAAGCAACCTGGAAAGACAAATCAGGGCTACAAAGAAGTCTCGCTTCCCATCGGTCAAAAGGGCCATGCTGAATAAAGTGTCAAAACCAGAAATGCAGGAAAGGCCACGGAGAAACGGGAGCCTTGCTACGCTGATGGGCGGGATGTAAATTGCCAACAGCCACTCTGGAGAAGTGTACGGTGTGTCCTGAAACATTTACAAAACTCAGCTTAGAGAGCATAGGGCACTTCCACTCATGGGCGTATAAATTGGGAAAACTAAAAATCAGCAAGACACAAGCACCCCAAAGTTTAGGGCTGCCCTGTTGACAAGAACCTCCACTTTGTTACACCTTAAATATCCCACGAAAGAGAAAAATGGATAAAGAAGTTGTGGTCCTTATGTAAAATGGAATATCACTCAGCCATGAAATCAACGTCATAAGGCTAGTAGCAGCATGATGAGTGGATTTAGGTACGACGATTCTAAGTGAAATAAGTCACACAGAAAAAGACACTTATCATAAGATATCACTTATAGAGGGAATGTAAAAACCAATACCCTTGAACTGAATTACAAAACAGAACAGAGTCACACGTTTAGAAAACACACTATGGCTGCCTAACGGGAAAGGTGAGGTGGGGTGATGCATAAAACAAGGGTTTCAAATTAGCTCAGATACCGTTCCATAAACCCAATATGTAATAGAGAAGACCTAGTCCTTGCTCAGTGAACTGGACTCAACACCCCCTATTCACCGCCCAAGAATATATCTGACTAGTAAGAATCTTAAAACCTATGTATTGATATCTCTCTGTAAGTGAGTCAAGTGGGTGTAAAGCTGCATAAACACAGTAGTGAAAAGCAGCTAAACCCCATTATAAAACTCAATTAATTTTAAAAACCCGTGAAACAAAGACAGTGAAAGAGAGAGAAATTCTTACAAAATTCGTTCAGGGGCTGTGATGCCACCTGGATTGACCATATCCAGACCTGCATCTGATTGAGACATAAGGGTGGACACTCTTGGGGCTGAGAGGTTTGGTGAGGTTGGGTGAGTAAACGCAGACGCTTTAAAGTAATACTGCGTGGTACCCATCCCATGGGTCCCAAATCTCCAGGTTCAAGGGCATCTTCCTACATCGAAAACATGCATGAGAAACCCAGAAGACGGTACACCGAGTGATCGGGAAAGGTTTCTAAAACGCACCTCATTTCTCATCTCCTTGTGCTCGGGTTCGCCATTCCAGCCGCTTTACTAGCAATCTCCCTCCTTGGAGAATCAGCACCTTTAACCTCCTGTTCCATACAGGTGGCAATTTGAACTGAGGATGAACGGGAAGACGGGGAACCAATGAGAGACTAGCTCTAGGTGTTGGGACAGGCACAGGTCACTCTATTTTCCCATCAGGAAGAAGAATTAACCACAAGCTCAGTCTGCCGCCCGGAAGCAGAATAGGGCCTAAAGCAATCCTGCGCTTTTGCGGCCAGCTCCCAAGAGAGCGAGTTGAAAAATGGAGCTCAGGGGCACTGCAATTCACAAACCTGCAGACTTATAAATGATAACTCTCGTCTACAAATTTATTGAGGGAAGGCAACAAAGAGGATTTGAAAGCAAGGCAGAATGGCAGGAAACAGATTTCAGGAGGCAGATTCGAATCGCCTTTAAAGCACAGGAAAAGCGGCAAAACCTCGACAATGATGCCCTTGGCCAAAAAGGGCGTATGCGTTTTTTCCTGAATATATTCAGGAAAAAACGCATACGCCCTTTTTGGCCAACCAAGCAACTTGGAAAGGCAAATCAGCGCTACAAAGAAGTCTCGCTTCCCATCGGTCAAAAGGGCCATGCTGAATAAAGGGTCAAAACCAGAAATGCAGGACAGGCCACGGAGAAACGGGATCCTTGCTACGCTGATGGGCGGGATGTAAATTGCCAACAGCCACTCTGGAAAAGTGTACGGTGTGTCCTGAAACATTTACAAAACTCAGCTTAGAGAGCATAGGGCACTTCCACTCATGGGCGTATACATTGGGAAAACTAAAAATCAGCAAGACACAAGCACCCCAAAGTTTAGGGCTGCTCTGTTGACAAGAACCTCCACTTCGTTGCACCTTAAATATCCCAGGAAAGAGAAAAATGGATAAAGATGTTGTGCTCCTTATGTACAATGGAATATCACTCAGCCATGAAATCAACGTCATAAGGCTAGTAGCAGCATGATGAGTGGATTTAGGTACGACGATTCTAAGTGAAATAAGTCACACAGAAAAAGACACTTATCATAAGATATCACTTATAGAGGGAATGTAAAAACCGCTACGCTTGAACTGAATTACAAAACAGAACAGAGTCACACGGTTAGAAAACTCACTATGGCTGCTTAACGGGAAAGGTGAGGTGGGGTGATGCATAAAACAAGGGTTTCAAATTAGCTCAGATACCGTTCCATAAACCCAATACGTAATAGACAAGACCTACTCCTTGCTCAGTGAACTGGACTCAACACCCCCTATTCACCGCCCAAGAATGTATCTGACTAGTCAGAATCTTAAATCCCATGTATTGATATCTCTCTGTAAGTCAGTCAAGTGGGTGTAAAGCGGCATAAACACAGCAGTGAAAAGCAGCTAAACCCCATTATAAAAAATAATTACTTTTAAAAACCCGTGAAGCAAAGACAATGAAAGAGAGAGAAATTCTTATAAAATTCGTTCAGGGGCTGTGATGCCACCTGGATTCACCATATCTAGACCCACACCTGATTGAGACATAAGGGTGGACACTCTTGGGGCTGAGAGGTTTGGTGAGATTGGGTGACCAAACGCAGACACTTTAAAGTAATACTGCGTGGTACCCATCCCATGGGTCCCAAATCTCCAGGTTCAAGGGCATCTTCCTACATCGAAACCATGCATGAGAAACCCAGAAGAAGTTACACCGTGTGAACGGGAAAGGTTTCTAAAACGCACCTCATTTCTCATCTCCTTGTGCTCGGGTACGCCATTCCAGCCGCTTTACTAGCAATCTCCCACCTTGGAGAATCAGCACCTTTAACCTCCTGTTCCATACAGGTTTCAATTTGTCCTGACTATGTACGGGAAGAGGGAGAACCAATGAGAGACTAGCTCTAGGTGTTGGGACAGGCACAGGTCACTCTATTTTCCCATCAGGAAGAAGAATTAACCGCAAGCTCAGTCTGCTGACTGGAACCAGAATAGGGCCTGAAGGAATCCAGCGCTTTTGCGGCTAGCTCCCAAAAAAGCGAGTTGAAAAATGGAGCTCAGGGGCACTGCAACTCACAAACCTGCAGAGTTATAAATGTTAACTCTCGTCCACAAATAGATTGAGGGAAAGCAACGAAGAGGATTTGAACGCAAGGCAGAATGGCAGGAAACAGATTTCAGGAGGCAGATTCGAATCGCCTTTAAAGCACAGGAAAAGTGGGAAAACCTCGACAATGATGCCCTTGGCCAGAAAGGGCGTATGCGTTTTTTCCTGAATATATTCAGGAAAAAACGCATACGCCCTTTTTGGCCAACCAAGCAACCTGGAAAGGCAAATCAGGGCTACAAAGAAGTCTCGCTTCCCATCGGTCAAAAGGGCCATGCTGAATAAAGTGTCAAAACCAGAAATGCAGGAAAGGCCACGGAGAAACGGGAGCCTTGCTACGCTGATGGGCGGGATGTAAATTGCCAACAGCCACTCTGGAGAAGTGTACGGTGTGTCCTGAAACATTTACAAAACTCAGCTTAGAGAGCATAGGGCACTTCCACTCATGGGCGTATAAATTGGGAAAACTAAAAATCAGCAAGACACAAGCACCCCAAAGTTTAGGGCTGCTCTGTTGACAAGAACCTCCACCTTGTTACACCTTAAATATCCCACGAAAGAGAAAAATGGATAAAGAAGTTGTGGTCCTTATGTACAATGGAATATCACTCAGCCATGAAATCAACGTCATAAGGCTAGTAGCAGCATGATGAGTGGATTTAGGTACGACGATTCTATGTGAAATAAGTCACACAGAAAAAGACACTTATCATAAGATATCACTTATAGAGGGAATGTAAAAACCAATACCCTTGAACTGAATTACAAAACAGAACAGAGTCACACGGTTAGAAAACACACTATGGCTGCCTAACGGGAAAGGTGAGGTGGGGTGATGCATAAAACAAGGGTTTCAAATTAGCTCAGATACCGTTCCATAAACCCAATATGTAATAGAGAAGACCTACTCCTTGCTCAGGGAACTGGACTCAACACCCCCTATTCACCGCCCAATAATGTATCTGACTAATAAGAATCTTAAAACCTATGTATTGATATCTCTCTGTAAGTGAGTCAGGTGGGTGTAAAGCTGCATAAACACAGCAGTGAAAAGCAGCTAAACCCCATTATAAAACTCAATTAATTTTAAAAACCCGTGAAAGAAAGACAGTGAAAGACAGAGAAATTCTTACAAAATTCGTTCAGGGGCTGTGATGCCACCTGGATTGACCATATCCAGACCTTGCATCTGATTGAGACATAAGGGTGGACACTCTTGCGGCTGAGAGGTTTGGTGAGGTTGGGTGAGTAAACGCAGACGCTTTAAAGTAATACTGCGTGGTACCCATCCCATGGGTCCCAAATCTCCAGCTTCAAGGGCATCTTCCTACATTGAAAATATGCATGAGAAACCCAGAAGACGGTACACCGAGTGATCGGAAAGGTTTCTAAAACGCACCTCATTTCTCATCTCCTTGTGCTCGGGTTCGCCATTCCAGCCGCTTTACTAGCAATCTCCCTCCTTAGAGAATCAGGACCTTTAACCTCCTGTTCCCTACAGGTTGCTATGTGTTCTGAGGATGAACGGGAAGAGGGGGAACCAATGAGAGACTAGCTCTAGGTGTTGGGACAGGCACAGGTCACTCTTTTTTCCCATCAGGAAGAAGAATTAACCACAAGCTCAGTCTGCCGCCCGGAAGCAGAATAGGGCTTAAAGCAATCCTGCGCTTTTGCGGCCAGCTCCCAAGAGAGCGAGTTGAAAAATGGAGCTCAGGGGCACTGCAATTCACAAACCTGCAGACGTATAAATGATAACTCTCGTCTACAAATATATTGAGGGAAGGCAACAACGAGGATTTGAAAGCAAGGCAGAATTGCAGGAAACAGATTTCAGGAGGCAGATTCGAATCGCCTTTAAAGCACAGGAAAAGCGGCAAAACCTCGACAATGATGCCCTTGGCCAAAAAGGGCGTATGCGTTTTTTCCTGAATATATTCAGGAAAAAACGCATACGCCCTTTTTGGCCAACCAAGCAACCTGGAAAGGCAAATCAGCGCTACAAAGAAGTCTCGCTTCCCATCGGTCAAAAGGGCCATGCTGAATAAAGGGTCAAAACCAGTAATGCAGGACAGGCCACGGAGAAACGGGAGACTTGCTACGCTGATGGGCGGGATGTAAATTGCCAACAGCCACTCTGGAGAAGTGTACGGTGTGTCCTGAAACATTTACAAAACTCAGCTTAGAGAGCATAGGGCACTTCCACTCATGGGCGTATACATTGGGAAAACTAAAAATCAGCAAGACACAAGCACCCCAAAGTTTAGGGCTGCTCTGTTGACAAGAACCTCCACTTCGTTACACCTTAAATATCCCAGGAAAGAGAAAAATGGATAAAGATGTTGTGCTCCTTATGTACAATGGAATATCACTCAGCCATGAAATCAACGTCATAAGGCTAGTAGCAGCATGATGAGTGGATTTAGGTACGACGATTCTAAGTGAAATAAGTCACACAGAAAAAGACACTTATCATGAGATATCACTTATAGAGGGAATGTAAAAACCGCTACCCTTGAACTGAATTACAAAACAGAACAGAGTCACACGGTTAGAAAACACACTATGGCTGCCTAACGGGAAAGGTGAGGTGGGGTGATGCATAAAACAAGGGTTTCAAATTAGCTCAGATACCGTTCCATAAACCCAATACGTAATAGACAAGACCTACTCCTTGCTCAGGGAACTGGACTCAACACCCCCTATTCACCGCCCAAGAATATATCTGACTAGTAAGAATCTTAAAACCTATGTATTGATATCTCTCTGTAAGTGAGTCAAGTGGGTGTAAAGCTGCATAAACACAGCAGTGAAAAGCAGCTAAACCCCATTATAAAACTCAATTAATTTTAAAAACCCGTGAAACAAAGACAGTGAAAGAGAGAGAAATTCTTACAAAATTCGTTCAGGGGCTCTGATGCCACCTGGATTGACCATATCTAGACCCGCAGCTGATTGAGACATAAGGGTGGACACTCTTGGGGCTGAGAGGTTTGGTGAGGTTGGGTGAGCAAACGCAGACGCTTTAAAGTAATACTGCGTGGTACCCATCCCATGGATCCCAAATCTCCAGGTTCAAGGGCATCTTCCTACATCGAAAACATGCATGAGAAACCCAGAAGATGGTCCACCGAGTGATCGGGAAAGTTTTCTAAAACGCACCTCATTTCTCATCTCCTTGTGCTCGGGTTCGCCATTCCAGCCGCTTTACTAGCAATCTCCCTCCTTGGAGAATCAGCACCTTTAACCTCCTGTTCCATACAGGTTGCAATTTGTCCTGAGGATGAACGGGAAGAGGGGGAACCAATGAGAGACTAGCTCTAGGTGTTGGGACAGGCACAGGTCACTCTTTTTTCCCATCAGGAAGAAGAATTAACCACAAGCTCAGTCTGCCGCCCGGAAGCAGAATAGGGCCTAAAGCAATCCTGCGCTTTTGCGGCCAGCTCCCAAGAGAGCGAGTTGAAAAATGGAGCTCAGGGGCACTGCAATTCACAAACCTGCAGACTTATAAATGATAACTCTCGTCTACAAATTTATTGAGGGAAGGCAACAAAGAGGATTTGAAAGCAAGGCAGAATGGCAGGAAACAGATTTCAGGAGGCAGATTCGAATCGCCTTTAAAGCACAGGAAAAGCGGCAAAACCTCGACAATGATGCCCTTGGCCAAAAAGGGCGTATGCGTTTTTTCCTGAATATATTCAGGAAAAAACGCATACGCCCTTTTTGGCCAACCAAGCAACCTGGAAAGGCAAATCAGCGCTACAAAGAAGTCTCGCTTCCCATCGGTCAAAAGGGCCATGCTGAATAAAGGGTCAAAACCAGAAATGCAGGACAGGCCACGGAGAAACGGGAGCCTTGCTACGCTGATGGGCGGGATGTAAATTGCCAACAGCCACTCTGGAGAAGTGTACGGTGTGTCCTGAAACATTTACAAAACTCAGCTTAGAGAGCATAGGGCACTTCCACTCATGGGCGTATACATTGGGAAAACTAAAAATCAGCAAGACACAAGCACCCCAAAGTTTAGGGCTGCTCTGTTGACAAGAACCTCCACTTCGTTACACCTTAAATATCCCAGGAAAGAGAAAAATGGATAAAGATGTTGTGCTCCTTATGTACAATGGAATATCACTCAGCCATGAAATCAACGTCATAAGGCTAGTAGCAGCATGATGAGTGGATTTAGGTACGACGATTCTAAGTGAAATAAGTCACACAGAAAAAGACACTTATCATGAGATATCACTTATAGAGGGAATGTAAAAACCGCTACCCTTGAACTGAATTACAAAACAGAACAGAGTCACACGGTTAGAAAACACACTATGGCTGCCTAACGGGAAAGGTGAGGTGGGGTGATGCATAAAACAAGGGTTTCAAATTAGCTCAGATACCGTTCCATAAACCCAATACGTAATAGACAAGACCTACTCCTTGCTCAGGGAACTGGACTCAACACCCCCTATTCACCGCCCAAGAATATATCTGACTAGTAAGAATCTTAAAACCTATGTATTGATATCTCTCTGTAAGTGAGTCAAGTGGGTGTAAAGCTGCATAAACACAGCAGTGAAAAGCAGCTAAACCCCATTATAAAACTCAATTAATTTTAAAAACCCGTGAAACAAAGACAGTGAAAGAGAGAGACATTCTTACAAAATTCGTTCAGGGGCTGTGATGCCACCTGGATTGACCATATCTAGACCTGCAGCTGATTGAGACATAAGGGTGGACACTCTTGGGGCTGAGAGGTTTGGTGAGGTTGGGTGAGCAAACGCAGACGCTTTAAAGTAATACTGCGTGGTACCCATCCCATGGGTCCCAAATCTCCAGGTTCAAGGGCATCTTCCTACATCGAAAACATGCATGAGAAACCCAGAAGTTGGTCCACCGAGTGATCGGGAAAGGTTTCTAAAACGCACCTCATTTCTCATCTCCTTGTGCTCGGGTTCGCCATTCCAGCCACTTTACTAGCAATCTCCCTCCTTGGAGAATCAGCACCTTTAACCTCCTGTTCCCTACAGGTTGCTATGTGTTCTGAGGATGAACGGGAAGAGGGGGAACCAATGAGAGACTAGCTCTAGGTGTTGGGACAGGCACAGGTCACTCTTTTTTCCCATCAGGAAGAAGAATTAACCACAAGCTCAGTCTGCCGCCCGGAAGCAGAATAGGGCCTAAAGCAATCCTGCGCTTTTGCGGCCAGCTCCCAAGAGGGCGAATTGAAAAATGGAGCTCAGGGGCACTGCAATTCACAATCCTGCAGACTTATAAATGATAACTCTCGTCTACAAATTTATTGAGGGAAGGCAACAAAGAGGATTTGAAAGCAAGGCAGAATGGCAGGAAACAGATTTCAGGAGGCAGATTCGAATCGCCTTTAAAGCACAGGAAAAGCGGCAAAACCTCGACAATGATGCCCTTGGCCAAAAAGGGCGTATGCGTTTTTTCCTGAATATATTCAGGAAAAAACGCATACGCCCTTTTTGGCCAACCAAGCAACCTGGAAAGGCAAATCAGCGCTACAAAGAAGTCTCGCTTCCCATCGGTCAAAAGGGCCATGCTGAATAAAGGGTCAAAACCAGAAATGCAGGACAGGCCACGGAGAAACGGGAGCCTTGCTACGCTGATGGGCGGGATGTAAATTGCCAACAGCCACTCTGGAAAAGTGTACGGTGTGTCCTGAAACATTTACAAAACTCAGCTTAGAGAGCATAGGGCACTTCCACTCATGGGCGTATACATTGGGAAAACTAAAAATCAGCAAGACACAAGCACCCCAAAATTTAGGGCTGCTCTGTTGAGAAGAACCTCCACTTCGTTGCACCTTAAATATCCCAGGAAAGAGAAAAATGGATAAAGATGTTGTGCTCCTTATGTACAATGGAATATCACTCAGCCATGAAATCAACGTCATAAGGCTAGTAGCAGCATGATGAGTGGATTTAGGTACGACCATTCTAAGTGAAATAAGTCACACAGAAAAAGACACTTATCATAAGATATCACTTATAGAGGGAATGTAAAAACCGCTACGCTTGAACTGAATTACAAAACAGAACAGAGTCACACGGTTAGAAAACTCACTATGGCTGCTTAACGGGAAAGGTGAGGTGGGGTGATGCATAAAACAAGGGTTTCAAATTAGCTCAGATACCGTTCCATAAACCCAATACGTAATAGACAAGACCTACTCCTTGCTCAGTGAACTGGACTCAACACCCCCTATTCACCGCCCAAGAATGTATCTGACTAGTCAGAATCTTAAATCCCATGTATTGATATCTCTCTGTAAGTCAGTCAAGTGGGTGTAAAGCGGCATAAACACAGCAGTGAAAAGCAGCTAAACCCCATTATAAAAAATAATTACTTTTAAAAACCCGTGAAGCAAAGACAATGAAAGAGAGAGAAATTCTTATAAAATTCGTTCAGGGGCTGTGATGCCACCTGGATTCACCATATCTAGACCCACACCTGATTGAGACATAAGGGTGGAAACTCTTGGGGCTGAGAGGTTTGGTGAGATTGGGTGACCAAACGCAGACACTTTAAAGTAATACTGCGTGGTACCCATCCCATGGGTCCCAAATCTCCAGGTTCAAGGGCATCTTCCTACATCGAAACCATGCATGAGAAACCCAGAAGAAGTTACACCGTGTGAACGGGAAAGGTTTCTAAAACGCACCTCATTTCTCATCTCCTTGTGCTCGGGTACGCCATTCCAGCCGCTTTACTAGCAATCTCCCACCTTGGAGAATCAGCACCTTTAACCTCCTGTTCCATACAGGTTTCAATTTGTCCTGACTATGTACGGGAAGAGGGAGAACCAATGAGAGACTAGCTCTAGGTGTTGGGACAGGCACAGGTCACTCTATTTTCCCATCAGGAAGAAGAATTAACCGCAAGCTCAGTCTGCTGACTGGAACCAGAATAGGGCCTGAAGGAATCCAGCGCTTTTGCGGCTAGCTCCCAAAAAAGCGAGTTGAAAAATGGAGCTCAGGGGCACTGCAACTCACAAACCTGCAGAGTTATAAATGTTAACTCTCGTCCACAAATAGATTGAGGGAAAGCAACGAAGAGGATTTGAACGCAAGGCAGAATTGCAGGAAACAAATTTCAGGAGGCAGATTCGAATCACCTTTAAAGCACAGGAAAAGTGGGAAAACCTCGACAATGATGCCCTTGGCCAAAAAGGGCGTATGCGTTTTTTCCTGAATATATTCAGGAAAAAACGCATACGCCCTTTTTGGCCAACCAAGCAACCTGGAAAGGCAAATCAGGGCTACAAAGAAGTCTCGCTTCCCATCGGTCAAAAGGGCCATGCTGAATAAAGTGTCAAAACCAGAAATGCAGGAAAGGCCACGGAGAAACGGGAGCCTTGCTACGCTGATGGGCGGGATGTAAATTGCCAACAGCCACTCTGGAGAAGTGTACGGTGTGTCCTGAAACATTTACAAAACTCAGTTTAGAGAGCATAGGGCACTTCCACTCATGGGCGTATAAATTGGGAAAACTAAAAATCAGCAAGACACAAACACCCCAAAGTTTAGGGCTGCTCTGTTGACAAGAACCTCCACTTTGTTACACCTTAAATATCTCACGAAAGAGAAAAATGGATAAAGAAGTTGTGGTCCATATGTACAATGGAATATCACTCAGCCATGAAATCAACGTCATAAGGCTAGTAGCAGCATGATGAGTGGATTTAGGTACGACGATTCTAAGTGAAATAAGTCACACAGAAAAAGACACTTATCATAAGATATCACTTATAGAGGGAATGTAAAAACCAATACCCTTGAACTGAATTACAAAACAGAACAGAGTCACACGGTTAGAAAACACACTATGGCTGCCTAACGGGAAAGGTGAGGTGGGGTGATGCATAAAACAAGGGTTTCAAATTAGCTCAGATACCGTTCCATAAACCCAATACGTAATAGACAAGACCTACTCCTTGCTCAGGGAACTGGACTCAACACCCCCTATTCACCGCCCAAGAATATATCTGACTAGTAAGAATCTTAAAACCTATGTATTGATATCTCTCTGTAAGTGAGTCAAGTGGGTGTAAAGCTGCATAAACACAGCAGTGAAAAGCAGCTAAACCCCATTATAAAACTCAATTAATTTTAAATACCCGTGAAACAAAGACAGTGAAAGAGAGAGAAATTCTTACAAAATTCGTTCAGGGGCTGTGATGCCACCTGGATTGACCATATCTAGACCCGCAGCTGATTGAGACATAAGGGTGGACACTCTTGGGGCTGAGAGGTTTGGTGAGGTTGGGTGAGCAAACGCAGACGCTTTAAAGTAATACTGCGTGGTACCCATCCCATGGGTCCCAAATCTCCAGGTTCAAGGGCATCTTCCTACATCGAAAACATGCATGAGAAACCCAGAAGATGGTCCACCGAGTGATCGGGAAAGTTTTTTAAAACGCACCTCATTTCTCATCTCCTTGTGCTCGGGTTCGCCATTCCAGCCGCTTTACTAGCAATCTCCCTCCTTGGAGAATCAGCACCTTTAACCTCCTGTTCCATACAGGTTGCAATTTGTCCTGAGGATGAACGGGAAGAGGGGGAACCAATGAGAGACTAGCTCTACGTGTTGGGACAGGCACAGGTCACTCTTTTTTCCCATCAGGAAGAAGAATTAACCACAAGCTCAGTCTGCCGCCCGGAAGCAGAATAGGGCCTAAAGCAATCCTGCGCTTTTGCGGCCAGCTCCCAAGAGAGCGAGTTGAAAAATGGAGCTCAGGGGCACTGCAATTCACAAACCTGCAGACTTATAAATGATAACTCTCGTCTACAAATTGATTGAGGGAAGGCAACAAAGAGGATTTGAAAGCAAGGCAGAATGGCAGGAAACAGATTTCAGGAGGCAGATTCGAATCGCCTTTAAAGCACAGGAAAAGCGGCAAAACCTCGACAATGATGCCCTTGGCCAAAAAGGGCGTATGCGTTTTTTCCTGAATATATTCAGGAAAAAACGCATACGCCCTTTTTGGCCAACCAAGCAACCTGGAAAGGCAAATCAGCGCTACAAAGAAGTCTCGCTTCCCATCGGTCAAAAGGGCCATGCTGAATAAAGTGTCAAAACCAGAAATGCAGGACAGGCCACGGAGAAACGGGAGCCTTGCTACGCTGATGGGCGGGATGTAAATTGCCAACAGCCACTCTGGAGAAGTGTACGGTGTGTCCTGAAACATTTACAAAACTCAGCTTAGAGAGCATAGGGCACTTCCACTCATGGGCGTATACATTGGGAAAACTAAAAATCAGCAAGACACAAGCACCCCAAAGTTTAGGGCTGCTCTGTTGACAAGAACCTCCACTTCGTTACACCTTAAATATCCCAGGAAAGAGAAAAATGGATAAAGATGTTGTGCTCCTTATGTACAATGGAATATCACTCAGCCATGAAATCAACGTCATAAGGCTAGTAGCAGCATGATGAGTGGATTTAGGTACGACCATTCTAAGTGAAATAAGTCACACAGAAAAAGACACTTATCATAAGATATCACTTATAGAGGGAATGTAAAAACCGCTACGCTTGAACTGAATTACAAAACAGAACAGAGTCACACGGTTAGAAAACTCACTATGGCTGCTTAACGGGAAAGGTGAGGTGGGGTGATGCATAAAACAAGGGTTTCAAATTAGCTCAGATACCGTTCCATAAACCCAATACGTAATAGACAAGACCTACTCCTTGCTCAGTGAACTGGACTCAACACCCCCTATTCACCGCCCAAGAATGTATCTGACTAGTCAGAATCTTAAATCCCATGTATTGATATCTCTCTGTAAGTCAGTCAAGTGGGTGTAAAGCGGCATAAACACAGCAGTGAAAAGCAGCTAAACCCCATTATAAAAAATAATTACTTTTAAAAACCCGTGAAGCAAAGACAATGAAAGAGAGAGAAATTCTTATAAAATTCGTTCAGGGGCTGTGATGCCACCTGGATTCACCATATCTAGACCCACACCTGATTGAGACATAAGGGTGGAAACTCTTGGGGCTGAGAGGTTTGGTGAGATTGGGTGACCAAACGCAGACACTTTAAAGTAATACTGCGTGGTACCCATCCCATGGGTCCCAAATCTCCAGGTTCAAGGGCATCTTCCTACATCGAAACCATGCATGAGAAACCCAGAAGAAGTTACACCGTGTGAACGGGAAAGGTTTCTAAAACGCACCTCATTTCTCATCTCCTTGTGCTCGGGTACGCCATTCCAGCCGCTTTACTAGCAATCTCCCACCTTGGAGAATCAGCACCTTTAACCTCCTGTTCCATACAGGTTTCAATTTGTCCTGACTATGTACGGGAAGAGGGAGAACCAATGAGAGACTAGCTCTAGGTGTTGGGACAGGCACAGGTCACTCTATTTTCCCATCAGGAAGAAGAATTAACCGCAAGCTCAGTCTGCTGACTGGAACCAGAATAGGGCCTGAAGGAATCCAGCGCTTTTGCGGCTAGCTCCCAAAAAAGCGAGTTGAAAAATGGAGCTCAGGGGCACTGCAACTCACAAACCTGCAGAGTTATAAATGTTAACTCTCGTCCACAAATAGATTGAGGGAAAGCAACGAAGAGGATTTGAACGCAAGGCAGAATTGCAGGAAACAAATTTCAGGAGGCAGATTCGAATCACCTTTAAAGCACAGGAAAAGTGGGAAAACCTCGACAATGATGCCCTTGGCCAAAAAGGGCGTATGCGTTTTTTCCTGAATATATTCAGGAAAAAACGCATACGCCCTTTTTGGCCAACCAAGCAACCTGGAAAGGCAAATCAGGGCTACAAAGAAGTCTCGCTTCCCATCGGTCAAAAGGGCCATGCTGAATAAAGTGTCAAAACCAGAAATGCAGGAAAGGCCACGGAGAAACGGGAGCCTTGCTACGCTGATGGGCGGGATGTAAATTGCCAACAGCCACTCTGGAGAAGTGTACGGTGTGTCCTGAAACATTTACAAAACTCAGTTTAGAGAGCATAGGGCACTTCCACTCATGGGCGTATAAATTGGGAAAACTAAAAATCAGCAAGACACAAACACCCCAAAGTTTAGGGCTGCTCTGTTGACAAGAACCTCCACTTTGTTACACCTTAAATATCTCACGAAAGAGAAAAATGGATAAAGAAGTTGTGGTCCATATGTACAATGGAATATCACTCAGCCATGAAATCAACGTCATAAGGCTAGTAGCAGCATGATGAGTGGATTTAGGTACGACGATTCTAAGTGAAATAAGTCACACAGAAAAAGACACTTATCATAAGATATCACTTATAGAGGGAATGTAAAAACCAATACCCTTGAACTGAATTACAAAACAGAACAGAGTCACACGGTTAGAAAACACACTATGGCTGCCTAACGGGAAAGGTGAGGTGGGGTGATGCATAAAACAAGGGTTTCAAATTAGCTCAGATACCGTTCCATAAACCCAATACGTAATAGACAAGACCTACTCCTTGCTCAGGGAACTGGACTCAACACCCCCTATTCACCGCCCAAGAATATATCTGACTAGTAAGAATCTTAAAACCTATGTATTGATATCTCTCTGTAAGTGAGTCAAGTGGGTGTAAAGCTGCATAAACACAGCAGTGAAAAGCAGCTAAACCCCATTATAAAACTCAATTAATTTTAAATACCCGTGAAACAAAGACAGTGAAAGAGAGAGAAATTCTTACAAAATTCGTTCAGGGGCTGTGATGCCACCTGGATTGACCATATCTAGACCCGCAGCTGATTGAGACATAAGGGTGGACACTCTTGGGGCTGAGAGGTTTGGTGAGGTTGGGTGAGCAAACGCAGACGCTTTAAAGTAATACTGCGTGGTACCCATCCCATGGGTCCCAAATCTCCAGGTTCAAGGGCATCTTCCTACATCGAAAACATGCATGAGAAACCCAGAAGATGGTCCACCGAGTGATCGGGAAAGTTTTTTAAAACGCACCTCATTTCTCATCTCCTTGTGCTCGGGTTCGCCATTCCAGCCGCTTTACTAGCAATCTCCCTCCTTGGAGAATCAGCACCTTTAACCTCCTGTTCCATACAGGTTGCAATTTGTCCTGAGGATGAACGGGAAGAGGGGGAACCAATGAGAGACTAGCTCTACGTGTTGGGACAGGCACAGGTCACTCTTTTTTCCCATCAGGAAGAAGAATTAACCACAAGCTCAGTCTGCCGCCCGGAAGCAGAATAGGGCCTAAAGCAATCCTGCGCTTTTGCGGCCAGCTCCCAAGAGAGCGAGTTGAAAAATGGAGCTCAGGGGCACTGCAATTCACAAACCTGCAGACTTATAAATGATAACTCTCGTCTACAAATTGATTGAGGGAAGGCAACAAAGAGGATTTGAAAGCAAGGCAGAATGGCAGGAAACAGATTTCAGGAGGCAGATTCGAATCGCCTTTAAAGCACAGGAAAAGCGGCAAAACCTCGACAATGATGCCCTTGGCCAAAAAGGGCGTATGCGTTTTTTCCTGAATATATTCAGGAAAAAACGCATACGCCCTTTTTGGCCAACCAAGCAACCTGGAAAGGCAAATCAGCGCTACAAAGAAGTCTCGCTTCCCATCGGTCAAAAGGGCCATGCTGAATAAAGTGTCAAAACCAGAAATGCAGGACAGGCCACGGAGAAACGGGAGCCTTGCTACGCTGATGGGCGGGATGTAAATTGCCAACAGCCACTCTGGAGAAGTGTACGGTGTGTCCTGAAACATTTACAAAACTCAGCTTAGAGAGCATAGGGCACTTCCACTCATGGGCGTATACATTGGGAAAACTAAAAATCAGCAAGACACAAGCACCCCAAAGTTTAGGGCTGCTCTGTTGACAAGAACCTCCACTTCGTTACACCTTAAATATCCCAGGAAAGAGAAAAATGGATAAAGATGTTGTGCTCCTTATGTACAATGGAATATCACTCAGCCATGAAATCAACGTCATAAGGCTAGTAGCAGCATGATGAGTGGATTTAGGTACGACGATTCTAATTGAAATAAGTCACACAGAAAAAGACACTTATCATGAGATATCACTTATACAGGGAATGTAAAAACCGCTACCCTTGAACTGAATTACAAAACAGAACAGAGTCACACGGTTAGAAAACACACTATGGCTGCCTAACGGGAAAGGTGAGGTGGGGTGATGCATAAAACAAGGGTTTCAAATTAGCTCAGATACCGTTCCATAAACCCAATATGTAATAGACAAGACCTACTCCTTGCTCAGGGAACTGGACTCAACACCCCCTATTCACCGCCCAAGAATATATCTGACTAGTAATAATCTTAAAACTTATGTATTGATATCTCTCTGTAAGTGAGTCAAGTGGGTGTAAAGCTGCATAAACACAGCAGTGAAAAGCAGCTAAACCCCATTATAAAACTCAATTAATTTTAAAAACCCGTGAAACAAAGACAGTGAAAGAGAGAGAAATTCTTACAAAATTCGTTCAGGGGCTGTGATGCCACCTGGATTGACCATATCTAGACCTGCAGCTGATTGAGACATAAGGGTGGACACTCTTGGGGCTGAGAGGTTTGGTGAGGTTGGGTGAGCAAACACAGACGCTTTAAAGTAATACTGCGTGGTACCCATCCCATGGGTCCCAAATCTCCAGGTTCAAGGGCATCTTCCTACATCGAAAACATGCATGAGAAACCCAGAAGATGGTCCACCGAGTGATCGGGAAAGGTTTCTAAAACGCACCTCATTTCTCATCTCCATGTGCTCGGGTTCGCCATTCCAGCCGCTTTACTAGCAATCTCCCTCCTTGGAGAAGCAGCACCTTTAACCTCCTGTTCCATACAGGTTGCAATTTGTCCTGAGGATGAACGGGAAGAGGGGGAACCAATGAGAGACTAGCTCTAGGTGTTGGGACAGGCACAGGTCACTCTATTTTCCCATCAGGAAGAAGAATTAACCACAAGCTCAGTCTGCCGCCCGGAAGCAGAATAGGGCCTAAAGCAATCCTGCGCTTTTGCGGCCAGCTCCCAAGAGAGCGAGGTGAAAAATGGAGCTCAGGGGCACTGCAATTCACAAACCTGCAGACTTATAAATGATAACTCTCGTCTACAAATTTATTGAGGGAAGGCAACAAAGAGGATTTGAAAGCAAGGCAGAATGGCAGGAAACAGATTTCAGGAGGCAGATTCGAATCGCCTTTAAAGCACAGGAAAAGCGGCAAAACCTCGACAATGATGCCCTTGGCCAAAAAGGGCGTATGCGTTTTTTCCTGAATATATTCAGGAAAAAACGCATACGCCCTTTTTGGCCAACCAAGCAACCTGGAAAGGCAAATCAGCGCTACAAAGAAGTCTCGCTTCCCATCGGTCAAAAGGGCCATGCTGAATAAAGGGTCAAAACCAGAAATGCAGGACAGGCCACGGAGAAACGGGAGCCTTGCTACGCTGATGGGCGGGATGTAAATTGCCAACAGCCACTCTGGAGAAGTGTACGGTGTGTCCTGAAACATTTACAAAACTCAGCTTAGAGAGCATAGGGCACTTCCACTCATGGGCGTATACATTGGGAAAACTAAAAATCAGCAAGACACAAGCACCCCAAAGTTTAGGGCTGCTCTGTTGACAAGAACCTCCACTTCGTTGCACCTTAAATATCCCAGGAAAGAGAAAAATGGATAAAGATGTTGTGCTCCTTATGTACAATGGAATATCACTCAGCCATGAAATCAACGTCATAAGGCTAGTAGCAGCATGATGAGTGGATTTAGGTACGACGATTCTAAGTGAAATAAGTCACACAGAAAAAGACACTTATCATAAGATATCACTTATAGAGGGAATGTAAAAACCGCTACGCTTGAACTGAATTACAAAACAGAACAGAGTCACACGGTTAGAAAACTCACTATGGCTGCTTAACGGGAAAGGTGAGGTGGGGTGATGCATAAAACAAGGGTTTCAAATTAGCTCAGATACCGTTCCATAAACCCAATACGTAATAGACAAGACCTACTCCTTGCTCAGTGAACTGGACTCAACACCCCCTATTCACCGCCCAAGAATGTATCTGACTAGTCAGAATCTTAAATCCCATGTATTGATATCTCTCTGTAAGTCAGTCAAGTGGGTGTAAAGCGGCATAAACACAGCAGTGAAAAGCAGCCAAACCCCATTATAAAAAATAATTACTTTTAAAAACCCGTGAAGCAAAGACAATGAAAGAGAGAGAAATTCTTATAAAATTCGTTCAGGGGCTGTGATGCCACCTGGATTCACCATATCTAGACCCACACCTGATTGAGACATAAGGGTGGACACTCTTGGGGCTGAGAGGTTTGGTGAGATTGGGTGACCAAACGCAGACACTTTAAAGTAATACTGCGTGGTACCCATCCCATGGGTCCCAAATCTCCAGGTTCAAGGGCATCTTCCTACATCGAAACCATGCATGAGAAACCCAGAAGAAGTTACACCGTGTGAACGGGAAAGGTTTCTAAAACGCACCTCATTTCTCATCTCCTTGTGCTCGGGTACGCCATTCCAGCCGCTTTACTAGCAATCTCCCACCTTGGAGAATCAGCACCTTTAACCTCCTGTTCCATACAGGTTTCAATTTGTCCTGACTATGTACGGGAAGAGGGAGAACCAATGAGAGACTAGCTCTAGGTGTTGGGACAGGCACAGGTCACTCTATTTTCCCATCAGGAAGAAGAATTAACCGCAAGCTCAGTCTGCTGACTGGAACCAGAATAGGGCCTGAAGGAATCCAGCGCTTTTGCGGCTAGCTCCCAAAAAAGCGAGTTGAAAAATGGAGCTCAGGGGCAATGCAACTCACAAACCTGCAGAGTTATAAATGTTAACTCTCGTCCACAAATAGATTGAGGGAAAGCAACGAAGAGGATTTGAACGCAAGGCAGAATTGCAGGAAACAAATTTCAGGAGGCAGATTCGAATCACCTTTAAAGCACAGGAAAAGTGGGAAAACCTCGACAATGATGCCCTTGGCCAAAAAGGGCGTATGCGTTTTTTCCTGAATATATTCAGGAAAAAACGCATACGCCCTTTTTGGCCAACCAAGCAACCTGGAAAGGCAAATCAGGGCTACAAAGAAGTCTCGCTTCCCATCGGTCAAAAGGGCCATGCTGAATAAAGTGTCAAAACCAGAAATGCAGGAAAGGCCACGGAGAAACGGGAGCCTTGCTACGCTGATGGGCGGGATGTAAATTGCCAACAGCCACTCTGGAGAAGTGTACGGTGTGCCCTGAAACATTTACAAAACTCAGTTTAGAGAGCATAGGGCACTTCCACTCATGGGCGTATAAATTGGGAAAACTAAAAATCAGCAAGACACAAACACCCCAAAGTTTAGGGCTGCTCTGTTGACAAGAACCTCCACTTTGTTACACCTTAAATATCTCACGAAAGAGAAAAATGGATAAAGAAGTTGTGGTCCATATGTACAATGGAATATCACTCAGCCATGAAATCAACGTCATAAGGCTAGTAGCAGCATGATGAGTGGATTTAGGTACGACGATTCTAAGTGAAATAAGTCACACAGAAAAAGACACTTATCATAAGATATCACTTATAGAGGGAATGTAAAAACCAATACCCTTGAACTGAATTACAAAACAGAACAGAGTCACACGGTTAGAAAACACACTATGGCTGCCTAACGGGAAAGGTGAGGTGGGGTGATGCATAAAACAAGGGTTTCAAATTAGCTCAGATACCGTTCCATAAACCCAATACGTAATAGACAAGACCTACTCCTTGCTCAGGGAACTGGACTCAACACCCCCTATTCACCGCCCAAGAATATATCTGACTAGTAAGAATCTTAAAACCTATGTATTGATATCTCTCTGTAAGTGAGTCAAGTGGGTGTAAAGCTGCATAAACACAGCAGTGAAAAGCAGCTAAACCCCATTATAAAACTCAATTAATTTTAAATACCCGTGAAACAAAGACAGTGAAAGAGAGAGAAATTCTTACAAAATTCGTTCAGGGGCTGTGATGCCACCTGGATTGACCATATCTAGACCCGCAGCTGATTGAGACATAAGGGTGGACACTCTTGGGGCTGAGAGGTTTGGTGAGGTTGGGTGAGCAAACGCAGACGCTTTAAAGTAATACTGCGTGGTACCCATCCCATGGGTCCCAAATCTCCAGGTTCAAGGGCATCTTCCTACATCGAAAACATGCATGAGAAACCCAGAAGATGGTCCACCGAGTGATCGGGAAAGTTTTTTAAAACGCACCTCATTTCTCATCTCCTTGTGCTCGGGTTCGCCATTCCAGCCGCTTTACTAGCAATCTCCCTCCTTGGAGAATCAGCACCTTTAACCTCCTGTTCCATACAGGTTGCAATTTGTCCTGAGGATGAACGGGAAGAGGGGGAACCAATGAGAGACTAGCTCTACGTGTTGGGACAGGCACAGGTCACTCTTTTTTCCCATCAGGAAGAAGAATTAACCACAAGCTCAGTCTGCCGCCCGGAAGCAGAATAGGGCCTAAAGCAATCCTGCGCTTTTGCGGCCAGCTCCCAAGAGAGCGAGTTGAAAAATGGAGCTCAGGGGCACTGCAATTCACAAACCTGCAGACTTATAAATGATAACTCTCGTCTACAAATTTATTGAGGGAAGGCAACGACGAGGATTTGAAAGCAAGGCAGAATTGCAGGAAACAGATTTCAGGAGGCAGATTCGAATCGCCTTTAAAGCACAGGAAAAGCGGCAAAACCTCGACAATGATGCCCTTGGCCAAAAAGGGCGTATGCGTTTTTTCCTGAATATATTCAGGAAAAAACGCATACGCCCTTTTTGGCCAACCAAGCAACCTGGAAAGGCAAATCAGCGCTACAAAGAAGTCTCGCTTCCCATCGGTCAAAAGGGCCATGCTGAATAAAGGGTCAAAACCAGAAATGCAGGACAGGCCACGGAGAAACGGGAGCCTTGCTACGCTGATGGGCGGGATGTAAATTGCCAACAGCCACTCTGGAGAAGTGTACGGTGTGTCCTGAAACATTTACAAAACTCAGCTTAGAGAGCATAGGGCACTTCCACTCATGGGCGTATACATTGGGAAAACTAAAAATCAGCAAGACACAAGCACCCCAAAGTTTAGGGCTGCTCTGTTGACAAGAACCTCCACTTCGTTACACCTTAAATATCCCAGGAAAGACAAAAATGGATAAAGATGTTGTGCTCCTTATGTACAATGGAATATCACTCAGCCATGAAATCAACGTCATAAGGCTAGTAGCAGCATGATGAGTGGATTTAGGTACGACGATTCTAATTGAAATAAGTCACACAGAAAAAGACACTTATCATGAGATATCACTTATACAGGGAATGTAAAAACCGCTACCCTTGAACTGAATTACAAAACAGAACAGAGTCACACGGTTAGAAAACACACTATGGCTGCCTAACGGGAAAGGTGAGGTGGGGTGATGCATAAAACAAGGGTTTCAAATTAGCTCAGATACCGTTCCATAAACCCAATATGTAATAGACAAGACCTACTCCTTGCTCAGGGAACTGGACTCAACACCCCCTATTCACCGCCCAAGAATATATCTGACTAGTAATAATCTTAAAACTTATGTATTGATATCTCTCTGTAAGTGAGTCAAGTGGGTGTAAAGCTGCATAAACACAGCAGTGAAAAGCAGCTAAACCCCATTATAAAACTCAATTAATTTTAAAAACCCGTGAAACAAAGACAGTGAAAGAGAGAGAAATTCTTACAAAATTCGTTCAGGGGCTGTGATGCCACCTGGATTGACCATATCTAGACCTGCAGCTGATTGAGACATAAGGGTGGACACTCTTGGGGCTGAGAGGTTTGGTGAGGTTGGGTGAGCAAACACAGACGCTTTAAAGTAATACTGCGTGGTACCCATCCCATGGGTCCCAAATCTCCAGGTTCAAGGGCATCTTCCTACATCGAAAACATGCATGAGAAACCCAGAAGATGGTCCACCGAGTGATCGGGAAAGGTTTCTAAAACGCACCTCATTTCTCATCTCCATGTGCTCGGGTTCGCCATTCCAGCCGCTTTACTAGCAATCTCCCTCCTTGGAGAAGCAGCACCTTTAACCTCCTGTTCCATACAGGTTGCAATTTGTCCTGAGGATGAACGGGAAGAGGGGGAACCAATGAGAGACTAGCTCTAGGTGTTGGGACAGGCACAGGTCACTCTTTTTTCCCATCAGGAAGAAGAATTAACCACAAGCTCAGTCTGCCGCCCGGAAGCAGAATAGGGCCTAAAGCAATCCTGCGCTTTTGCGGCCAGCTCCCAAGAGAGCGAGGTGAAAAATGGAGCTCAGGGGCACTGCAATTCACAAACCTGCAGACTTATAAATGATAACTCTCGTCTACAAATTTATTGAGGGAAGGCAACAAAGAGGATTTGAAAGCAAGGCAGAATGGCAGGAAACAGATTTCAGGAGGCAGATTCGAATCGCCTTTAAAGCACAGGAAAAGCGGCAAAACCTCGACAATGATGCCCTTGGCCAAAAAGGGCGTATGCGTTTTTTCCTGAATATATTCAGGAAAAAACGCATACGCCCTTTTTGGCCAACCAAGCAACCTGGAAAGGCAAATCAGCGCTACAAAGAAGTCTCGCTTCCCATCGGTCAAAAGGGCCATGCTGAATAAAGGGTCAAAACCAGAAATGCAGGACAGGCCACGGAGAAACGGGAGCCTTGCTACGCTGATGGGCGGGATGTAAATTGCCAACAGCCACTCTGGAGAAGTGTACGGTGTGTCCTGAAACATTTACAAAACTCAGCTTAGAGAGCATAGGGCACTTCCACTCATGGGCGTATACATTGGGAAAACTAAAAATCAGCAAGACACAAGCACCCCAAAGTTTAGGGCTGCTCTGTTGACAAGAACCTCCACTTCGTTGCACCTTAAATATCCCAGGAAAGAGAAAAATGGATAAAGATGTTGTGCTCCTTATGTACAATGGAATATCACTCAGCCATGAAATCAACGTCATAAGGCTAGTAGCAGCATGATGAGTGGATTTAGGTACGACGATTCTAAGTGAAATAAGTCACACAGAAAAAGACACTTATCATAAGATATCACTTATAGAGGGAATGTAAAAACCGCTACGCTTGAACTGAATTACAAAACAGAACAGAGTCACACGGTTAGAAAACTCACTATGGCTGCTTAACGGGAAAGGTGAGGTGGGGTGATGCATAAAACAAGGGTTTCAAATTAGCTCAGATACCGTTCCATAAACCCAATACGTAATAGACAAGACCTACTCCTTGCTCAGTGAACTGGACTCAACACCCCCTATTCACCGCCCAAGAATGTATCTGACTAGTCAGAATCTTAAATCCCATGTATTGATATCTCTCTGTAAGTCAGTCAAGTGGGTGTAAAGCGGCATAAACACAGCAGTGAAAAGCAGCCAAACCCCATTATAAAAAATAATTACTTTTAAAAACCCGTGAAGCAAAGACAATGAAAGAGAGAGAAATTCTTATAAAATTCGTTCAGGGGCTGTGATGCCACCTGGATTCACCATATCTAGACCCACACCTGATTGAGACATAAGGGTGGACACTCTTGGGGCTGAGAGGTTTGGTGAGATTGGGTGACCAAACGCAGACACTTTAAAGTAATACTGCGTGGTACCCATCCCATGGGTCCCAAATCTCCAGGTTCAAGGGCATCTTCCTACATCGAAACCATGCATGAGAAACCCAGAAGAAGTTACACCGTGTGAACGGGAAAGGTTTCTAAAACGCACCTCATTTCTCATCTCCTTGTGCTCGGGTACGCCATTCCAGCCGCTTTACTAGCAATCTCCCACCTTGGAGAATCAGCACCTTTAACCTCCTGTTCCATACAGGTTTCAATTTGTCCTGACTATGTACGGGAAGAGGGAGAACCAATGAGAGACTAGCTCTAGGTGTTGGGACAGGCACAGGTCACTCTATTTTCCCATCAGGAAGAAGAATTAACCGCAAGCTCAGTCTGCTGACTGGAACCAGAATAGGGCCTGAAGGAATCCAGCGCTTTTGCGGCTAGCTCCCAAAAAAGCGAGTTGAAAAATGGAGCTCAGGGGCAATGCAACTCACAAACCTGCAGAGTTATAAATGTTAACTCTCGTCCACAAATAGATTGAGGGAAAGCAACGAAGAGGATTTGAACGCAAGGCAGAATTGCAGGAAACAAATTTCAGGAGGCAGATTCGAATCACCTTTAAAGCACAGGAAAAGTGGGAAAACCTCGACAATGATGCCCTTGGCCAAAAAGGGCGTATGCGTTTTTTCCTGAATATATTCAGGAAAAAACGCATACGCCCTTTTTGGCCAACCAAGCAACCTGGAAAGGCAAATCAGGGCTACAAAGAAGTCTCGCTTCCCATCGGTCAAAAGGGCCATGCTGAATAAAGTGTCAAAACCAGAAATGCAGGAAAGGCCACGGAGAAACGGGAGCCTTGCTACGCTGATGGGCGGGATGTAAATTGCCAACAGCCACTCTGGAGAAGTGTACGGTGTGCCCTGAAACATTTACAAAACTCAGTTTAGAGAGCATAGGGCACTTCCACTCATGGGCGTATAAATTGGGAAAACTAAAAATCAGCAAGACACAAACACCCCAAAGTTTAGGGCTGCTCTGTTGACAAGAACCTCCACTTTGTTACACCTTAAATATCTCACGAAAGAGAAAAATGGATAAAGAAGTTGTGGTCCATATGTACAATGGAATATCACTCAGCCATGAAATCAACGTCATAAGGCTAGTAGCAGCATGATGAGTGGATTTAGGTACGACGATTCTAAGTGAAATAAGTCACACAGAAAAAGACACTTATCATAAGATATCACTTATAGAGGGAATGTAAAAACCAATACCCTTGAACTGAATTACAAAACAGAACAGAGTCACACGGTTAGAAAACACACTATGGCTGCCTAACGGGAAAGGTGAGGTGGGGTGATGCATAAAACAAGGGTTTCAAATTAGCTCAGATACCGTTCCATAAACCCAATACGTAATAGACAAGACCTACTCCTTGCTCAGGGAACTGGACTCAACACCCCCTATTCACCGCCCAAGAATATATCTGACTAGTAAGAATCTTAAAACCTATGTATTGATATCTCTCTGTAAGTGAGTCAAGTGGGTGTAAAGCTGCATAAACACAGCAGTGAAAAGCAGCTAAACCCCATTATAAAACTCAATTAATTTTAAATACCCGTGAAACAAAGACAGTGAAAGAGAGAGAAATTCTTACAAAATTCGTTCAGGGGCTGTGATGCCACCTGGATTGACCATATCTAGACCCGCAGCTGATTGAGACATAAGGGTGGACACTCTTGGGGCTGAGAGGTTTGGTGAGGTTGGGTGAGCAAACGCAGACGCTTTAAAGTAATACTGCGTGGTACCCATCCCATGGGTCCCAAATCTCCAGGTTCAAGGGCATCTTCCTACATCGAAAACATGCATGAGAAACCCAGAAGATGGTCCACCGAGTGATCGGGAAAGTTTTTTAAAACGCACCTCATTTCTCATCTCCTTGTGCTCGGGTTCGCCATTCCAGCCGCTTTACTAGCAATCTCCCTCCTTGGAGAATCAGCACCTTTAACCTCCTGTTCCATACAGGTTGCAATTTGTCCTGAGGATGAACGGGAAGAGGGGGAACCAATGAGAGACTAGCTCTACGTGTTGGGACAGGCACAGGTCACTCTTTTTTCCCATCAGGAAGAAGAATTAACCACAAGCTCAGTCTGCCGCCCGGAAGCAGAATAGGGCCTAAAGCAATCCTGCGCTTTTGCGGCCAGCTCCCAAGAGAGCGAGTTGAAAAATGGAGCTCAGGGGCACTGCAATTCACAAACCTGCAGACTTATAAATGATAACTCTCGTCTACAAATTTATTGAGGGAAGGCAACGACGAGGATTTGAAAGCAAGGCAGAATTGCAGGAAACAGATTTCAGGAGGCAGATTCGAATCGCCTTTAAAGCACAGGAAAAGCGGCAAAACCTCGACAATGATGCCCTTGGCCAAAAAGGGCGTATGCGTTTTTTCCTGAATATATTCAGGAAAAAACGCATACGCCCTTTTTGGCCAACCAAGCAACCTGGAAAGGCAAATCAGCGCTACAAAGAAGTCTCGCTTCCCATCGGTCAAAAGGGCCATGCTGAATAAAGGGTCAAAACCAGAAATGCAGGACAGGCCACGGAGAAACGGGAGCCTTGCTACGCTGATGGGCGGGATGTAAATTGCCAACAGCCACTCTGGAGAAGTGTACGGTGTGTCCTGAAACATTTACAAAACTCAGCTTAGAGAGCATAGGGCACTTCCACTCATGGGCGTATACATTGGGAAAACTAAAAATCAGCAAGACACAAGCACCCCAAAGTTTAGGGCTGCTCTGTTGACAAGAACCTCCACTTCGTTACACCTTAAATATTCCAGGAAAGACAAAAATGGATAAAGATGTTGTGCTCCTTATGTACAATGGAATATCACTCAGCCATGAAATCAACGTCATAAGGCTAGTAGCAGCATGATGAGTGGATTTAGGTACGACGATTCTAATTGAAATAAGTCACACAGAAAAAGACACTTATCATGAGATATCACTTATACAGGGAATGTAAAAACCGCTACCCTTGAACTGAATTACAAAACAGAACAGAGTCACACGGTTAGAAAACACACTATGGCTGCCTAACGGGAAAGGTGAGGTGGGGTGATGCATAAAACAAGGGTTTCAAATTAGCTCAGATACCGTTCCATAAACCCAATATGTAATAGACAAGACCTACTCCTTGCTCAGGGAACTGGACTCAACACCCCCTATTCACCGCCCAAGAATATATCTGACTAGTAATAATCTTAAAACCTATGTATTGATATCTCTCTGTAAGTGAGTCAAGTGGGTGTAAAGCTGCATAAACACAGCAGTGAAAAGCAGCTAAACCCCATTATAAAACTCAATTAATTTTAAAAACCCGTGAAACAAAGACAGTGAAAGAGAGAGAAATTCTTACAAAATTCGTTCAGGGGCTGTTATGCCACCTGGATTGACCATATCTAGACCTGCAGCTGATTGAGACATAAGGGTGGACACTCTTGGGGCTGAGAGGTTTGGTGAGGTTGGGTGAGCAAACACAGACGCTTTAAAGTAATACTGCGTGGTACCCATCCCATGGGTCCCAAATCTCCAGGTTCAAGGGCATCTTCCTACATCGAAAACATGCATGAGAAACCCAGAAGATGGTCCACCGAGTGATCGGGAAAGTTTTCTAAAACGCACCTCATTTCTCATCTCCTTGTGCTCGGGTTCGCCATTCCAGCCGCTTTACTAGCAATCTCCCTCCTTGGAGAATCAGCACCTTTAACCTCCTGTTCCCTACAGGTTGCTATGTGTTCTGAGGATGAACGGGAAGAGGGGGAACCAATGAGAGACTAGCTCTAGGTGTTGGGACAGGCACAGGTCACTCTTTTTTCCCATCAGGAAGAAGAATTAACCACAAGCTCAGTCTGCCGCCCGGAAGAAGAATAGGGCCTAAAGCAATCCTGCGCTTTTGCGGCCAGCTCCCAAGAGGGCGAATTGAAAAATGGAGCTCAGGGGCACTGCAATTCACAAACCTGCAGACTTATAAATGATAACTCTCGTCTACAAATTTATTGAGGGAAGGCAACAAAGAGGATTTGAAAGCAAGGCAGAATGGCAGGAAACAGATTTCAGGAGGCAGATTCGAATCGCCTTTAAAGCACAGGAAAAGCGGCAAAACCTCGACAATGATGCCCTTGGCCAAAAAGGGCGTATGCGTTTTTTCCTGAATATATTCAGGAAAAAACGCATACGCCCTTTTTGGCCAACCAAGCAACCTGGAAAGGCAAATCAGCGCTACAAAGAAGTCTCGCTTCCCATCGGTCAAAAGGGCCATGCTGAATAAAGGGTCAAAACCAGAAATGCAGGACAGGCCACGGAGAAACGGGAGCCTTGCTACGCTGATGGGCGGGATGTAAATTGCCAACAGCCACTCTGGAGAAGTGTACGGTGTGTCCTGAAACATTTACAAAACTCAGCTTAGAGAGCATAGGGCACTTCCACTCATGGGCGTATACATTGGGAAAACTAAAAATCAGCAAGACACAAGCACCCCAAAGTTTAGGGCTGCTCTGTTGACAAGAACCTCCACTTCGTTACACCTTAAATATCCCAGGAAAGAGAAAAATGGATAAAGATGTTGTGCTCCTTATGTACAATGGAATATCACTCAGCCATGAAATCAACGTCATAAGGCTAGTAGCAGCATGATGAGTGGATTTAGGTACGACGATTCTAAGTGAAATAAGTCACACAGAAAAAGACACTTATCATGAGATATCACTTATAGAGGGAATGTAAAAACCGCTACCCTTGAACTGAATTACAAAACAGAACAGAGTCACACGGTTAGAAAACACACTATGGCTGCCTAACGGGAAAGGTGAGGTGGGGTGATGCATAAAACAAGGGTTTCAAATTAGCTCAGATACCGTTCCATAAACCCAATACGTAATAGACAAGACCTACTCCTTGCTCAGTGAACTGGACTCAACACCCCCTATTCACCGCCCAAGAATGTATCTGACTAGTCAGAATCTTAAATCCCATGTATTGATATCTCTCTGTAAGTCAGTCAAGTGGGTGTAAAGCGGCATAAACACAGCAGTGAAAAGAAGCTAAACCCCATTATAAAAAATAATTACTTTTAAAAACCCGTGAAGCATAGACAATGAAAGAGAGAGAAATTCTTATAAAATTCGTTCAGGGGCTGTGATGCCACCTGGATTCACCATATCTAGACCCACACCTGATTGAGACATAAGGGTGGAAACTCTTGGGGCTGAGAGGTTTGGTGAGATTGGGTGACCAAACGCAGACACTTTAAAGTAATACTGCGTGGTACCCATCCCATGGGTCCCAAATCTCCAGGTTCAAGGGCATCTTCCTACATCGAAACCATGCATGAGAAACCCAGAAGAAGTTACACCGTGTGAACGGGAAAGGTTTCTAAAACGCACCTCATTTCTCATCTCCTTGTGCTCGGGTACGCCATTCCAGCCGCTTTACTAGCAATCTCCCACCTTGGAGAATCAGCACCTTTAACCTCCTGTTCCATACAGGTTTCAATTTGTCCTGACTATGTACGGGAAGAGGGAGAACCAATGAGAGACTAGCTCTAGGTGTTGGGACAGGCACAGGTCACTCTATTTTCCCATCAGGAAGAAGAATTAACCGCAAGCTCAGTCTGCTGACTGGAACCAGAATAGGGCCTGAAGGAATCCAGCGCTTTTGCGGCTAGCTCCCAAAAAAGCGAGTTGAAAAATGGAGCTCAGGGGCACTGCAACTCACAAACCTGCAGAGTTATAAATGTTAACTCTCGTCCACAAATAGATTGAGGGAAAGCAACGAAGAGGATTTGAACGCAAGGCAGAATTGCAGGAAACAAATTTCAGGAGGCAGATTCGAATCACCTTTAAAGCACAGGAAAAGTGGGAAAACCTCGACAATGATGCCCTTGGCCAAAAAGGGCGTATGCGTTTTTTCCTGAATATATTCAGGAAAAAACGCATACGCCCTTTTTGGCCAACCAAGCAACCTGGAAAGGCAAATCAGGGCTACAAAGAAGTCTCGCTTCCCATCGGTCAAAAGGGCCATGCTGAATAAAGTGTCAAAACCAGAAATGCAGGAAAGGCCACGGAGAAACGGGAGCCTTGCTACGCTGATGGGCGGGATGTAAATTGCCAACAGCCACTCTGGAGAAGTGTACGGTGTGTCCTGAAACATTTACAAAACTCAGTTTAGAGAGCATAGGGCACTTCCACTCATGGGCGTATAAATTGGGAAAACTAAAAATCAGCAAGACACAAACACCCCAAAGTTTAGGGCTGCTCTGTTGACAAGAACCTCCACTTTGTTACACCTTAAATATCTCATGAAAGAGAAAAATGGATAAAGAAGTTGTGGTCCATATGTACAATGGAATATCACTCAGCCATGAAATCAACGTCATAAGGCTAGTAGCAGCATGATGAGTGGATTTAGGTACGACGATTCTAAGTGAAATAAGTCACACAGAAAAAGACACTTATCATAAGATATCACTTATAGAGGGAATGTAAAAACCAATACCCTTGAACTGAATTACAAAACAGAACAGAGTCACACGGTTAGAAAACACACTATGGCTGCCTAACGGGAAAGGTGAGGTGGGGTGATGCATAAAACAAGGGTTTCAAATTAGCTCAGATACCGTTCCATAAACCCAATACGTAATAGACAAGACCTACTCCTTGCTCAGGGAACTGGACTCAACACCCCCTATTCACCGCCCAAGAATATATCTGACTAGTAAGAATCTTAAAACCTATGTATTGATATCTCTCTGTAAGTGAGTCAAGTGGGTGTAAAGCTGCATAAACACAGCAGTGAAAAGCAGCTAAACCCCATTATAAAACTCAATTAATTTTAAATACCCGTGAAACAAAGACAGTGAAAGAGAGAGAAATTCTTACAAAATTCGTTCAGGGGCTGTGATGCCACCTGGATTGACCATATCTAGACCCGCAGCTGATTGAGACATAAGGGTGGACACTCTTGGGGCTGAGAGGTTTGGTGAGGTTGGGTGAGCAAACGCAGACGCTTTAAAGTAATACTGCGTGGTACCCATCCCATGGGTCCCAAATCTCCAGGTTCAAGGGCATCTTCCTACATCGAAAACATGCATGAGAAACCCAGAAGATGGTCCACCGAGTGATCGGGAAAGTTTTTTAAAACGCACCTCATTTCTCATCTCCTTGTGCTCGGGTTCGCCATTCCAGCCGCTTTACTAGCAATCTCCCTCCTTGGAGAATCAGCACCTTTAACCTCCTGTTCCATACAGGTTGCAATTTGTCCTGAGGATGAACGGGAAGAGGGGGAACCAATGAGAGACTAGCTCTACGTGTTGGGACAGGCACAGGTCACTCTTTTTTCCCATCAGGAAGAAGAATTAACCACAAGCTCAGTCTGCCGCCCGGAAGCAGAATAGGGCCTAAAGCAATCCTGCGCTTTTGCGGCCAGCTCCCAAGAGAGCGAGTTGAAAAATGGAGCTCAGGGGCACTGCAATTCACAAACCTGCAGACTTATAAATGATAACTCTCGTCTATAAATTTATTGAGGGAAGGCAACAAAGAGGATTTGAAAGCAAGGCAGAATGGCAGGAAACAGATTTCAGGAGGCAGATTCAAATCGCCTTTAAAGCACAGGAAAAGCGGCAAAACCTCGACAATGATGCCCTTGGCCAAAAAGGGCGTATGCGTTTTTTCCTGAATATATTCAGGAAAAAACGCATACGCCCTTTTTGGCCAACCAAGCAACCTGGAAAGGCAAATCAGCGCTACAAAGAAGTCTCGCTTCCCATCGGTCAAAAGGGCCATGCTGAATAAAGGGTCAAAACCAGAAATGCAGGACAGGCCACGGAGAAACGGGAGCCTTGCTACGCTGATGGGCGGGATGTAAATTGCCAACAGCCACTCTGGAGAAGTGTACGGTGTGTCCTGAAACATTTACAAAACTCAGCTTAGAGAGCATAGGGCACTTCCACTCATGGGCGTATACATTGGGAAAACTAAAAATCAGCAAGACACAAGCACCCCAAAGTTTAGGGCTGCTCTGTTGACAAGAACCTCCACTTCGTTACACCTTAAATATCCCAGGAAAGAGAAAAATGGATAAAGATGTTGTGCTCCTTATGTACAATGGAATATCACTCAGCCATGAAATCAACGTCATAAGGCTAGTAGCAGCATGATGAGTGGATTTAGGTACGACGATTCTAATTGAAATAAGTCACACAGAAAAAGACACTTATCATGAGATATCACTTATACAGGGAATGTAAAAACCGCTACCCTTGAACTGAATTACAAAACAGAACAGAGTCACACGGTTAGAAAACACACTATGGCTGCCTAACGGGAAAGGTGAGGTGGGGTGATGCATAAAACAAGGGTTTCAAATTAGCTCAGATACCGTTCCATAAACCCAATATGTAATAGACAAGACCTACTCCTTGCTCAGGGAACTGGACTCAACACCCCCTATTCACCGCCCAAGAATATATCTGACTAGTAATAATCTTAAAACTTATGTATTGATATCTCTCTGTAAGTGAGTCAAGTGGGTGTAAAGCTGCATAAACACAGCAGTGAAAAGCAGCTAAACCCCATTATAAAACTCAATTAATTTTAAAAACCCGTGAAACAAAGACAGTGAAAGAGAGAGAAATTCTTACAAAATTCGTTCAGGGGCTGTGATGCCACCTGGATTGACCATATCTAGACCTGCAGCTGATTGAGACATAAGGGTGGACACTCTTGGGGCTGAGAGGTTTGGTGAGGTTGGGTGAGCAAACACAGACGCTTTAAAGTAATACTGCGTGGTACCCATCCCATGGGTCCCAAATCTCCAGGTTCAAGGGCATCTTCCTACATCGAAAACATGCATGAGAAACCCAGAAGATGGTCCACCGAGTGATCGGGAAAGGTTTCTAAAACGCACCTCATTTCTCATCTCCATGTGCTCGGGTTCGCCATTCCAGCCGCTTTACTAGCAATCTCCCTCCTTGGAGAATCAGCACCTTTAACCTCCTGTTCCATACAGGTTGCAATTTGTCCTGAGGATGAACGGGAAGAGGGGGAACCAATGAGAGACTAGCTCTAGGTGTTGGGACAGGCACAGGTCACTCTATTTTCCCATCAGGAAGAAGAATTAACCACAAGCTCAGTCTGCCGCCCGGAAGCAGAATAGGGCCTAAAGCAATCCTGCGCTTTTGCGGCCAGCTCCCAAGAGAGCGAGTTGAAAAATGGAGCTCAGGGGCACTGCAATTCACAAACCTGCAGACTTATAAATGATAACTCTCGTCTACAAATATATTGAGGGAAGGCAACGACGAGGATTTGAAAGCAAGGCAGAATGGCAGGAAACAGATTTCAGGAGGCAGATTCGAATCGCCTTTAAAGCACAGGAAAAGCGGCAAAGCCTCAACAATGATGCCCTTGGCCAAAAAGGGCGTATGCGTTTTTTCCTGAATATATTCAGGAAAAAACGCATACGCCCTTTTTGGCCAACCAAGCAACCTGGAAAGGCAAATCAGCGCTACAAAGAAGTCTCGCTTCCCATCGGTCAAAAGGGCCATGCTGAATAAAGTGTCAAAACCAGAAATGCAGGACAGGCCACGGAGAAACGGGAGCCTTGCTACGCTGATGGGCGGGATGTAAATTGCCAACAGCCACTCTGGAGAAGTGTACGGTGTGTCCTGAAACATTTACAAAACTCAGCTTAGAGAGCATAGGGCACTTCCACTCATGGGCGTATACATTGGGAAAACTAAAAATCAGCAAGACACAAGCACCCCAAAGTTTAGGGCTGCTCTGTTGACAAGAACCTCCACTTCGTTACACCTTAAATATCCCAGGAAAGAGAAAAATGGATAAAGATGTTGTGCTCCTTATGTACAATGGAATATCACTCAGCCATGAAATCAACGTCATAAGGCTAGTAGCAGCATGATGAGTGGATTTAGGTACGACGATTCTAATTGAAATAAGTCACACAGAAAAAGACACTTATCATGAGATATCACTTATACAGGGAATGTAAAAACCGCTACCCTTGAACTGAATTACAAAACAGAACAGAGTCACACGGTTAGAAAACACACTATGGCTGCCTAACGGGAAAGGTGAGGTGGGGTGATGCATAAAACAAGGGTTTCAAATTAGCTCAGATACCGTTCCATAAACCCAATATGTAATAGACAAGACCTACTCCTTGCTCAGGGAACTGGACTCAACACCCCCTATTCACCGCCCAAGAATATATCTGACTAGTAATAATCTTAAAACTTATGTATTGATATCTCTCTGTAAGTGAGTCAAGTGGGTGTAAAGCTGCATAAACACAGCAGTGAAAAGCAGCTAAACCCCATTATAAAACTCAATTAATTTTAAAAACCCGTGAAACAAAGACAGTGAAAGAGAGAGAAATTCTTACAAAATTCGTTCAGGGGCTGTGATGCCACCTGGATTGACCATATCTAGACCTGCAGCTGATTGAGACATAAGGGTGGACACTCTTGGGGCTGAGAGGTTTGGTGAGGTTGGGTGAGCAAACACAGACGCTTTAAAGTAATACTGCGTGGTACCCATCCCATGGGTCCCAAATCTCCAGGTTCAAGGGCATCTTCCTACATCGAAAACATGCATGAGAAACCCAGAAGATGGTCCACCGAGTGATCGGGAAAGGTTTCTAAAACGCACCTCATTTCTCATCTCCATGTGCTCGGGTTCGCCATTCCAGCCGCTTTACTAGCAATCTCCCTCCTTGGAGAATCAGCACCTTTAACCTCCTGTTCCATACAGGTTGCAATTTGTCCTGAGGATGAACGGGAAGAGGGGGAACCAATGAGAGACTAGCTCTAGGTGTTGGGACAGGCACAGGTCACTCTATTTTCCCATCAGGAAGAAGAATTAACCACAAGCTCAGTCTGCCGCCCGGAAGCAGAATAGGGCCTAAAGCAATCCTGCGCTTTTGCGGCCAGCTCCCAAGAGAGCGAGTTGAAAAATGGAGCTCAGGGGCACTGCAATTCACAAACCTGCAGACTTATAAATGATAACTCTCGTCTACAAATATATTGAGGGAAGGCAACGACGAGGATTTGAAAGCAAGGCAGAATGGCAGGAAACAGATTTCAGGAGGCAGATTCGAATCGCATTTAAAGCACAGGAAAAGCGGCAAAACCTCGACAATGATGCCCTTGGCCAAAAAGGGCGTATGCGTTTTTTCCTGAATATATTCAGGAAAAAACGCATACGCCCTTTTTGGCCAACCAAGCAACCTGGAAAGGCAAATCAGCGCTACAAAGAAGTCTCGCTTCCCATCGGTCAAAAGGGCCATGCTGAATAAAGGGTCAAAACCAGAAATGCAGGACAGGCCACGGAGAAACGGGAGCCTTGCTACGCTGATGGGCGGGATGTAAATTGCCAACAGCCACTCTGGAGAAGTGTACGGTGTGTCCTGAAACATTTACAAAACTCAGCTTAGAGAGCATAGGGCACTTCCACTCATGGGCGTATACATTGGGAAAACTAAAAATCAGCAAGACACAAGCACCCCAAAGTTTAGGGCTGCTCTGTTGACAAGAACCTCCACTTCGTTACACCTTAAATATTCCAGGAAAGACAAAAATGGATAAAGATGTTGTGCTCCTTATGTACAATGGAATATCACTCAGCCATGAAATCAACGTCATAAGGCTAGTAGCAGCATGATGAGTGGATTTAGGTACGACGATTCTAATTGAAATAAGTCACACAGAAAAAGACACTTATCATGAGATATCACTTATACAGGGAATGTAAAAACCGCTACCCTTGAACTGAATTACAAAACAGAACAGAGTCACACGGTTAGAAAACACACTATGGCTGCCTAACGGGAAAGGTGAGGTGGGGTGATGCATAAAACAAGGGTTTCAAATTAGCTCAGATACCGTTCCATAAACCCAATATGTAATAGAGAAGACCTACTCCTTGCTCAGTGAACTGGACTCAACACCCCCTATTCACCGCCCAAGAATATATCTGACTAGTAAGAATCTTAAAACCTATGTATTGATATCTCTCTGTAAGTGAGTCAAGTGGGTGTAAAGCTGCATAAACACAGCAGTGAAAAGCAGCTAAACCCCATTATAAAACTCAATTAATTTTAAAAACCCGTGAAACAAAGACAGTGAAAGAGAGAGAAATTCTTACAAAATTCGTTCAGGGGCTGTTATGCCACCTGGATTGACCATATCTAGACCTGCAGCTGATTGAGACATAAGGGTGGACACTCTTGGGGCTGAGAGGTTTGGTGAGGTTGGGTGAGCAAACACAGACGCTTTAAAGTAATACTGCGTGGTACCCATCCCATGGGTCCCAAATCTCCAGGTTCAAGGGCATCTTCCTACATCGAAAACATGCATGAGAAACCCAGAAGATGGTCCACCGAGTGATCGGGAAAGTTTTCTAAAACGCACCTCATTTCTCATCTCCTTGTGCTCGGGTTCGCCATTCCAGCCGCTTTACTAGCAATCTCCCTCCTTGGAGAATCAGCACCTTTAACCTCCTGTTCCCTACAGGTTGCTATGTGTTCTGAGGATGAACGGGAAGAGGGGGAACCAATGAGAGACTAGCTCTAGGTGTTGGGACAGGCACAGGTCACTCTTTTTTCCCATCAGGAAGAAGAATTAACCACAAGCTCAGTCTGCCGCCCGGAAGAAGAATAGGGCCTAAAGCAATCCTGCGCTTTTGCGGCCAGCTCCCAAGAGGGCGAATTGAAAAATGGAGCTCAGGGGCACTGCAATTCACAAACCTGCAGACTTATAAATGATAACTCTCGTCTACAAATTTATTGAGGGAAGGCAACAAAGAGGATTTGAAAGCAAGGCAGAATGGCAGGAAACAGATTTCAGGAGGCAGATTCGAATCGCCTTTAAAGCACAGGAAAAGCGGCAAAACCTCGACAATGATGCCCTTGGCCAAAAAGGGCGTATGCGTTTTTTCCTGAATATATTCAGGAAAAAACGCATACGCCCTTTTTGGCCAACCAAGCAACCTGGAAAGGCAAATCAGCGCTACAAAGAAGTCTCGCTTCCCATCGGTCAAAAGGGCCATGCTGAATAAAGGGTCAAAACCAGAAATGCAGGACAGGCCACGGAGAAACGGGAGCCTTGCTACGCTGATGGGCGGGATGTAAATTGCCAACAGCCACTCTGGAGAAGTGTACGGTGTGTCCTGAAACATTTACAAAACTCAGCTTAGAGAGCATAGGGCACTTCCACTCATGGGCGTATACATTGGGAAAACTAAAAATCAGCAAGACACAAGCACCCCAAAGTTTAGGGCTGCTCTGTTGACAAGAACCTCCACTTCGTTACACCTTAAATATCCCAGGAAAGAGAAAAATGGATAAAGATGTTGTGCTCCTTATGTACAATGGAATATCACTCAGCCATGAAATCAACGTCATAAGGCTAGTAGCAGCATGATGAGTGGATTTAGGTACGACGATTCTAAGTGAAATAAGTCACACAGAAAAAGACACTTATCATGAGATATCACTTATAGAGGGAATGTAAAAACCGCTACCCTTGAACTGAATTACAAAACAGAACAGAGTCACACGGTTAGAAAACACACTATGGCTGCCTAACGGGAAAGGTGAGGTGGGGTGATGCATAAAACAAGGGTTTCAAATTAGCTCAGATACCGTTCCATAAACCCAATACGTAATAGACAAGACCTACTCCTTGCTCAGTGAACTGGACTCAACACCCCCTATTCACCGCCCAAGAATGTATCTGACTAGTCAGAATCTTAAATCCCATGTATTGATATCTCTCTGTAAGTCAGTCAAGTGGGTGTAAAGCGGCATAAACACAGCAGTGAAAAGAAGCTAAACCCCATTATAAAAAATAATTACTTTTAAAAACCCGTGAAGCATAGACAATGAAAGAGAGAGAAATTCTTATAAAATTCGTTCAGGGGCTGTGATGCCACCTGGATTCACCATATCTAGACCCACACCTGATTGAGACATAAGGGTGGAAACTCTTGGGGCTGAGAGGTTTGGTGAGATTGGGTGACCAAACGCAGACACTTTAAAGTAATACTGCGTGGTACCCATCCCATGGGTCCCAAATCTCCAGGTTCAAGGGCATCTTCCTACATCGAAACCATGCATGAGAAACCCAGAAGAAGTTACACCGTGTGAACGGGAAAGGTTTCTAAAACGCACCTCATTTCTCATCTCCTTGTGCTCGGGTACGCCATTCCAGCCGCTTTACTAGCAATCTCCCACCTTGGAGAATCAGCACCTTTAACCTCCTGTTCCATACAGGTTTCAATTTGTCCTGACTATGTACGGGAAGAGGGAGAACCAATGAGAGACTAGCTCTAGGTGTTGGGACAGGCACAGGTCACTCTATTTTCCCATCAGGAAGAAGAATTAACCGCAAGCTCAGTCTGCTGACTGGAACCAGAATAGGGCCTGAAGGAATCCAGCGCTTTTGCGGCTAGCTCCCAAAAAAGCGAGTTGAAAAATGGAGCTCAGGGGCACTGCAACTCACAAACCTGCATAGTTATAAATGTTAACTCTCGTCCACAAATAGATTGAGGGAAAGCAACGAAGAGGATTTGAACGCAAGGCAGAATTGCAGGAAACAAATTTCAGGAGGCAGATTCGAATCACCTTTAAAGCACAGGAAAAGTGGGAAAACCTCGACAATGATGCCCTTGGCCAAAAAGGGCGTATGCGTTTTTTCCTGAATATATTCAGGAAAAAACGCATACGCCCTTTTTGGCCAACCAAGCAACCTGGAAAGGCAAATCAGGGCTACAAAGAAGTCTCGCTTCCCATCGGTCAAAAGGGCCATGCTGAATAAAGTGTCAAAACCAGAAATGCAGGAAAGGCCACGGAGAAACGGGAGCCTTGCTACGCTGATGGGCGGGATGTAAATTGCCAACAGCCACTCTGGAGAAGTGTACGGTGTGTCCTGAAACATTTACAAAACTCAGTTTAGAGAGCATAGGGCACTTCCACTCATGGGCGTATAAATTGGGAAAACTAAAAATCAGCAAGACACAAACACCCCAAAGTTTAGGGCTGCTCTGTTGACAAGAACCTCCACTTTGTTACACCTTAAATATCTCATGAAAGAGAAAAATGGATAAAGAAGTTGTGGTCCATATGTACAATGGAATATCACTCAGCCATGAAATCAACGTCATAAGGCTAGTAGCAGCATGATGAGTGGATTTAGGTACGACGATTCTAAGTGAAATAAGTCACACAGAAAAAGACACTTATCATAAGATATCACTTATAGAGGGAATGTAAAAACCAATACCCTTGAACTGAATTACAAAACAGAACAGAGTCACACGGTTAGAAAACACACTATGGCTGCCTAACGGGAAAGGTGAGGTGGGGTGATGCATAAAACAAGGGTTTCAAATTAGCTCAGATACCGTTCCATAAACCCAATACGTAATAGACAAGACCTACTCCTTGCTCAGGGAACTGGACTCAACACCCCCTATTCACCGCCCAAGAATATATCTGACTAGTAAGAATCTTAAAACCTATGTATTGATATCTCTCTGTAAGTGAGTCAAGTGGGTGTAAAGCTGCATAAACACAGCAGTGAAAAGCAGCTAAACCCCATTATAAAACTCAATTAATTTTAAATACCCGTGAAACAAAGACAGTGAAAGAGAGAGAAATTCTTACAAAATTCGTTCAGGGGCTGTGATGCCACCTGGATTGACCATATCTAGACCCGCAGCTGATTGAGACATAAGGGTGGACACTCTTGGGGCTGAGAGGTTTGGTGAGGTTGGGTGAGCAAACGCAGACGCTTTAAAGTAATACTGCGTGGTACCCATCCCATGGGTCCCAAATCTCCAGGTTCAAGGGCATCTTCCTACATCGAAAACATGCATGAGAAACCCAGAAGATGGTCCACCGAGTGATCGGGAAAGTTTTTTAAAACGCACCTCATTTCTCATCTCCTTGTGCTCGGGTTCGCCATTCCAGCCGCTTTACTAGCAATCTCCCTCCTTGGAGAATCAGCACCTTTAACCTCCTGTTCCATACAGGTTGCAATTTGTCCTGAGGATGAACGGGAAGAGGGGGAACCAATGAGAGACTAGCTCTACGTGTTGGGACAGGCACAGGTCACTCTTTTTTCCCATCAGGAAGAAGAATTAACCACAAGCTCAGTCTGCCGCCCGGAAGCAGAATAGGGCCTAAAGCAATCCTGCGCTTTTGCGGCCAGCTCCCAAGAGAGCGAGTTGAAAAATGGAGCTCAGGGGCACTGCAATTCACAAACCTGCAGACTTATAAATGATAACTCTCGTCTATAAATTTATTGAGGGAAGGCAACAAAGAGGATTTGAAAGCAAGGCAGAATGGCAGGAAACAGATTTCAGGAGGCAGATTCAAATCGCCTTTAAAGCACAGGAAAAGCGGCAAAACCTCGACAATGATGCCCTTGGCCAAAAAGGGCGTATGCGTTTTTTCCTGAATATATTCAGGAAAAAACGCATACGCCCTTTTTGGCCAACCAAGCAACCTGGAAAGGCAAATCAGCGCTACAAAGAAGTCTCGCTTCCCATCGGTCAAAAGGGCCATGCTGAATAAAGGGTCAAAACCAGAAATGCAGGACAGGCCACGGAGAAACGGGAGCCTTGCTACGCTGATGGGCGGGATGTAAATTGCCAACAGCCACTCTGGAGAAGTGTACGGTGTGTCCTGAAACATTTACAAAACTCAGCTTAGAGAGCATAGGGCACTTCCACTCATGGGCGTATACATTGGGAAAACTAAAAATCAGCAAGACACAAGCACCCCAAAGTTTAGGGCTGCTCTGTTGACAAGAACCTCCACTTCGTTACACCTTAAATATCCCAGGAAAGAGAAAAATGGATAAAGATGTTGTGCTCCTTATGTACAATGGAATATCACTCAGCCATGAAATCAACGTCATAAGGCTAGTAGCAGCATGATGAGTGGATTTAGGTACGACGATTCTAATTGAAATAAGTCACACAGAAAAAGACACTTATCATGAGATATCACTTATACAGGGAATGTAAAAACCGCTACCCTTGAACTGAATTACAAAACAGAACAGAGTCACACGGTTAGAAAACACACTATGGCTGCCTAACGGGAAAGGTGAGGTGGGGTGATGCATAAAACAAGGGTTTCAAATTAGCTCAGATACCGTTCCATAAACCCAATATGTAATAGACAAGACCTACTCCTTGCTCAGGGAACTGGACTCAACACCCCCTATTCACCGCCCAAGAATATATCTGACTAGTAATAATCTTAAAACTTATGTATTGATATCTCTCTGTAAGTGAGTCAAGTGGGTGTAAAGCTGCATAAACACAGCAGTGAAAAGCAGCTAAACCCCATTATAAAACTCAATTAATTTTAAAAACCCGTGAAACAAAGACAGTGAAAGAGAGAGAAATTCTTACAAAATTCGTTCAGGGGCTGTGATGCCACCTGGATTGACCATATCTAGACCTGCAGCTGATTGAGACATAAGGGTGGACACTCTTGGGGCTGAGAGGTTTGGTGAGGTTGGGTGAGCAAACACAGACGCTTTAAAGTAATACTGCGTGGTACCCATCCCATGGGTCCCAAATCTCCAGGTTCAAGGGCATCTTCCTACATCGAAAACATGCATGAGAAACCCAGAAGATGGTCCACCGAGTGATCGGGAAAGGTTTCTAAAACGCACCTCATTTCTCATCTCCATGTGCTCGGGTTCGCCATTCCAGCCGCTTTACTAGCAATCTCCCTCCTTGGAGAATCAGCACCTTTAACCTCCTGTTCCATACAGGTTGCAATTTGTCCTGAGGATGAACGGGAAGAGGGGGAACCAATGAGAGACTAGCTCTAGGTGTTGGGACAGGCACAGGTCACTCTATTTTCCCATCAGGAAGAAGAATTAACCACAAGCTCAGTCTGCCGCCCGGAAGCAGAATAGGGCCTAAAGCAATCCTGCGCTTTTGCGGCCAGCTCCCAAGAGAGCGAGTTGAAAAATGGAGCTCAGGGGCACTGCAATTCACAAACCTGCAGACTTATAAATGATAACTCTCGTCTACAAATATATTGAGGGAAGGCAACGACGAGGATTTGAAAGCAAGGCAGAATGGCAGGAAACAGATTTCAGGAGGCAGATTCGAATCGCCTTTAAAGCACAGGAAAAGCGGCAAAGCCTCAACAATGATGCCCTTGGCCAAAAAGGGCGTATGCGTTTTTTCCTGAATATATTCAGGAAAAAACGCATACGCCCTTTTTGGCCAACCAAGCAACCTGGAAAGGCAAATCAGCGCTACAAAGAAGTCTCGCTTCCCATCGGTCAAAAGGGCCATGCTGAATAAAGTGTCAAAACCAGAAATGCAGGACAGGCCACGGAGAAACGGGAGCCTTGCTACGCTGATGGGCGGGATGTAAATTGCCAACAGCCACTCTGGAGAAGTGTACGGTGTGTCCTGAAACATTTACAAAACTCAGCTTAGAGAGCATAGGGCACTTCCACTCATGGGCGTATACATTGGGAAAACTAAAAATCAGCAAGACACAAGCACCCCAAAGTTTAGGGCTGCTCTGTTGACAAGAACCTCCACTTCGTTACACCTTAAATATCCCAGGAAAGAGAAAAATGGATAAAGATGTTGTGCTCCTTATGTACAATGGAATATCACTCAGCCATGAAATCAACGTCATAAGGCTAGTAGCAGCATGATGAGTGGATTTAGGTACGACGATTCTAATTGAAATAAGTCACACAGAAAAAGACACTTATCATGAGATATCACTTATACAGGGAATGTAAAAACCGCTACCCTTGAACTGAATTACAAAACAGAACAGAGTCACACGGTTAGAAAACACACTATGGCTGCCTAACGGGAAAGGTGAGGTGGGGTGATGCATAAAACAAGGGTTTCAAATTAGCTCAGATACCGTTCCATAAACCCAATATGTAATAGACAAGACCTACTCCTTGCTCAGGGAACTGGACTCAACACCCCCTATTCACCGCCCAAGAATATATCTGACTAGTAATAATCTTAAAACTTATGTATTGATATCTCTCTGTAAGTGAGTCAAGTGGGTGTAAAGCTGCATAAAAACAGCAGTGAAAAGCAGCTAAACCCCATTATAAAACTCAATTAATTTTAAAAACCCGTGAAACAAAGACAGTGAAAGAGAGAGAAATTCTTACAAAATTCGTTCAGGGGCTGTGATGCCACCTGGATTGACCATATCTAGACCTGCAGCTGATTGAGACATAAGGGTGGACACTCTTGGGGCTGAGAGGTTTGGTGAGGTTGGGTGAGCAAACACAGACGCTTTAAAGTAATACTGCGTGGTACCCATCCCATGGGTCCCAAATCTCCAGGTTCAAGGGCATCTTCCTACATCGAAAACATGCATGAGAAACCCAGAAGATGGTCCACCGAGTGATCGGGAAAGGTTTCTAAAACGCACCTCATTTCTCATCTCCATGTGCTCGGGTTCGCCATTCCAGCCGCTTTACTAGCAATCTCCCTCCTTGGAGAATCAGCACCTTTAACCTCCTGTTCCATACAGGTTGCAATTTGTCCTGAGGATGAACGGGAAGAGGGGGAACCAATGAGAGACTAGCTCTAGGTGTTGGGACAGGCACAGGTCACTCTATTTTCCCATCAGGAAGAAGAATTAACCACAAGCTCAGTCTGCCGCCCGGAAGCAGAATAGGGCCTAAAGCAATCCTGCGCTTTTGCGGCCAGCTCCCAAGAGAGCGAGTTGAAAAATGGAGCTCAGGGGCACTGCAATTCACAAACCTGCAGACTTATAAATGATAACTCTCGTCTACAAATATATTGAGGGAAGGCAACGACGAGGATTTGAAAGCAAGGCAGAATGGCAGGAAACAGATTTCAGGAGGCAGATTCGAATCGCATTTAAAGCACAGGAAAAGCGGCAAAACCTCGACAATGATGCCCTTGGCCAAAAAGGGCGTATGCGTTTTTTCCTGAATATATTCAGGAAAAAACGCATACGCCCTTTTTGGCCAACCAAGCAACCTGGAAAGGCAAATCAGCGCTACAAAGAAGTCTCGCTTCCCATCGGTCAAAAGGGCCATGCTGAATAAAGGGTCAAAACCAGAAATGCAGGACAGGCCACGGAGAAACGGGAGCCTTGCTACGCTGATGGGCGGGATGTAAATTGCCAACAGCCACTCTGGAGAAGTGTACGGTGTGTCCTGAAACATTTACAAAACTCAGCTTAGAGAGCATAGGGCACTTCCACTCATGGGCGTATACATTGGGAAAACTAAAAATCAGCAAGACACAAGCACCCCAAAGTTTAGGGCTGCTCTGTTGACAAGAACCTCCACTTCGTTACACCTTAAATATTCCAGGAAAGACAAAAATGGATAAAGATGTTGTGCTCCTTATGTACAATGGAATATCACTCAGCCATGAAATCAACGTCATAAGGCTAGTAGCAGCATGATGAGTGGATTTAGGTACGACGATTCTAATTGAAATAAGTCACACAGAAAAAGACACTTATCATGAGATATCACTTATACAGGGAATGTAAAAACCGCTACCCTTGAACTGAATTACAAAACAGAACAGAGTCACACGGTTAGAAAACACACTATGGCTGCCTAACGGGAAAGGTGAGGTGGGGTGATGCATAAAACAAGGGTTTCAAATTAGCTCAGATACCGTTCCATAAACCCAATACGTAATAGACAAGACCTACTCCTTGCTCAGGGAACTGGACTCAACACCCCCTATTCACCACCCAAGAATATATATGACTAGTAAGAATCTTAAAACCTATGTATTGATATCTCTCTGTAAGTGAGTCAAGTGGGTGTAAAGCTGCATAAACACAGCAGTGAAAAGCAGCTAAACCCCATTATAAAACTCAATTAATTTTAAAAACCCGTGAAACAAAGACAGTGATAGAGAGAGAAATTCTTACAAAATTCGTTCAGGGGCTGTGATGCCACCTGGATTGACCATATCTAGACCCGCAGCTGATTGAGACATAAGGGTGGACACTCTTGGGGCTGAGAGGTTTGGTGAGGTTGGGTGAGCAAACGCAGACGCTTTAAAGTAATACTGCGTGGTACCCATCCCATGGTTCCCAAATCTCCAGGTTCAAGTGCATCTTCCTACATCGAAAACATGCATGAGAAACCCAGAAGATGGTCCACCGAGTGATCGGGAAAGTTTTCTAAAACGCACCTCATTTCTCATCTCCTTGTGCTCGGGTTCGCCATTCCAGCCGCTTTACTAGCAATCTCCCTCCTTGGAGAATCAGCACCTTTAACCTCCTGTTCCCTACAGGTTGCTATGTGTTCTGAGGATGAACGGGAAGAGGGGGAACCAATGAGAGACTAGCTCTAGGTGTTGGGACAGGCACAGGTCACTCTTTTTTCCCATCAGGAAGAAGAATTAACCACAAGCTCAGTCTGCCGCCCGGAAGCAGAATAGGGCCTAAAGCAATCCTGCGCTTTTGCGGCCAGCTCCCAAGAGGGCGAATTGAAAAATGGAGCTCAGGGGCACTGCAATTCACAAACCTGCAGACTTATAAATGATAACTCTCGTCTACAAATTTATTGAGGGAAGGCAACAAAGAGGATTTGAAAGCAAGGCAGAATGGCAGGAAACAGATTTCAGGAGGCAGATTCGAATCGCCTTTAAAGCACAGGAAAAGCGGCAAAACCTCGACAATGATTCCCTTGGCAAAAAAGGGCGTATGCGTTTTTTCCTGAATATATTCAGGAAAAAACGCATACGCCCTTTTTGGCCAACCAAGCAACCTGGAAAGGCAAATCAGCGCTACAAAGAAGTCTCGCTTCCCATCGGTCAAAAGGGCCATGCTGAATAAAGGGTCAAAACCAGAAATGCAGGACAGGCCACGGAGAAACGGGAGCCTTGCTACGCTGATGGGCGGGATGTAAATTGCCAACAGCCACTCTGGAGAAGTGTACGGTGTGTCCTGAAACATTTACAAAACTCAGCTTAGAGAGCATAGGGCACTTCCACTCATGGGCGTATACATTGGGAAAACTAAAAATCAGCAAGACACAAGCACCCCAAAGTTTAGGGCTGCTCTGTTGACAAGAACCTCCACTTCGTTACACCTTAAATATCCCAGGAAAGAGAAAAATGGATAAAGATGTTGTGCTCCTTATGTACAATGGAATATCACTCAGCCATGAAATCAACGTCATAAGGCTAGTAGCAGCATGATGAGTGGATTTAGGTACGACGATTCTAAGTGAAATAAGTCACACAGAAAAAGACACTTATCATGAGATATCACTTATAGAGGGAATGTAAAAACCGCTACCCTTGAACTGAATTACAAAACAGAACAGAGTCACACGGTTAGAAAACACACTATGGCTGCCTAACGGGAAAGGTGAGGTGGGGTGATGCATAAAACAAGGGTTTCAAATTAGCTCAGATACCGTTCCATAAACCCAATACGTAATAGACAAGACCTACTCCTTGCTCAGGGAACTGGACTCAACACCCCCTATTCACCGCCCAAGTATATATCTGACTAGTAAGAATCTTAAAACCTATGTATTGATATCTCTCTGTAAGTGAGTCAAGTGGGTGTAAAGCTGCATAAACACAGCAGTGAAAAGCAGCTAAACCCCATTATAAAACTCAATTAATTTTAAAAACCCGTGAAACAAAGACAGTGAAAGAGAGAGAAATTCTTACAAAATTCGTTCAGGGGCTGTGATGCCACCTGGATTGACCATATCTAGACCCGCAGCTGATTGAGACATAAGGGTGGACACTCTTGGGGCTGAGAGTTTTGGTGAGGTTGGGTGAGCAAACACAGACGCTTTAAAGTAATACTGTGTGGTACCCATCCCATGGGTCCCAAATCTCCAGGTTCAAGGGCATCTTCCTACATCGAAAACATGCATGAGAAACCCAGAAGATGGTCCACCGAGTGATCGGGAAAGGTTTCTAAAACGCACCTCATTTCTCATCTCCTTGTGCTCGGGTTCGCCATTCCAGCCGCTTTACTAGCAATCTCCCTCCTTGGGGAATCAGCACCTTTAACCTCCTGTTCCATACAGGTTGCAATTTGTCCTGAGGATGAACGGGAAGAGGGGGAACCAATGAGAGACTAGCTCTAGGTGTTGGGACAGGCACAGGTCACTCTTTTTTCCCATCAGGAAGAAGAATTAACCACAAGCTCAGTCTGCCGCCCGGAAGCAGAATAGGGCCTAAAGCAATCCTGCGCTTTTGCGGCCAGCTCCCAAGAGAGCGAGTTGAAAAATGGAGCTCAGGGGCACTGCAATTCACAAACCTGCAGACTTATAAATGATAACTCTCGTCTACAAATATATTGAGGGAAGGCAACAAAGAGGATTTGAAAGCAAGGCAGAATGGCAGGAAACAGATTTCAGGAGGCAGATTCGAATCGCCTTTAAAGCACAGGAAAAGCGGCAATACCTCGACAATGATGCCCTTGGCCAAAAAGGGCGTATGCGTTTTTTCCTGAATATATTCAGGAAAAAACGCATACGCCCTTTTTGGCCAACCAAGCAACCTGGAAAGGCAAATCAGCGCTACAAAGAAGTCTCGCTTCCCATCGGTCAAAAGGGCCATGCTGAATAAAGGGTCAAAACCAGAAATGCAGGACAGGCCACGGAGAAACGGGAGCCTTGCTACGCTGATGGGCGGGATGTAAATTGCCAACAGCCACTCTGGAAAAGTGTACGGTGTGTCCTGAAACATTTACAAAACTCAGCTTAGAGAGCATAGGGCACTTCCACTCATGGGCGTATACATTGGGAAAACTAAAAATCAGCAAGACACAAGCACCCCAAAGTTTAGGGCTGCTCTGTTGACAAGAACCTCCACTTCGTTGCACCTTAAATATCCCAGGAAAGAGAAAAATGGATAAAGATGTTGTGCTCCTTATGTACAATGGAATATCACTCAGCCATGAAATCAACGTCATAAGGCTAGTAGCAGCATGATGAGTGGATTTAGGTACGACCATTCTAAGTGAAATAAGTCACACAGAAAAAGACACTTATCATAAGATATCACTTATAGAGGGAATGTAAAAACCGCTACGCTTGAACTGAATTACAAAACAGAACAGAGTCACACGGTTAGAAAACTCACTATGGCTGCTTAACGGGAAAGGTGAGGTGGGGTGATGCATAAAACAAGGGTTTCAAATTAGCTCAGATACCGTTCCATAAACCCAATACGTAATAGACAAGACCTACTCCTTGCTCAGTGAACTGGACTCAACACCCCCTATTCACCGCCCAAGAATGTATCTGACTAGTCAGAATCTTAAATCCCATGTATTGATATCTCTCTGTAAGTCAGTCAAGTGGGTGTAAAGCGGCATAAACACAGCAGTGAAAAGCAGCTAAACCCCATTATAAAAAATAATTACTTTTAAAAACCCGTGAAGCAAAGACAATGAAAGAGAGAGAAATTCTTATAAAATTCGTTCAGGGGCTGTGATGCCACCTGGATTCACCATATCTAGACCCACACCTGATTGAGACATAAGGGTGGAAACTCTTGGGGCTGAGAGGTTTGGTGAGATTGGGTGACCAAACGCAGACACTTTAAAGTAATACTGCGTGGTACCCATCCCATGGGTCCCAAATCTCCAGGTTCAAGGGCATCTTCCTACATCGAAACCATGCATGAGAAACCCAGAAGAAGTTACACCGTGTGAACGGGAAAGGTTTCTAAAACGCACCTCATTTCTCATCTCCTTGTGCTCGGGTACGCCATTCCAGCCGCTTTACTAGCAATCTCCCACCTTGGAGAATCAGCACCTTTAACCTCCTGTTCCATACAGGTTTCAATTTGTCCTGACTATGTACGGGAAGAGGGAGAACCAATGAGAGACTAGCTCTAGGTGTTGGGACAGGCACAGGTCACTCTATTTTCCCATCAGGAAGAAGAATTAACCGCAAGCTCAGTCTGCTGACTGGAACCAGAATAGGGCCTGAAGGAATCCAGCGCTTTTGCGGCTAGCTCCCACAAAAGCGAGTTGAAAAATGGAGCTCAGGGGCACTGCAACTCACAAACCTGCAGAGTTATAAATGTTAACTCTCGTCCACAAATAGATTGAGGGAAAGCAACGAAGAGGATTTGAACGCAAGGCAGAATTGCAGGAAACAAATTTCAGGAGGCAGATTCGAATCACCTTTAAAGCACAGGAAAAGTGGGAAAACCTCGACAATGATGCCCTTGGCCAAAAAGGGCGTATGCGTTTTTTCCTGAATATATTCAGGAAAAAACGCATACGCCCTTTTTGGCCAACCAAGCAACCTGGAAAGGCAAATCAGGGCTACAAAGAAGTCTCGCTTCCCATCGGTCAAAAGGGCCATGCTGAATAAAGTGTCAAAACCAGAAATGCAGGAAAGGCCACGGAGAAACGGGAGCCTTGCTACGCTGATGGGCGGGATGTAAATTGCCAACAGCCACTCTGGAGAAGTGTACGGTGTGTCCTGAAACATTTACAAAACTCAGTTTAGAGAGCATAGGGCACTTCCACTCATGGGCGTATAAATTGGGAAAACTAAAAATCAGCAAGACACAAACACCCCAAAGTTTAGGGCTGCTCTGTTGACAAGAACCTCCACTTTGTTACACCTTAAATATCTCACGAAAGAGAAAAATGGATAAAGAAGTTGTGGTCCATATGTACAATGGAATATCACTCAGCCATGAAATCAACGTCATAAGGCTAGTAGCAGCATGATGAGTGGATTTAGGTACGACGATTCTAAGTGAAATAAGTCACACAGAAAAAGACACTTATCATAAGATATCACTTATAGAGGGAATGTAAAAACCAATACCCTTGAACTGAATTACAAAACAGAACAGAGTCACACGGTTAGAAAACACACTATGGCTGCCTAACGGGAAAGGTGAGGTGGGGTGATGCATAAAACAAGGGTTTCCAATTAGCTCAGATACCGTTCCATAAACCCAATACGTAATAGACAAGACCTACTCCTTGCTCAGGGAACTGGACTCAACACCCCCTATTCACCGCCCAAGAATATATCTGACTAGTAAGAATCTTAAAACCTATGTATTGATATCTCTCTGTAAGTGAGTCAAGTGGGTGTAAAGCTGCATAAACACAGCAGTGAAAAGCAGCTAAACCCCATTATAAAACTCAATTAATTTTAAATACCCGTGAAACAAAGACAGTGAAAGAGAGAGAAATTCTTACAAAATTCGTTCAGGGGCTGTGATGCCACCTGGATTGACCATATCTAGACCCGCAGCTGATTGAGACATAAGGGTGGACACTCTTGGGGCTGAGATGTTTGGTGAGGTTGGGTGAGCAAACGCAGACGCTTTAAAGTAATACTGCGTGGAACCCATCCCATGGGTCCCAAATCTCCAGGTTCAAGGGCATCTTCCTACATCGAAAACATGCATGAGAAACCCAGAAGATGGTCCACCGAGTGATCGGGAAAGTTTTTTAAAACGCACCTCATTTCTCATCTCCTTGTGCTCGGGTTCGCCATTCCAGCCGCTTTACTAGCAATCTCCCTCCTTGGAGAATCAGCACCTTTAACCTCCTGTTCCATACAGGTTGCAATTTGTCCTGAGGATGAACGGGAAGAGGGGGAACCAATGAGAGACTAGCTCTACGTGTTGGGACAGGCAGAGGTCACTCTTTTTTCCCATCAGGAAGAAGAATTAACCACAAGCTCAGTCTGCCGCCCGGAAGCAGAATAGGGCCTAAAGCAATCCTGCGCTTTTGCGGCCAGCTCCCAAGAGAGCGAGTTGAAAAATGGAGCTCAGGGGCACTGCAATTCACAAACCTGCAGACTTATAAATGATAACTCTCGTCTACAAATTTATTGAGGGAAGGCAACAAAGAGGATTTGAAAGCAAGGCAGAATGGCAGGAAACAGATTTCAGGAGGCAGATTCGAATCGCCTTTAAAGCACAGGAAAAGCGGCAAAACCTCGACAATGATGCCCTTGGCCAAAAAGGGCGTATGCGTTTTTTCCTGAATATATTCAGGAAAAAACGCATACGCCCTTTTTGGCCAACCAAGCAACCTGGAAAGGCAAATCAGCGCTACAAAGAAGTCTCGCTTCCCATCGGTCAAAAGGGCCATGCTGAATAAAGGGTCAAAACCAGAAATGCAGGACAGGCCACGGAGAAACGGGAGCCTTGCTACGCTGATGGGCGGGATGTAAATTGCCAACAGCCACTCTGGAGAAGTGTACGGTGTGTCCTGAAACATTTACAAAACTCAGCTTAGAGAGCATAGGGCACTTCCACTCATGGGCGTATACATTGGGAAAACTAAAAATCAGCAAGACACAAGCACCCCAAAGTTTAGGGCTGCTCTGTTGACAAGAACCTCCACTTCGTTACACCTTAAATATCCCAGGAAAGAGAAAAATGGATAAAGATGTTGTGCTCCTTATGTACAATGGAATATCACTCAGCCATGAAATCAACGTCATAAGGCTAGTAGCAGCATGATGAGTGGATTTAGGTACGACGATTCTAATTGAAATAAGTCACACAGAAAAAGACACTTATCATGAGATATCACTTATACAGGGAATGTAAAAACCGCTACCCTTGAACTGAATTACAAAACAGAACAGAGTCACACGGTTAGAAAACACACTATGGCTGCCTAACGGGAAAGGTGAGGTGGGGTGATGCATAAAACAAGGGTTTCAAATTAGCTCAGATACCGTTCCATAAACCCAATATGTAATAGACAAGACCTACTCCTTGCTCAGGGAACTGGACTCAACACCCCCTATTCACCGCCCAAGAATATATCTGACTAGTAATAATCTTAAAACTTATGTATTGATATCTCTCTGTAAGTGAGTCAAGTGGGTGTAAAGCTGCATAAACACAGCAGTGAAAAGCAGCTAAACCCCATTATAAAACTCAATTAATTTTAAAAACCCGTGAAACAAAGACAGTGAAAGAGAGAGAAATTCTTACAAAATTCGTTCAGGGGCTGTGATGCCACCTGGATTGACCATATCTAGACCTGCAGCTGATTGAGACATAAGGGTGGACACTCTTGGGGCTGAGAGGTTTGGTGAGGTTGGGTGAGCAAACACAGACGCTTTAAAGTAATACTGCGTGGTACCCATCCCATGGGTCCCAAATCTCCAGGTTCAAGGGCATCTTCCTACATCGAAAACATGCATGAGAAACCCAGAAGATGGTCCACCGAGTGATCGGGAAAGGTTTCTAAAACGCACCTCATTTCTCATCTCCATGTGCTCGGGTTCGCCATTCCAGCCGCTTTACTAGCAATCTCCCTCCTTGGAGAATCAGCACCTTTAACCTCCTGTTCCATACAGGTTGCAATTTGTCCTGAGGATGAACGGGAAGAGGGGGAACCAATGAGAGACTAGCTCTAGGTGTTGGGACAGGCACAGGTCACTCTATTTTCCCATCAGGAAGAAGAATTAACCACAAGCTCAGTCTGCCGCCCGGAAGCAGAATAGGGCCTAAAGCAATCCTGCGCTTTTGCGGCCAGCTCCCAAGAGAGCGAGTTGAAAAATGGAGCTCAGGGGCACTGCAATTCACAAACCTGCAGACTTATAAATGATAACTCTCGTCTACAAATATATTGAGGGAAGGCAACGACGAGGATTTGAAAGCAAGGCAGAATGGCAGGAAACAGATTTCAGGAGGCAGATTCGAATCGCCTTTAAAGCACAGGAAAAGCGGCAAAGCCTCAACAATGATGCCCTTGGCCAAAAAGGGCGTATGCGTTTTTTCCTGAATATATTCAGGAAAAAACGCATACGCCCTTTTTGGCCAACCAAGCAACCTGGAAAGGCAAATCAGCGCTACAAAGAAGTCTCGCTTCCCATCGGTCAAAAGGGCCATGCTGAATAAAGTGTCAAAACCAGAAATGCAGGACAGGCCACGGAGAAACGGGAGCCTTGCTACGCTGATGGGCGGGATGTAAATTGCCAACAGCCACTCTGGAGAAGTGTACGGTGTGTCCTGAAACATTTACAAAACTCAGCTTAGAGAGCATAGGGCACTTCCACTCATGGGCGTATACATTGGGAAAACTAAAAATCAGCAAGACACAAGCACCCCAAAGTTTAGGGCTGCTCTGTTGACAAGAACCTCCACTTCGTTACACCTTAAATATCCCAGGAAAGAGAAAAATGGATAAAGATGTTGTGCTCCTTATGTACAATGGAATATCACTCAGCCATGAAATCAACGTCATAAGGCTAGTAGCAGCATGATGAGTGGATTTAGGTACGACGATTCTAATTGAAATAAGTCACACAGAAAAAGACACTTATCATGAGATATCACTTATACAGGGAATGTAAAAACCGCTACCCTTGAACTGAATTACAAAACAGAACAGAGTCACACGGTTAGAAAACACACTATGGCTGCCTAACGGGAAAGGTGAGGTGGGGTGATGCATAAAACAAGGGTTTCAAATTAGCTCAGATACCGTTCCATAAACCCAATATGTAATAGACAAGACCTACTCCTTGCTCAGGGAACTGGACTCAACACCCCCTATTCACCGCCCAAGAATATATCTGACTAGTAATAATCTTAAAACTTATGTATTGATATCTCTCTGTAAGTGAGTCAAGTGGGTGTAAAGCTGCATAAAAACAGCAGTGAAAAGCAGCTAAACCCCATTATAAAACTCAATTAATTTTAAAAACCCGTGAAACAAAGACAGTGAAAGAGAGAGAAATTCTTACAAAATTCGTTCAGGGGCTGTGATGCCACCTGGATTGACCATATCTAGACCTGCAGCTGATTGAGACATAAGGGTGGACACTCTTGGGGCTGAGAGGTTTGGTGAGGTTGGGTGAGCAAACACAGACGCTTTAAAGTAATACTGCGTGGTACCCATCCCATGGGTCCCAAATCTCCAGGTTCAAGGGCATCTTCCTACATCGAAAACATGCATGAGAAACCCAGAAGATGGTCCACCGAGTGATCGGGAAAGGTTTCTAAAACGCACCTCATTTCTCATCTCCATGTGCTCGGGTTCGCCATTCCAGCCGCTTTACTAGCAATCTCCCTCCTTGGAGAATCAGCACCTTTAACCTCCTGTTCCATACAGGTTGCAATTTGTCCTGAGGATGAACGGGAAGAGGGGGAACCAATGAGAGACTAGCTCTAGGTGTTGGGACAGGCACAGGTCACTCTATTTTCCCATCAGGAAGAAGAATTAACCACAAGCTCAGTCTGCCGCCCGGAAGCAGAATAGGGCCTAAAGCAATCCTGCGCTTTTGCGGCCAGCTCCCAAGAGAGCGAGTTGAAAAATGGAGCTCAGGGGCACTGCAATTCACAAACCTGCAGACTTATAAATGATAACTCTCGTCTACAAATATATTGAGGGAAGGCAACGACGAGGATTTGAAAGCAAGGCAGAATGGCAGGAAACAGATTTCAGGAGGCAGATTCGAATCGCATTTAAAGCACAGGAAAAGCGGCAAAACCTCGACAATGATGCCCTTGGCCAAAAAGGGCGTATGCGTTTTTTCCTGAATATATTCAGGAAAAAACGCATACGCCCTTTTTGGCCAACCAAGCAACCTGGAAAGGCAAATCAGCGCTACAAAGAAGTCTCGCTTCCCATCGGTCAAAAGGGCCATGCTGAATAAAGGGTCAAAACCAGAAATGCAGGACAGGCCACGGAGAAACGGGAGCCTTGCTACGCTGATGGGCGGGATGTAAATTGCCAACAGCCACTCTGGAGAAGTGTACGGTGTGTCCTGAAACATTTACAAAACTCAGCTTAGAGAGCATAGGGCACTTCCACTCATGGGCGTATACATTGGGAAAACTAAAAATCAGCAAGACACAGGCACCCCAAAGTTTAGGGCTGCTCTGTTGACAAGAACCTCCACTTCGTTACACCTTAAATATTCCAGGAAAGACAAAAATGGATAAAGATGTTGTGCTCCTTATGTACAATGGAATATCACTCAGCCATGAAATCAACGTCATAAGGCTAGTAGCAGCATGATGAGTGGATTTAGGTACGACGATTCTAATTGAAATAAGTCACACAGAAAAAGACACTTATCATGAGATATCACTTATACAGGGAATGTAAAAACCGCTACCCTTGAACTGAATTACAAAACAGAACAGAGTCACACGGTTAGAAAACACACTATGGCTGCCTAACGGGAAAGGTGAGGTGGGGTGATGCATAAAACAAGGGTTTCAAATTAGCTCAGATACCGTTCCATAAACCCAATACGTAATAGACAAGACCTACTCCTTGCTCAGGGAACTGGACTCAACACCCCCTATTCACCACCCAAGAATATATATGACTAGTAAGAATCTTAAAACCTATGTATTGATATCTCTCTGTAAGTGAGTCAAGTGGGTGTAAAGCTGCATAAACACAGCAGTGAAAAGCAGCTAAACCCCATTATAAAACTCAATTAATTTTAAAAACCCGTGAAACAAAGACAGTGATAGAGAGAGAAATTCTTACAAAATTCGTTCAGGGGCTGTGATGCCACCTGGATTGACCATATCTAGACCCGCAGCTGATTGAGACATAAGGGTGGACACTCTTGGGGCTGAGAGGTTTGGTGAGGTTGGGTGAGCAAACGCAGACGCTTTAAAGTAATACTGCGTGGTACCCATCCCATGGTTCCCAAATCTCCAGGTTCAAGTGCATCTTCCTACATCGAAAACATGCATGAGAAACCCAGAAGATGGTCCACCGAGTGATCGGGAAAGTTTTCTAAAACGCACCTCATTTCTCATCTCCTTGTGCTCGGGTTCGCCATTCCAGCCGCTTTACTAGCAATCTCCCTCCTTGGAGAATCAGCACCTTTAACCTCCTGTTCCCTACAGGTTGCTATGTGTTCTGAGGATGAACGGGAAGAGGGGGAACCAATGAGAGACTAGCTCTAGGTGTTGGGACAGGCACAGGTCACTCTTTTTTCCCATCAGGAAGAAGAATTAACCACAAGCTCAGTCTGCCGCCCGGAAGCAGAATAGGGCCTAAAGCAATCCTGCGCTTTTGCGGCCAGCTCCCAAGAGGGCGAATTGAAAAATGGAGCTCAGGGGCACTGCAATTCACAAACCTGCAGACTTATAAATGATAACTCTCGTCTACAAATTTATTGAGGGAAGGCAACAAAGAGGATTTGAAAGCAAGGCAGAATGGCAGGAAACAGATTTCAGGAGGCAGATTCGAATCGCCTTTAAAGCACAGGAAAAGCGGCAAAACCTCGACAATGATTCCCTTGGCAAAAAAGGGCGTATGCGTTTTTTCCTGAATATATTCAGGAAAAAACGCATACGCCCTTTTTGGCCAACCAAGCAACCTGGAAAGGCAAATCAGCGCTACAAAGAAGTCTCGCTTCCCATCGGTCAAAAGGGCCATGCTGAATAAAGGGTCAAAACCAGAAATGCAGGACAGGCCACGGAGAAACGGGAGCCTTGCTACGCTGATGGGCGGGATGTAAATTGCCAACAGCCACTCTGGAGAAGTGTACGGTGTGTCCTGAAACATTTACAAAACTCAGCTTAGAGAGCATAGGGCACTTCCACTCATGGGCGTATACATTGGGAAAACTAAAAATCAGCAAGACACAAGCACCCCAAAGTTTAGGGCTGCTCTGTTGACAAGAACCTCCACTTCGTTACACCTTAAATATCCCAGGAAAGAGAAAAATGGATAAAGATGTTGTGCTCCTTATGTACAATGGAATATCACTCAGCCATGAAATCAACGTCATAAGGCTAGTAGCAGCATGATGAGTGGATTTAGGTACGACGATTCTAAGTGAAATAAGTCACACAGAAAAAGACACTTATCATGAGATATCACTTATAGAGGGAATGTAAAAACCGCTACCCTTGAACTGAATTACAAAACAGAACAGAGTCACACGGTTAGAAAACACACTATGGCTGCCTAACGGGAAAGGTGAGGTGGGGTGATGCATAAAACAAGGGTTTCAAATTAGCTCAGATACCGTTCCATAAACCCAATACGTAATAGACAAGACCTACTCCTTGCTCAGGGAACTGGACTCAACACCCCCTATTCACCGCCCAAGTATATATCTGACTAGTAAGAATCTTAAAACCTATGTATTGATATCTCTCTGTAAGTGAGTCAAGTGGGTGTAAAGCTGCATAAACACAGCAGTGAAAAGCAGCTAAACCCCATTATAAAACTCAATTAATTTTAAAAACCCGTGAAACAAAGACAGTGAAAGAGAGAGAAATTCTTACAAAATTCGTTCAGGGGCTGTGATGCCACCTGGATTGACCATATCTAGACCCGCAGCTGATTGAGACATAAGGGTGGACACTCTTGGGGCTGAGAGTTTTGGTGAGGTTGGGTGAGCAAACACAGACGCTTTAAAGTAATACTGTGTGGTACCCATCCCATGGGTCCCAAATCTCCAGGTTCAAGGGCATCTTCCTACATCGAAAACATGCATGAGAAACCCAGAAGATGGTCCACCGAGTGATCGGGAAAGGTTTCTAAAACGCACCTCATTTCTCATCTCCTTGTGCTCGGGTTCGCCATTCCAGCCGCTTTACTAGCAATCTCCCTCCTTGGGGAATCAGCACCTTTAACCTCCTGTTCCATACAGGTTGCAATTTGTCCTGAGGATGAACGGGAAGAGGGGGAACCAATGAGAGACTAGCTCTAGGTGTTGGGACAGGCACAGGTCACTCTTTTTTCCCATCAGGAAGAAGAATTAACCACAAGCTCAGTCTGCCGCCCGGAAGCAGAATAGGGCCTAAAGCAATCCTGCGCTTTTGCGGCCAGCTCCCAAGAGAGCGAGTTGAAAAATGGAGCTCAGGGGCACTGCAATTCACAAACCTGCAGACTTATAAATGATAACTCTCGTCTACAAATATATTGAGGGAAGGCAACAAAGAGGATTTGAAAGCAAGGCAGAATGGCAGGAAACAGATTTCAGGAGGCAGATTCGAATCGCCTTTAAAGCACAGGAAAAGCGGCAATACCTCGACAATGATGCCCTTGGCCAAAAAGGGCGTATGCGTTTTTTCCTGAATATATTCAGGAAAAAACGCATACGCCCTTTTTGGCCAACCAAGCAACCTGGAAAGGCAAATCAGCGCTACAAAGAAGTCTCGCTTCCCATCGGTCAAAAGGGCCATGCTGAATAAAGGGTCAAAACCAGAAATGCAGGACAGGCCACGGAGAAACGGGAGCCTTGCTACGCTGATGGGCGGGATGTAAATTGCCAACAGCCACTCTGGAAAAGTGTACGGTGTGTCCTGAAACATTTACAAAACTCAGCTTAGAGAGCATAGGGCACTTCCACTCATGGGCGTATACATTGGGAAAACTAAAAATCAGCAAGACACAAGCACCCCAAAGTTTAGGGCTGCTCTGTTGACAAGAACCTCCACTTCGTTGCACCTTAAATATCCCAGGAAAGAGAAAAATGGATAAAGATGTTGTGCTCCTTATGTACAATGGAATATCACTCAGCCATGAAATCAACGTCATAAGGCTAGTAGCAGCATGATGAGTGGATTTAGGTACGACCATTCTAAGTGAAATAAGTCACACAGAAAAAGACACTTATCATAAGATATCACTTATAGAGGGAATGTAAAAACCGCTACGCTTGAACTGAATTACAAAACAGAACAGAGTCACACGGTTAGAAAACTCACTATGGCTGCTTAACGGGAAAGGTGAGGTGGGGTGATGCATAAAACAAGGGTTTCAAATTAGCTCAGATACCGTTCCATAAACCCAATACGTAATAGACAAGACCTACTCCTTGCTCAGTGAACTGGACTCAACACCCCCTATTCACCGCCCAAGAATGTATCTGACTAGTCAGAATCTTAAATCCCATGTATTGATATCTCTCTGTAAGTCAGTCAAGTGGGTGTAAAGCGGCATAAACACAGCAGTGAAAAGCAGCTAAACCCCATTATAAAAAATAATTACTTTTAAAAACCCGTGAAGCAAAGACAATGAAAGAGAGAGAAATTCTTATAAAATTCGTTCAGGGGCTGTGATGCCACCTGGATTCACCATATCTAGACCCACACCTGATTGAGACATAAGGGTGGAAACTCTTGGGGCTGAGAGGTTTGGTGAGATTGGGTGACCAAACGCAGACACTTTAAAGTAATACTGCGTGGTACCCATCCCATGGGTCCCAAATCTCCAGGTTCAAGGGCATCTTCCTACATCGAAACCATGCATGAGAAACCCAGAAGAAGTTACACCGTGTGAACGGGAAAGGTTTCTAAAACGCACCTCATTTCTCATCTCCTTGTGCTCGGGTACGCCATTCCAGCCGCTTTACTAGCAATCTCCCACCTTGGAGAATCAGCACCTTTAACCTCCTGTTCCATACAGGTTTCAATTTGTCCTGACTATGTACGGGAAGAGGGAGAACCAATGAGAGACTAGCTCTAGGTGTTGGGACAGGCACAGGTCACTCTATTTTCCCATCAGGAAGAAGAATTAACCGCAAGCTCAGTCTGCTGACTGGAACCAGAATAGGGCCTGAAGGAATCCAGCGCTTTTGCGGCTAGCTCCCACAAAAGCGAGTTGAAAAATGGAGCTCAGGGGCACTGCAACTCACAAACCTGCAGAGTTATAAATGTTAACTCTCGTCCACAAATAGATTGAGGGAAAGCAACGAAGAGGATTTGAACGCAAGGCAGAATTGCAGGAAACAAATTTCAGGAGGCAGATTCGAATCACCTTTAAAGCACAGGAAAAGTGGGAAAACCTCGACAATGATGCCCTTGGCCAAAAAGGGCGTATGCGTTTTTTCCTGAATATATTCAGGAAAAAACGCATACGCCCTTTTTGGCCAACCAAGCAACCTGGAAAGGCAAATCAGGGCTACAAAGAAGTCTCGCTTCCCATCGGTCAAAAGGGCCATGCTGAATAAAGTGTCAAAACCAGAAATGCAGGAAAGGCCACGGAGAAACGGGAGCCTTGCTACGCTGATGGGCGGGATGTAAATTGCCAACAGCCACTCTGGAGAAGTGTACGGTGTGTCCTGAAACATTTACAAAACTCAGTTTAGAGAGCATAGGGCACTTCCACTCATGGGCGTATAAATTGGGAAAACTAAAAATCAGCAAGACACAAACACCCCAAAGTTTAGGGCTGCTCTGTTGACAAGAACCTCCACTTTGTTACACCTTAAATATCTCACGAAAGAGAAAAATGGATAAAGAAGTTGTGGTCCATATGTACAATGGAATATCACTCAGCCATGAAATCAACGTCATAAGGCTAGTAGCAGCATGATGAGTGGATTTAGGTACGACGATTCTAAGTGAAATAAGTCACACAGAAAAAGACACTTATCATAAGATATCACTTATAGAGGGAATGTAAAAACCAATACCCTTGAACTGAATTACAAAACAGAACAGAGTCACACGGTTAGAAAACACACTATGGCTGCCTAACGGGAAAGGTGAGGTGGGGTGATGCATAAAACAAGGGTTTCCAATTAGCTCAGATACCGTTCCATAAACCCAATACGTAATAGACAAGACCTACTCCTTGCTCAGGGAACTGGACTCAACACCCCCTATTCACCGCCCAAGAATATATCTGACTAGTAAGAATCTTAAAACCTATGTATTGATATCTCTCTGTAAGTGAGTCAAGTGGGTGTAAAGCTGCATAAACACAGCAGTGAAAAGCAGCTAAACCCCATTATAAAACTCAATTAATTTTAAATACCCGTGAAACAAAGACAGTGAAAGAGAGAGAAATTCTTACAAAATTCGTTCAGGGGCTGTGATGCCACCTGGATTGACCATATCTAGACCCGCAGCTGATTGAGACATAAGGGTGGACACTCTTGGGGCTGAGATGTTTGGTGAGGTTGGGTGAGCAAACGCAGACGCTTTAAAGTAATACTGCGTGGAACCCATCCCATGGGTCCCAAATCTCCAGGTTCAAGGGCATCTTCCTACATCGAAAACATGCATGAGAAACCCAGAAGATGGTCCACCGAGTGATCGGGAAAGTTTTTTAAAACGCACCTCATTTCTCATCTCCTTGTGCTCGGGTTCGCCATTCCAGCCGCTTTACTAGCAATCTCCCTCCTTGGAGAATCAGCACCTTTAACCTCCTGTTCCATACAGGTTGCAATTTGTCCTGAGGATGAACGGGAAGAGGGGGAACCAATGAGAGACTAGCTCTACGTGTTGGGACAGGCAGAGGTCACTCTTTTTTCCCATCAGGAAGAAGAATTAACCACAAGCTCAGTCTGCCGCCCGGAAGCAGAATAGGGCCTAAAGCAATCCTGCGCTTTTGCGGCCAGCTCCCAAGAGAGCGAGTTGAAAAATGGAGCTCAGGGGCACTGCAATTCACAAACCTGCAGACTTATAAATGATAACTCTCGTCTACAAATTTATTGAGGGAAGGCAACAAAGAGGATTTGAAAGCAAGGCAGAATGGCAGGAAACAGATTTCAGGAGGCAGATTCGAATCGCCTTTAAAGCACAGGAAAAGCGGCAAAACCTCGACAATGATGCCCTTGGCCAAAAAGGGCGTATGCGTTTTTTCCTGAATATATTCAGGAAAAAACGCATACGCCCTTTTTGGCCAACCAAGCAACCTGGAAAGGCAAATCAGCGCTACAAAGAAGTCTCGCTTCCCATCGGTCAAAAGGGCCATGCTGAATAAAGGGTCAAAACCAGAAATGCAGGACAGGCCACGGAGAAACGGGAGCCTTGCTACGCTGATGGGCGGGATGTAAATTGCCAACAGCCACTCTGGAGAAGTGTACGGTGTGTCCTGAAACATTTACAAAACTCAGCTTAGAGAGCATAGGGCACTTCCACTCATGGGCGTATACATTGGGAAAACTAAAAATCAGCAAGACACAAGCACCCCAAAGTTTAGGGCTGCTCTGTTGACAAGAACCTCCACTTCGTTACACCTTAAATATCCCAGGAAAGAGAAAAATGGATAAAGATGTTGTGCTCCTTATGTACAATGGAATATCACTCAGCCATGAAATCAACGTCATAAGGCTAGTAGCAGCATGATGAGTGGATTTAGGTACGACGATTCTAATTGAAATAAGTCACACAGAAAAAGACACTTATCATGAGATATCACTTATACAGGGAATGTAAAAACCGCTACCCTTGAACTGAATTACAAAACAGAACAGAGTCACACGGTTAGAAAACACACTATGGCTGCCTAACGGGAAAGGTGAGGTGGGGTGATGCATAAAACAAGGGTTTCAAATTAGCTCAGATACCGTTCCATAAACCCAATATGTAATAGACAAGACCTACTCCTTGCTCAGGGAACTGGACTCAACACCCCCTATTCACCGCCCAAGAATATATCTGACTAGTAATAATCTTAAAACTTATGTATTGATATCTCTCTGTAAGTGAGTCAAGTGGGTGTAAAGCTGCATAAACACAGCAGTGAAAAGCAGCTAAACCCCATTATAAAACTCAATTAATTTTAAAAACCCGTGAAACAAAGACAGTGAAAGAGAGAGAAATTCTTACAAAATTCGTTCAGGGGCTGTGATGCCACCTGGATTGACCATATCTAGACCTGCAGCTGATTGAGACATAAGGGTGGACACTCTTGGGGCTGAGAGGTTTGGTGAGGTTGGGTGAGCAAACACAGACGCTTTAAAGTAATACTGCGTGGTACCCATCCCATGGGTCCCAAATCTCCAGGTTCAAGGGCATCTTCCTACATCGAAAACATGCATGAGAAACCCAGAAGATGGTCCACCGAGTGATCGGGAAAGGTTTCTAAAACGCACCTCATTTCTCATCTCCATGTGCTCGGGTTCGCCATTCCAGCCGCTTTACTAGCAATCTCCCTCCTTGGAGAAGCAGCACCTTTAACCTCCTGTTCCATACAGGTTGCAATTTGTCCTGAGGATGAACGGGAAGAGGGGGAACCAATGAGAGACTAGCTCTAGGTGTTGGGACAGGCACAGGTCACTCTTTTTTCCCATCAGGAAGAAGAATTAACCACAAGCTCAGTCTGCCGCCCGGAAGCAGAATAGGGCCTAAAGCAATCCTGCGCTTTTGCGGCCAGCTCCCAAGAGAGCGAGTTGAAAAATGGAGCTCAGGGGCACTGCAATTCACAAACCTGCAGACTTATAAATGATAACTCTCGTCTACAAATTGATTGAGGGAAGGCAACAAAGAGGATTTGAAAGCAAGGCAGAATGGCAGGAAACAGATTTCAGGAGGCAGATTCGAATCGCCTTTAAAGCACAGGAAAAGCGGCAAAACCTCGACAATGATGCCCTTGGCCAAAAAGGGCGTATGCGTTTTTTCCTGAATATATTCAGGAAAAAACGCATACGCCCTTTTTGGCCAACCAAGCAACCTGGAAAGGCAAATCAGCGCTACAAAGAAGTCTCGCTTCCCATCGGTCAAAAGGGCCATGCTGAATAAAGGGTCAAAACCAGAAATGCAGGACAGGCCACGGAGAAACGGGAGCCTTGCTACGCTGATGGGCGGGATGTAAATTGCCAACAGCCACTCTGGAAAAGTGTACGGTGTGTCCTGAAACATTTACAAAACTCAGCTTAGAGAGCATAGGGCACTTCCACTCATGGGCGTATACATTGGGAAAACTAAAAATCAGCAAGACACAAGCACCCCAAAGTTTAGGGCTGCTCTGTTGACAAGAACCTCCACTTCGTTGCACCTTAAATATCCCAGAAAAGAGAAAAATGGATAAAGATGTTGTGCTCCTTATGTACAATGGAATATCACTCAGCCATGAAATCAACGTCATAAGGCTAGTAGCAGCATGATGAGTGGATTTAGGTACGACGATTCTAAGTGAAATAAGTCACACAGAAAAAGACACTTATCATAAGATATCACTTATAGAGGGAATGTAAAAACCGCTACGCTTGAACTGAATTACAAAACAGAACAGAGTCACACGGTTAGAAAACTCACTATGGCTGCTTAACGGGAAAGGTGAGGTGGGGTGATGCATAAAACAAGGGTTTCAAATTAGCTCAGATACCGTTCCATAAACCCAATACGTAATAGACAAGACCTACTCCTTGCTCAGTGAACTGGACTCAACACCCCCTATTCACCGCCCAAGAATGTATCTGACTAGTCAGAATCTTAAATCCCATGTATTGATATCTCTCTGTAAGTCAGTCAAGTGGGTGTAAAGCGGCATAAACACAGCAGTGAAAAGCAGCTAAACCCCATTATAAAAAATAATTACTTTTAAAAACCCGTGAAGCAAAGACAATGAAAGAGAGAGAAATTCTTATAAAATTCGTTCAGGGGCTGTGATGCCACCTGGATTCACCATATCTAGACCCACACCTGATTGAGACATAAGGGTGGAAACTCTTGGGGCTGAGAGGTTTGGTGAGATTGGGTGACCAAACGCAGACACTTTAAAATAATACTGCGTGGTACCCATCCCATGGGTCCCAAATCTCCAGGTTCAAGGGCATCTTCCTACATCGAAACCATGCATGAGAAACCCAGAAGAAGTTACACCGTGTGAACGGGAAAGGTTTCTAAAACGCACCTCATTTCTCATCTCCTTGTGCTCGGGTACGCCATTCCAGCCGCTTTACTAGCAATCTCCCACCTTGGAGAATCAGCACCTTTAACCTCCTGTTCCATACAGGTTTCAATTTGTCCTGACTATGTACGGGAAGAGGGAGAACCAATGAGAGACTAGCTCTAGGTGTTGGGACAGGCACAGGTCACTCTATTTTCCCATCAGGAAGAAGAATTAACCGCAAGCTCAGTCTGCTGACTGGAACCAGAATAGGGCCTGAAGGAATCCAGCGCTTTTGCGGCTAGCTCCCAAAAAAGCGAGTTGAAAAATGGAGCTCAGGGGCACTGCAACTCACAAACCTGCAGAGTTATAAATGTTAACTCTCGCCCACAAATAGATTGAGGGAAAGCAACGAAGAGGATTTGAACGCAAGGCAGAATTGCAGGAAACAAATTTCAGGAGGCAGATTCGAATCACCTTTAAAGCACAGGAAAAGTGGGAAAACCTCGACAATGATGCCCTTGGCCAAAAAGGGCGTATGCGTTTTTTCCTGAATATATTCAGGAAAAAACGCATACGCCCTTTTTGGCCAACCAAGCAACCTGGAAAGGCAAATCAGGGCTACAAAGAAGTCTCGCTTCCCATCGGTCAAAAGGGCCATGCTGAATAAAGTGTCAAAACCAGAAATGCAGGAAAGGCCACGGAGAAACGGGAGCCTTGCTACGCTGATGGGCGGGATGTAAATTGCCAACAGCCACTCTGGAGAAGTGTACGGTGTGTCCTGAAACATTTACAAAACTCAGTTTAGAGAGCATAGGGCACTTCCACTCATGGGCGTATAAATTGGGAAAACTAAAAATCAGCAAGACACAAACACCCCAAAGTTTAGGGCTGCTCTGTTGACAAGAACCTCCACTTTGTTACACCTTAAATATCTCACGAAAGAGAAAAATGGATAAAGAAGTTGTGGTCCATATGTACAATGGAATATCACTCAGCCATGAAATCAACGTCATAAGGCTAGTAGCAGCATGATGAGTGGATTTAGGTACGACGATTCTAAGTGAAATAAGTCACACAGAAAAAGACACTTATCATAAGATATCACTTATAGAGGGAATGTAAAAACCAATACCCTTGAACTGAATTACAAAACAGAACAGAGTCACACGGTTAGAAAACACACTATGGCTGCCTAACGGGAAAGGTGAGGTGGGGTGATGCATAAAACAAGGGTTTCAAATTAGCTCAGATACCGTTCCATAAACCCAATACGTAATAGACAAGACCTACTCCTTGCTCAGGGAACTGGACTCAACACCCCCTATTCACCGCCCAAGAATATATCTGAGTAGTAAGAATCTTAAAACCTATGTATTGATATCTCTCTGTAAGTGAGTCAAGTGGGTGTAAAGCTGCATAAACACAGCAGTGAAAAGCAGCTAAACCCCATTATAAAACTCAATTAATTTTAAATACCCGTGAAACAAAGACAGTGAAAGAGAGAGAAATTCTTACAAAATTCGTTCAGGGGCTGTGATGCCACCTGGATTGACCATATCTAGACCCGCAGCTGATTGAGACATAAGGGTGGACACTCTTGGGGCTGAGATGTTTGGTGAGGTTGGGTGAGCAAACGCAGACGCTTTAAAGTAATACTGCGTGGTACCCATCCCATGGGTCCCAAATCTCCAGGTTCAAGGGCATCTTCCTACATCGAAAACATGCATGAGAAACCCAGAAGATGGTCCACCGAGTGATCGGGAAAGTTTTTTAAAACGCACCTCATTTCTCATCTCCTTGTGCTCGGGTTCGCCATTCCAGCCACTTTACTAGCAATCTCCCTCCTTGGAGAATCAGCACCTTTAACCTCCTGTTCCATACAGGTTGCAATTTGTCCTGAGGATGAACGGGAAGAGGGGGAACCAATGAGAGACTAGCTCTACGTGTTGGGACAGGCAGAGGTCACTCTTTTTTCCCATCAGGAAGAAGAATTAACCACAAGCTCAGTCTGCCGCCCGGAAGCAGAATAGGGCCTAAAGCAATCCTGCGCTTTTGCGGCCAGCTCCCAAGAGAGCGAGTTGAAAAATGGAGCTCAGGGGCACTGCAATTCACAAACCTGCAGACTTATAAATGATAACTCTCGTCTACAAATTGATTGAGGGAAGGCAACAAAGAGGATTTGAAAGCAAGGCAGAATGGCAGGAAACAGATTTCAGGAGGCAGATTCGAATCGCCTTTAAAGCACAGGAAAAGCGGCAAAACCTCGACAATGATGCCCTTGGCCAAAAAGGGCGTATGCGTTTTTTCCTGAATATATTCAGGAAAAAACGCATACGCCCTTTTTGGCCAACCAAGCAACCTGGAAAGGCAAATCAGCGCTACAAAGAAGTCTCGCTTCCCATCGGTCAAAAGGGCCATGCTGAATAAAGGGTCAAAACCAGAAATGCAGGACAGGCCACGGAGAAACGGGAGCCTTGCTACGCTGATGGGCGGGATGTAAATTGCCAACAGCCACTCTGGAGAAGTGTACGGTGTGTCCTGAAACATTTACAAAACTCAGCTTAGAGAGCATAGGGCACTTCCACTCATGGGCGTATACATTGGGAAAACTAAAAATCAGCAAGACACAAGCACCCCAAAGTTTAGGGCTGCTCTGTTGACAAGAACCTCCACTTCGTTACACCTTAAATATCCCAGGAAAGAGAAAAATGGATAAAGATGTTGTGCTCCTTATGTACAATGGAATATCACTCAGCCATGAAATCAACGTCATAAGGCTAGTAGCAGCATGATGAGTGGATTTAGGTACGACGATTCTAATTGAAATAAGTCACACAGAAAAAGACACTTATCATGAGATATCACTTATACAGGGAATGTAAAAACCGCTACCCTTGAACTGAATTACAAAACAGAACAGAGTCACACGGTTAGAAAACACACTATGGCTGCCTAACGGGAAAGGTGAGGTGGGGTGATGCATAAAACAAGGGTTTCAAATTAGCTCAGATACCGTTCCATAAACCCAATATGTAATAGACAAGACCTACTCCTTGCTCAGGGAACTGGACTCAACACCCCCTATTCACCGCCCAAGAATATATCTGACTAGTAATAATCTTAAAACTTATGTATTGATATCTCTCTGTAAGTGAGTCAAGTGGGTGTAAAGCTGCATAAACACAGCAGTGAAAAGCAGCTAAACCCCATTATAAAACTCAATTAATTTTAAAAACCCGTGAAACAAAGACAGTGAAAGAGAGAGAAATTCTTACAAAATTCGTTCAGGGGCTGTGATGCCACCTGGATTGACCATATCTAGACCTGCAGCTGATTGAGACATAAGGGTGGACACTCTTGGGGCTGAGAGGTTTGGTGAGGTTGGGTGAGCAAACACAGACGCTTTAAAGTAATACTGCGTGGTACCCATCCCATGGGTCCCAAATCTCCAGGTTCAAGGGCATCTTCCTACATCGAAAACATGCATGAGAAACCCAGAAGATGGTCCACCGAGTGATCGGGAAAGGTTTCTAAAACGCACCTCATTTCTCATCTCCATGTGCTCGGGTTCGCCATTCCAGCCGCTTTACTAGCAATCTCCCTCCTTGGAGAATCAGCACCTTTAACCTCCTGTTCCATACAGGTTGCAATTTGTCCTGAGGATGAACGGGAAGAGGGGGAACCAATGAGAGACTAGCTCTAGGTGTTGGGACAGGCACAGGTCACTCTATTTTCCCATCAGGAAGAAGAATTAACCACAAGCTCAGTCTGCCGCCCGGAAGCAGAATAGGGCCTAAAGCAATCCTGCGCTTTTGCGGCCAGCTCCCAAGAGAGCGAGTTGAAAAATGGAGCTCAGGGGCACTGCAATTCACAAACCTGCAGACTTATAAATGATAACTCTCGTCTACAAATATATTGAGGGAAGGCAACGACGAGGATTTGAAAGCAAGGCAAAATTGCAGGAAACAGATTTCAGGAGGCAGATTCGAATCGCCTTTAAAGCACAGGAAAAGCGGCAATACCTCGACAATGATGCCCTTGGCCAAAAAGGGCGTATGCGTTTTTTCCTGAATATATTCAGGAAAAAACGCATACGCCCTTTTTGGCCAACCAAGCAACCTGGAAAGGCAAATCAGCGCTACAAAGAAGTCTCGCTTCCCATCGGTCAAAAGGGCCATGCTGAATAAAGGGTCAAAACCAGAAATGCAGGACAGGCCACGGAGAAACGGGAGCCTTGCTACGCTGATGGGCGGGATGTAAATTGCCAACAGCCACTCTGGAGAAGTGTACGGTGTGTCCTGAAACATTTACAAAACTCAGCTTAGACAGCATAGGGCACTTCCACTCATGGGCGTATACATTGGGAAAACTAAAAATCAGCAAGACACAAGCACCCCAAAGTTTAGGGCTGCTCTGTTGACAAGAACCTCCACTTCGTTACACCTTAAATATTCCAGGAAAGACAAAAATGGATAAAGATGTTGTGCTCCTTATGTACAATGGAATATCACTCAGCCATGAAATCAACGTCATAAGGCTAGTAGCAGCATGATGAGTGGATTTAGGTACGACGATTCTAATTGAAATAAGTCACACAGAAAAAGACACTTATCATGAGATATCACTTATACAGGGAATGTAAAAACCGCTACCCTTGAACTGAATTACAAAACAGAACAGAGTCACACGGTTAGAAAACACACTATGGCTGCCTAACGGGAAAGGTGAGGTGGGGTGATGCATAAAACAAGGGTTTCAAATTAGCTCAGATACCGTTCCATAAACCCAATACGTAATAGACAAGACCTACTCCTTGCTCAGGGAACTGGACTCAACACCCCCTATTCACCACCCAAGAATATATCTGACTAGTAAGAATCTTAAAACCTATGTATTGATATCTCTCTGTAAGTGAGTCAAGTGGGTGTAAAGCTGCATAAACACAGCAGTGAAAAGCAGCTAAACCCCATTATAAAACTCAATTAATTTTAAAAACCCGTGAAACAAAGACAGTGATAGAGAGAGAAATTCTTACAAAATTCGTTCAGGGGCTGTGATGCCACCTGGATTGACCATATCTAGACCCGCAGCTGATTGAGACATAAGGGTGGACACTCTTGGGGCTGAGAGGTTTGGTGAGGTTGGGTGAGCAAACGCAGACGCTTTAAAGTAATACTGCGTGGTACCCATCCCATGGTTCCCAAATCTCCAGGTTCAAGTGCATCTTCCTACATCGAAAACATGCATGAGAAACCCAGAAGATGGTCCACCGAGTGATCGGGAAAGTTTTCTAAAACGCACCTCATTTCTCATCTCCTTGTGCTCGGGTTCGCCATTCCAGCCGCTTTACTAGCAATCTCCCTCCTTGGAGAATCAGCACCTTTAACCTCCTTTTCCATACAGGTTGCAATTTGTCCTGAGGATGAAGGGGAAGAGGGGGAACCAATGAGACACTAGCTCTACGTGTTGGGACAGGCACAGGTCACTCTTTTTTCCCATCAGGAAGAAGAATTAACCACAAGCTCAGTCTGCCGCCCGGAAGCAGAATAGGGCCTAAAGCAATCCTGCGCTTTTGCGGCAGGCTCTCCCAAGAGAGCGAGTTGAAAAATGGAGCTCAGGGGCACTGCAATTCACAAACCTGCAGAGTTATAAATGATAACTCTCGTCTACAAATATATTGAGGGAAGGCAACGAAGAGGATTTGAAAGCAAGGCAGAATTGCAGGAAACAGATTTCAGGAGGCAGATTCGAATCGCCTTTAAAGCACAGGAAAAGCGGCAAAACCTCGACAATGATGCCCTTGGCCAAAAAGGGCGTATGCGTTTTTTCCTGAATATATTCAGGAAAAAACGTACACGCCTTTTTTGGCCGTCCAAGCATCCTGGAAAGGCAAATCAGCGGTACAAAGAAGTTTCGCTTCCCATCGGTCAATAGGGACATGCTGAATAAAGTGTCAAAACCAAAAACGCAGGACAGGCCATGGAGAAACGGAAGCCTTGCTACGCTGATGGGCGGGATGTAAATTGCCAACAGCCACTCTGGAGAATTGTACGGTGTGTCCTGAAACATCTACAAAACTCAGCCTAGAGAGCATAGGGCACTACCACTCATGGGCGTATAAATTGGGAAAACCAAAAATCAGCAAGACACAAGCACCCCAAAGTTTAGGGCTGCTCTGTTGACAAGAACCTCCACTTCGTTGCACCTTAAATATCCCAGGAAAGAGAAAAATGGATAAAGAAGTTGTGGTACTTATGTACAATGGAATATCACTCAGCCATGAAATCAACGTCATAAGGCTAGTAGCAGCATGATGAGTGGATTTAGGTACGACGATTCTAAGTGAAATAAGTCACACAGAAAAAGACACTTATCATAAGATATCACTTATAGAGGGAATGTAAAAACCGCTACGCTTGAACTGAATTACAAAACAGAACAGAGTCACACGGTTAGAAAACACACTATGGCTGCTTAACGGGAAAGGTGAGGTGGGGTGATGCATAAAACAAGGGTTTCAAATTAGCTCAGATACCGTTCCATAAACCCAATACGTAATAGACAAGACCTACTCCTTGCTCAGTGAACTGGACTCAACACCCCCTATTCACCGCCCAAGAATGTATCTGACTAGTAAGAATCTTAAATCCCATGTATTGATATCTCTCTGTAAGTCAGTCAAGTGGGTGTAAAGCGGCATAAACACAGCAGTGAAAAGCAGCTAAACCCCATTATAAAAAATAATTACTTTTAAAAACCCGTGAAGCAAAGACAATGAAAGAGAGAGAAATTCTTATAAAATTCGTTCAGGGGCTGTGATGCCACCTGGATTCACCATATCTAGACCCACACCTGATTGAGACATAAGGGTGGACACTCTTGGGGCTGAGAGGTTTGGTGAGATTGGGTGACCAAACGCAGACACTTTAAAGTAATACTGCGTGGTACCCATCCCATGGGTCCCAAATCTCCAGGTTCAAGGGCATCTTCCTACATCGAAACCATGCATGAGAAACCCAGAAGAAGTTACACCGTGTGAACGGGAAAGGTTTCTAAAACGCACCTCATTTCTCATCTCCTTGTGCTCGGGTACGCCATTCCAGCCGCTTTACTAGCAATCTCCCACCTTGGAGAATCAGCACCTTTAACCTCCTGTTCCATACAGGTTTCAATTTGTCCTGACTATGTACGGGAAGAGGGAGAACCAATGAGAGACTAGCTCTAGGTGTTGGGACAGGCACAGGTCACTCTATTTTCCCATCAGGAAGAAGAATTAACCGCAAGCTCAGTCTGCTGACTGGAACCAGAATAGGGCCTGAAGGAATCCAGCGCTTTTGCGGCTAGCTCCCAAAAAACCGAGTTGAAAAATGGAGCTCAGGGTCACTGCAACTCACAAACCTGCAGAGTTATAAATGTTAACTCTCGTCCACAAATAGATTGAGGGAAAGCAACGAAGAGGATTTGAACGCAAGGCAGAATTGCAGGAAACAAATTTCAGGAGGCAGATTCGAATCGCCTTTAAAGCACAGGAAAAGTGGGAAAACCTCGACAATGATGCACTTGGCCAAAAAGGGCGTATGCGTTTTTTCCTGAATATATTCAGGAAAAAAACGCATACGCCCTTTTTGGCCAACCAAGCAACCTGGAAAGACAAATCAGGGCTACAAAGAAGTCTCGCTTCCCATCGGTCAAAAGGGCCATGCTGAATAAAGTGTCAAAACCAGAAATGCAGGAAAGGCCACGGAGAAACGGGAGCCTTGCTACGCTGATGGGCGGGATGTAAATTGCCAACAGCCACTCTGGAGAAGTGTACGGTGTGTCCTGAAACATTTACAAAACTCAGCTTAGAGAGCATAGGGCACTTCCACTCATGGGCGTATAAATTGGGAAAACTAAAAATCAGCAAGACACAAGCACCCCAAAGTTTAGGGCTGCTCTGTTGACAAGAACCTCCACTTTGTTACACCTTAAATATCCCACGAAAGAGAAAAATGGATAAAGAAGTTGTGGTCCTTATGTAAAATGGAATATCACTCAGCCATGAAATCAACGTCATAAGGCTAGTAGCAGCATGATGAGTGGATTTAGGTACGACGATTCTAAGTCAAATAAGTCACACAGAAAAAGACACTTATCATAAGATATCACTTATAGAGGGAATGTAAAAACCAATACCCTTGAACTGAATTACAAAACAGAACAGAGTCACACGTTTAGAAAACACACTATGGCTGCCTAACGGGAAAGGTGAGGTGGGGTGATGCATAAAACAAGGGTTTCAAATTAGCTCAGATACCGTTCCATAAACCCAATATGTAATAGAGAAGACCTACTCCTTGCTCAGTGAACTGGACTCAACACCCCCTATTCACCGCCCAAGAATATATCTGACTAGTAAGAATCTTAAAACCTATGTATTGATATCTCTCTGTAAGTGAGTCAAGTGGGTGTAAAGCTGCATAAACACAGTAGTGAAAAGCAGCTAAACCCCATTATAAAACTCAATTAATTTTAAAAACCCGTGAAACAAAGACAGTGAAAGAGAGAGAAATTCTTACAAAATTCGTTCAGGGGCTGTGATGCCACCTGGATTGACCATATCCAGACCTGCATCTGATTGAGACATAAGGGTGGACACTCTTGGGGCTGAGAGGTTTGGTGAGGTTGGGTGAGTAAACGCAGACGCTTTAAAGTAATACTGCGTGGTACCCATCCCATGGGTCCCAAATCTCCAGGTTCAAGGGCATCTTCCTACATCGAAAACATGCATGAGAAACCCAGAAGATGGTCCACCGAGTGATCAGGAAAGGTTTCTAAAACACACCTCATTTCTCATCTCCTTGTGCTCGGGTTCGCCATTCCAGCCGCTTTACTAGCAATCTCCCTCCTTGGAGAATCAGCACCTTTAACCTCCTGTTCCATACAGGTTGCAATTTGTCCTGAGGATGAACGGGAAGAGGGGGAACCAATGAGAGACTAGCTCTAGGTGTTGGGACAGGCACAGGTCACTCTTTTTTCCCATCAGGAAGAAGAATTAACCACAAGCTCAGTCTGCCGCCCGGAAGCAGAATAGGGCTTAAAGCAATCCTGCGCTTTTGCGGCCAGCTCCCAAGAGAGCGAGTTGAAAAATGGAGCTCAGGGGCACTGCAATTCACAAACCTGCAGAGTTATAAATGATAACTCTCGTCTACAAATATATTGAGGGAAGGCAACGAAGAGGATTTGAAAGCAAGGCAGAATTGCAGGAAACAGATTTCAGGAGGCAGATTCGAATCGCCTTTAAAGCACAGGAAAAGCGGCAAAACCTCGACAATGATGCCCTTGGCCAAAAAGGGCGTATGCGTTTTTTCCTGAATATATTCAGGAAAAAACGTACACGCCTTTTTTGGCCGTCCAAGCATCCTGGAAAGGCAAATCAGCGGTACAAAGAAGTTTCGCTTCCCATCGGTCAATAGGGACATGCTGAATAAAGTGTCAAAACCAAAAACGCAGGACAGGCCATGGAGAAACGGAAGCCTTGCTACGCTGATGGGCGGGATGTAAATTGCCAACAGCCACTCTGGAGAATTGTACGGTGTGTCCTGAAACATCTACAAAACTCAGCCTAGAGAGCATAGGGCACTACCACTCATGGGCGTATAAATTGGGAAAACCAAAAATCAGCAAGACACAAGCACCCCAAAGTTTAGGGCTGCTCTGTTGACAAGAACCTCCACTTCGTTGCACCTTAAATATCCCAGGAAAGAGAAAAATGGATAAAGAAGTTGTGGTACTTATGTACAATGGAATATCACTCAGCCAAGAAATCAACGTCATAAGGCTAGTAGCAGCATGATGAGTGGATTTAGGTACGACGATTCTAAGTGAAATAAGTCACACAGAAAAAGACACTTATCATAAGATATCACTTATAGAGGGAATGTAAAAACCGCTACGCTTGAACTGAATTACAAAACAGAACAGAGTCACACGGTTAGAAAACACACTATGGCTGCTTAACGGGAAAGGTGAGGTGGGGTGATGCATAAAACAAGGGTTTCAAATTAGCTCAGATACCGTTCCATAAACCCAATACGTAATAGACAAGACCTACTCCTTGCTCAGTGAACTGGACTCAACACCCCCTATTCACCGCCCAAGAATGTATCTGACTAGTAAGAATCTTAAATCCCATGTATTGATATCTCTCTGTAAGTCAGTCAAGTGGGTGTAAAGCGGCATAAACACAGCAGTGAAAAGCAGCTAAACCCCATTATAAAAAATAATTACTTTTAAAAACCCGTGAAGCAAAGACAATGAAAGAGAGAGAAATTCTTATAAAATTCGTTCAGGGGCTGTGATGCCACCTGGATTCACCATATCTAGACCCACACCTGATTGAGACATAAGGGTGGACACTCTTGGGGCTGAGAGGTTTGGTGAGATTGGGTGACCAAACGCAGACACTTTAAAGTAATACTGCGTGGTACCCATCCCATGGGTCCCAAATCTCCAGGTTCAAGGGCATCTTCCTACATCGAAACCATGCATGAGAAACCCAGAAGAAGTTACACCGTGTGAACGGGAAAGGTTTCTAAAACGCACCTCATTTCTCATCTCCTTGTGCTCGGGTACGCCATTCCAGCCGCTTTACTAGCAATCTCCCACCTTGGAGAATCAGCACCTTTAACCTCCTGTTCCATACAGGTTTCAATTTGTCCTGACTATGTACGGGAAGAGGGAGAACCAATGAGAGACTAGCTCTAGGTGTTGGGACAGGCACAGGTCACTCTATTTTCCCATCAGGAAGAAGAATTAACCGCAAGCTCAGTCTGCTGACTGGAACCAGAATAGGGCCTGAAGGAATCCAGCGATTTTGCGGCTAGCTCCCAAAAAACCGAGTTGAAAAATGGAGCTCAGGGTCACTGCAACTCACAAACCTGCAGAGTTATAAATGTTAACTCTCGTCCACAAATAGATTGAGGGAAAGCAACGAAGAGGATTTGAACGCAAGGCAGAATTGCAGGAAACAAATTTCAGGAGGCAGATTCGAATCGCCTTTAAAGCACAGGAAAAGTGGGAAAACCTCGACAATGATGCACTTGGCCAAAAAGGGCGTATGCGTTTTTTCCTGAATATATTCAGGAAAAAAACGCATACGCCCTTTTTGGCCAACCAAGCAACCTGGAAAGACAAATCAGGGCTACAAAGAAGTCTCGCTTCCCATCGGTCAAAAGGGCCATGCTGAATAAAGTGTCAAAACCAGAAATGCAGGAAAGGCCACGGAGAAACGGGAGCCTTGCTACGCTGATGGGCGGGATGTAAATTGCCAACAGCCACTCTGGAGAAGTGTACGGTGTGTCCTGAAACATTTACAAAACTCAGCTTAGAGAGCATAGGGCACTTCCACTCATGGGCGTATAAATTGGGAAAACTAAAAATCAGCAAGACACAAGCACCCCAAAGTTTAGGGCTGCTCTGTTGACAAGAACCTCCACTTTGTTACACCTTAAATATCCCACGAAAGAGAAAAATGGATAAAGAAGTTGTGGTCCTTATGTAAAATGGAATATCACTCAGCCATGAAATCAACGTCATAAGGCTAGTAGCAGCATGATGAGTGGATTTAGGTACGACGATTCTAAGTCAAATAAGTCACACAGAAAAAGACACTTATCATAAGATATCACTTATAGAGGGAATGTAAAAACCAATACCCTTGAACTGAATTACAAAACAGAACAGAGTCACACGTTTAGAAAACACACTATGGCTGCCTAACGGGAAAGGTGAGGTGGGGTGATGCATAAAACAAGGGTTTCAAATTAGCTCAGATACCGTTCCATAAACCCAATATGTAATAGAGAAGACCTACTCCTTGCTCAGTGAACTGGACTCAACACCCCCTATTCACCGCCCAAGAATATATCTGACTAGTAAGAATCTTAAAACCTATGTATTGATATCTCTCTGTAAGTGAGTCAAGTGGGTGTAAAGCTGCATAAACACAGTAGTGAAAAGCAGCTAAACCCCATTATAAAACTCAATTAATTTTAAAAACCCGTGAAACAAAGACAGTGAAAGAGAGAGAAATTCTTACAAAATTCGTTCAGGGGCTGTGATGCCACCTGGATTGACCATATCCAGACCTGCATCTGATTGAGACATAAGGGTGGACACTCTTGGGGCTGAGAGGTTTGGTGAGGTTGGGTGAGTAAACGCAGACGCTTTAAAGTAATACTGCGTGGTACCCATCCCATGGGTCCCAAATCTCCAGGTTCAAGGGCATCTTCCTACATCGAAAACATGCATGAGAAACCCAGAAGACGGTACACCGAGTGATCGGGAAAGGTTTCTAAAACGCACCTCATTTCTCATCTCCTTGTGCTCGGGTTCGCCATTCCAGCCGCTTTACTAGCAATCTCCCTCCTTGGAGAATCAGCACCTTTAACCTCCTGTTCCATACAGGTTGCAATTTGTCCTGAGGATGAACGGGAAGAGGGGGAACCAATGAGAGACTAGCTCTAGGTGTTGGGACAGGCACAGGTCACTCTATTTTCCCATCAGGAAGAAGAATTAACCACAAGCTCAGTCTGCCGCCCGGAAGCAGAATAGGGCCTAAAGCAATCCTGCGCTTTTGCGGCCAGCTCCCAAGAGAGCGAGTTGAAAAATGGAGCTCAGGGGCACTGCAATTCACAAACCTGCAGACTTATAAATGATAACTCTCGTCTACAAATTTATTGAGGGAAGGCAACAAAGAGGATTTGAAAGCAAGGCAGAATGGCAGGAAACAGATTTCAGGAGGCAGATTCGAATCGCCTTTAAAGCACAGGAAAAGCGGCAAAACCTCGACAATGATGCCCTTGGCCAAAAAGGGCGTATGCGTTTTTTCCTGAATATATTCAGGAAAAAACGCATACGCCCTTTTTGGCCAACCAAGCAACCTGGAAAGGCAAATCAGCGCTACAAAGAAGTATCGCTTCCCATCGGTCAAAAGGGCCATGCTGAATAAAGTGTCAAAACCAGAAATGCAGGACAGGTCACGGAGAAACGGGAGCCTTGCTACGCTGATGGGCGGGATTTAAATTGCCAACAGCCACTCTGGAGAAGTGTACGGTGTGTCCTGAAACATTTACAAAACTCAGCTTAGAGAGCATAGGGCACTTCCACTCATGGGCGTATAAATTGGGAAAAGTAAAAATCAGCAAGACACAAGCACCCCAAAGTTTAGGGCTGCTCTGTTGACAAGAATCTCCACATCGTTACACCTTAAATATCCCAGGAAAGAGAAAAATGGATAAAGAAGTTGTGGTCCTTATGTACAATGGAACATCAGTCAGCCATGAAATCAACGTCATAAGGCTAGTAGCAGCATGATGAGTGGATTTAGGTACGACGATTCTAAGTCAAATAAGTCACACAGAAAAAGACACTTATCATAAGATATCACTTATAGAGGGAATGTAAAAACCGCTACCCTTGAACTGAATTACAAAACAGAACAGAGTCACACGGTTAGAAAACACACTATGGCTGCCTAACGGGAAAGGTGAGGTGGGGTGATGCATAAAACAAGGGTTTCAAATTAGCTCAGATACCGTTCCATAAACCCAATAAGTAATAGACAAGACCTACTCCTTGCTCAGGGAACTGGACTCAACACCCCCTATTCACCGCCCAAGAATATATCTGACTAGTAAGAATCTTAAATCCCATGTATTGATATCTCTCTGTAAGTCAGTCAAGTGGGTGTAAAGCGGCATAAACACAGCAGTGAAAAGCAGCTAAACCCCATTATAAAAAATAATTACTTTTAAAAACCCGTGAAGCAAAGACAATGAAAGAGAGAGAAATTCTTATAAAATTCGTTCAGGGGCTGTGATGCCACCTGGATTCACCATATCTAGACCCACACCTGATTGAGACATAAGGGTGGACACTCTTGGGGCTGAGAGGTTTGGTGAGATTGGGTGACCAAACGCAGACACTTTAAAGTAATACTGCGTGGTACCCATCCCATGGGTCCCAAATCTCCAGGTTCAAGGGCATCTTCCTACATCGAAACCATGCATGAGAAACCCAGAAGAAGTTACACCGTGTGAACGGGAAAGGTTTCTAAAACGCACCTCATTTCTCATCTCCTTGTGCTCGGGTACGCCATTCCAGCCGCTTTACTAGCAATCTCCCACCTTGGAGAATCAGCACCTTTAACCTCCTGTTCCATACAGGTTTCAATTTGTCCTGACTATGTACGGGAAGAGGGAGAACCAATGAGAGACTAGCTCTAGGTGTTGGGAAGGCACAGGTCACTCTATTTTCCCATCAGGAAGAAGAATTAACCACAAGCTCAGTCTGCCGCCCGGAAGCAGAATAGGGCCTAAAGCAATCCTGCGCTTTTGCGGCCAGCTCCCAAGAGAGCGAGTTGAAAAATGGAGCTCAGGGGCACTGCAATTCACAAACCTGCAGACTTATAAATGATAACTCTCGTCTACAAATATATTGAGGGAAGGCAACGAAGAGGATTTGAAAGCAAGGCAGAATTGCAGGAAACAGATTTCAGGAGGCAGATTCGAATCGCCTTTAAAGCACAGGAAAAGCGGCAAAACCTCGACAATGATGCCCTTGGCCAAAAAGGGCGTATGCGTTTTTTCCTGAATATATTCAGGAAAAAACGCATACGCCCTTTTTGGCCAACCAAGCAACCTGGAAAGGCAAATCAGCGCTACAAAGAAGTCTCGCTTCCCATCGGTCAAAAGGGCCATGCTGAATAAAGGGTCAAAACCAGAAATGCAGGACAGGCCACGGAGAAACGGGAGCCTTGCTACGCTGATGGGCGGGATGTAAATTGCCAACAGCCACTCTGGAGAAGTGTACGGTGTGTCCTGAAACATTTACAAAACTCAGCTTAGAGAGCATAGGGCACTTCCACTCATGGGCGTATACATTGGGAAAACTAAAAATCAGCAAGACACAAGCACCCCAAAGTTTAGGGCTGCTCTGTTGACAAGAACCTCCACTTCGTTACACCTTAAATATTCCAGGAAAGACAAAAATGGATAAAGATGTTGTGCTCCTTATGTACAATGGAATATCACTCAGCCATGAAATCAACGTCATAAGGCTAGTAGCAGCATGATGAGTGGATTTAGGTACGACGATTCTAATTGAAATAAGTCACACAGAAAAAGACACTTATCATGAGATATCACTTATACAGGGAATGTAAAAACCGCTACCCTTGAACTGAATTACAAAACAGAACAGAGTCACACGGTTAGAAAACACACTATGGCTGCCTAACGGGAAAGGTGAGGTGGGGTGATGCATAAAACAAGGGTTTCAAATTAGCTCAGATACCGTTCCATAAACCCAATACGTAATAGACAAGACCTACTCCTTGCTCAGGGAACTGGACTCAACACCCCCTATTCACCACCCAAGAATATATCTGACTAGTAAGAATCTTAAAACCTATGTATTGATATCTCTCTGTAAGTGAGTCAAGTGGGTGTAAAGCTGCATAAACACAGCAGTGAAAAGCAGCTAAACCCCATTATAAAACTCAATTAATTTTAAAAACCCGTGAAACAAAGACAGTGATAGAGAGAGAAATTCTTACAAAATTCGTTCAGGGGCTGTGATGCCACCTGGATTGACCATATCTAGACCCGCAGCTGATTGAGACATAAGGGTGGACACTCTTGGGGCTGAGAGGTTTGGTGAGGTTGGGTGAGCAAACGCAGACGCTTTAAAGTAATACTGCGTGGTACCCATCCCATGGTTCCCAAATCTCCAGGTTCAAGTGCATCTTCCTACATCGAAAACATGCATGAGAAACCCAGAAGATGGTCCACCGAGTGATCGGGAAAGTTTTCTAAAACGCACCTCATTTCTCATCTCCTTGTGCTCGGGTTCGCCATTCCAGCCGCTTTACTAGCAATCTCCCTCCTTGGAGAATCAGCACCTTTAACCTCCTGTTCCATACAGGTTGCAATTTTTCCTGAGGATGAAGGGGAAGAGGGGGAACCAATGAGAGACTAGCTCTACGTGTTGGGACAGGCACAGGTCACTCTTTTTTCCCATCAGGAAGAAGAATTAACCACAAGCTCAGTCTGCCGCCCGGAAGCAGAATAGGGCCTAAAGCAATCCTGCGCTTTTGCGGCCAGCTCCCAAGAGAGCGAGTTGAAAAATGGAGCTCAGGGGCACTGCAATTCACAAACCTGCAGACTTATAAATGATAACTCTCGTCTACAAATTGATTGAGGGAAGGCAACAAAGAGGATTTGAAAGCAAGGCAGAATGGCAGGAAACAGATTTCAGGAGGCAGATTCGAATCGCCTTTAAAGCACAGGAAAAGCGGCAAAACCTCGACAATGATGCCCTTGGCCAAAAAGGGCGTATGCGTTTTTTCCTGAATATATTCAGGAAAAAACGCATACGCCCTTTTTGGCCAACCAAGCAACCTGGAAAGGCAAATCAGCGCTACAAAGAAGTCTCGCTTCCCATCGGTCAAAAGGGCCATGCTGAATAAAGTGTCAAAACCAGAAATGCAGGACAGGCCACGGAGAAACGGGAGCCTTGCTACGCTGATGGGCGGGATTTAAATTGCCAACAGCCACTCTGGAGAAGTGTACGGTGTGTCCTGAAACATTTACAAAACTCAGCTTAGAGAGCATAGGGCACTTCCACTCATGGGCGTATAAATTGGGAAAACTAAAAATCAGCAAGACACAAGCACCCCAAAGTTTAGGGCTGCTCTTTTGACAAGAATCTCCACATCGTTACACCTTAAATATCCCAGGAAAGAGAAAAATGGATAAAGAAGTTGTGGTCCTTATGTACAATGGAACATCACTCAGCCATGAAATCAACGTCATAAGGCTAGTAGCAGCATGATGAGTGGATTTAGGTACGACGATTCTAAGTCAAATAAGTCACACAGAAAAAGACACTTATCATAAGATATCACTTATAGAGGGAATGTAAAAACCGCTACCCTTGAACTGAATTACAAAACAGAACAGAGTCACACGGTTAGAAAACACACTATGGCTGCCTAACGGGAAAGGTGAGGTGGGGTGATGCATAAAACAAGGGTTTCAAATTAGCTCAGATACCGTTCCATAAACCCAATAAGTAATAGACAAGACCTACTCCTTGCTCAGGGAACTGGACTCAACACCCCCTATTCACCGCCCAAGAATATATCTGACTAGTAAGAATCTTAAAACCTATGTATTGATATCTCTCTGTAAGTGAGTCAAGTGGGTGTAAAGCTGCATAAACACAGCAGTGAAAAGCAGCTAAACCCCATTATAAAACTCAATTAATTTTAAAAACCCGTGAAACAGAGACAGTGAAAGAGAGAGAAATTCTTACAAAATTCGTTCAGGGGCTGTGATGCCACCTGGATTGACCATATCTAGACCTGCAGCTGATTGAGACATAAGGGTGGACACTCTTGGGGCTGAGAGGTTTGGTGAGGTTGGGTGAGCAAACGCAGACGCTTTAAAGTAATACTGCGTGGTACCCATCCCATGGGTCCCAAATCTCCAGGTTCAAGGGCATCTTCCTACATCGAAAACATGCATGAGAAACCCAGAAGATGGTCCACCGAGTGATCAGGAAAGGTTTCTAAAACACACCTCATTTCTCATCTCCTTGTGCTCGGGTTCGCCATTCCAGCCGCTTTACTAGCAATCTCCCTTTTTGGAGAATCAGCACCTTTAACCTCCTGTTCCATACAGGTTGCAATTTGTCCTGAGGATGAACGGGAAGAGGGGGAACCAATGAGAGACTAGCTCTAGGTGTTGGGACAGGCACAGGTCACTCTTTTTTCCCATCAGGAAGAAGAATTAACCACAAGCTCAGTCTGCCGCCCGGAAGCAGAATAGGGCTTAAAGCAATCCTGCGCTTTTGCGGCCAGCTCCCAAGAGAGCGAGTTGAAAAATGGAGCTCAGGGGCACTGCAATTCACAAACCTGCAGAATTATAAATGATAACTCTCGTCTACAAATATATTGAGGGAAGGCAACGAAGAGGATTTGAAAGCAAGGCAGAATTGCAGGAAACAGATTTCAGGAGGCAGATTCGAATCGCCTTTAAAGCACAGGAAAAGCGGCAAAACCTCGACAATGATGCCCTTGGCCAAAAAGGGCGTATGCGTTTTTTCCTGAATATATTCAGGAAAAAACGTACACGCCTTTTTTGGCCGTCCAAGCATCCTGGAAAGGCAAATCAGCGGTACAAAGAAGTTTCGCTTCCCATCGGTCAATAGGGACATGCTGAATAAAGTGTCAAAACCAAAAACGCAGGACAGGCCATGGAGAAACGGAAGCCTTGCTACGCTGATGGGCGGGATGTAAATTGCCAACAGCCACTCTGGAGAATTGTACGGTGTGTCCTGAAACATCTACAAAACTCAGCCTAGAGAGCATAGGGCACTACCACTCATGGGCGTATAAATTGGGAAAACCAAAAATCAGCAAGACACAAGCACCCCAAAGTTTAGGGCTGCTCTGTTGACAAGAACCTCCACTTCGTTGCACCTTAAATATCCCAGGAAAGAGAAAAATGGATATAGAAGTTGTGGTCCTTATGTACAATGGAATATCACTCAGCCATGAAATCAACGTCATAAGGCTAGTAGCAGCATGATGAGTGGATTTAGGTACGACGATTCTAAGTGAAATAAGTCACACAGAAAAAGACACTTATCATAAGATATCACTTATAGAGGGAATGTAAAAACCGCTACGCTTGAACTGAATTACAAAACAGAACAGAGTCACACGGTTAGAAAACACACTATGGCTGCTTAACGGGAAAGGTGAGGTGGGGTGATGCATAAAACAAGGGTTTCAAATTAGCTCAGATACCGTTCCATAAACCCAATACGTAATAGACAAGACCTACTCCTTGCTCAGTGAACTGGACTCAACACCCCCTATTCACCGCCCAAGAATGTATCTGACTAGTAAGAATCTTAAATCCCATGTATTGATATCTCTCTGTAAGTCAGTCAAGTGGGTGTAAAGCGGCATAAACACAGCAGTGAAAAGCAGCTAAACCCCATTATAAAAAATAATTACTTTTAAAAACCCGTGAAGCAAAGACAATGAAAGAGAGAGAAATTCTTATAAAATTCGTTCAGGGGCTGTGATGCCACCTGGATTCACCATATCTAGACCCACACCTGATTGAGACATAAGGGTGGACACTCTTGGGGCTGAGAGGTTTGGTGAGATTGGGTGACCAAACGCAGACACTTTAAAGTAATACTGCGTGGTACCCATCCCATGGGTCCCAAATCTCCAGGTTCAAGGGCATCTTCCTACATCGAAACCATGCATGAGAAACCCAGAAGAAGTTACACCGTGTGAACGGGAAAGGTTTCTAAAACGCACCTCATTTCTCATCTCCTTGTGCTCGGGTACGCCATTCCAGCCGCTTTACTAGCAATCTCCCACCTTGGAGAATCAGCACCTTTAACCTCCTGTTCCATACAGGTTTCAATTTGTCCTGACTATGTACGGGAAGAGGGAGAACCAATGAGAGACTAGCTCTAGGTGTTGGGACAGGCACAGGTCACTCTATTTTCCCATCAGGAAGAAGAATTAACCGCAAGCTCAGTCTGCTGACTGGAACCAGAATAGGGCCTGAAGGAATCCAGCGCTTTTGCGGCTAGCTCCCAAAAAACCGAGTTGAAAATTGGAGCTCAGGGTCACTGCAACTCACAAACCTGCAGAGTTATAAATGTTAACTCTCGTCCACAAATAGATTGAGGGAAAGCAACGAAGAGGATTTGAACGCAAGGCAGAATTGCAGGAAACAAATTTCAGGAGGCAGATTCGAATCGCCTTTAAAGCACAGGAAAAGTGGGAAAACCTCGACAATGATGCCCTTGGCCAAAAAGGGCGTATGCGTTTTTTCCTGAATATATTCAGGAAAAAACGCATACGCCCTTTTTGGCCAACCAAGCAACCTGGAAAGACAAATCAGGGCTACAAAGAAGTCTCGCTTCCCATCGGTCAAAAGGGCCATGCTGAATAAAGTGTCAAAACCAGAAATGCAGGAAAGGCCACGGAGAAACGGGAGCCTTGCTACGCTGATGGGCGGGATGTAAATTGCCAACAGCCACTCTGGAGAAGTGTACGGTGTGTCCTGAAACATTTACAAAACTCAGCTTAGAGAGCATAGGGCACTTCCACTCATGGGCGTATAAATTGGGAAAACTAAAAATCAGCAAGACACAAGCACCCCAAAGTTTAGGGCTGCTCTGTTGACAAGAACCTCCACTTTGTTACACCTTAAATATCCCACGAAAGAGAAAAATGGATAAAGAAGTTGTGGTCCTTATGTACAATGGAATATCACTCAGCCATGAAATCAACGTCATAAGGCTAGTAGCAGCATGATGAGTGGATTTAGGTACGACGATTCTAAGTGAAATAAGTCACACAGAAAAAGACACTTATCATAAGATATCACTTATAGAGGGAATGTAAAAACCAATACCCTTGAACTGAATTACAAAACAGAACAGAGTCACACGTTTAGAAAACACACTATGGCTGCCTAACGGGAAAGGTGAGGTGGGGTGATGCATAAAACAAGGGTTTCAAATTAGCTCAGATACCGTTCCATAAACCCAATATGTAATAGAGAAGACCTACTCCTTGCTCAGTGAACTGGACTCAACACCCCCTATTCACCGCCCAAGAATATATCTGACTAGTAAGAATCTTAAAACCTATGTATTGATATCTCTCTGTAAGTGAGTCAAGTGGGTGTAAAGCTGCATAAACACAGTAGTGAAAAGCAGCTAAACCCCATTATAAAACTCAATTAATTTTAAAAACCCGTGAAACAAAGACAGTGAAAGAGAGAGAAATTCTTACAAAATTCGTTCAGGGGCTGTGATGCCACCTGGATTGACCATATCCAGACCTGCATCTGATTGAGACATAAGGGTGGACACTCTTGGGGCTGAGAGGTTTGGTGAGGTTGGGTGAGCAAACGCAGACGCTTTAAAGTAATACTGCGTGGTACCCATCCCATGGGTCCCAAATCTCCAGGTTCAAGGGCATCTTCCTACATCGAAAACATGCATGAGAAACCCAGAAGATGGTCCACCGAGTGATCGGGAAAGTTTTCTAAAACGCACCTCATTTCTCATCTCCTTGTGCTCGGGTTCGCCATTCCAGCCGCTTTACTAGCAATCTCCCTCCTTGGAGAATCAGCACCTTTAACCTCCTGTTCCATACAGGTTGCAATTTGTCCTGAGGATGAACGGGAAGAGGGGGAACCAATGAGAGACTAGCTCTACGTGTTGGGACAGGCACAGGTCACTCTTTTTTCCCATCAGGAAGAAGAATTAACCACAAGCTCAGTCTGCCGCCCGGAAGCAGAATAGGGCCTAAAGCAATCCTGCGCTTTTGCGGCCAGCTCCCAAGAGAGCGAGTTGAAAAATGGAGCTCAGGGGCACTGCAATTCACAAACCTGCAGACTTATAAATGATAACTCTCGTCTACAAATTGATTGAGGGAAGGCAACAAAGAGGATTTGAAAGCAAGGCAGAATGGCAGGAAACAGATTTCAGGAGGCAGATTCGAATCGCCTTTAAAGCACAGGAAAAGCGGCAAAACCTCGACAATGATGCCCTTGGCCAAAAAGGGCGTATGCGTTTTTTCCTGAATATATTCAGGAAAAAACGCATACGCCCTTTTTGGCCAACCAAGCAACCTGGAAAGGCAAATCAGCGCTACAAAGAAGTCTCGCTTCCCATCGGTCAAAAGGGCCATGCTGAATAAAGGGTCAAAACCAGAAATGCAGGACAGGCCACGGAGAAACGGGAGCCTTGCTACGCTGATGGGCGGGATGTAAATTGCCAACAGCCACTCTGGAGAAGTGTACGGTGTGTCCTGAAACATTTACAAAACTCAGCTTAGAGAGCATAGGGCACTTCCACTCATGGGCGTATACATTGGGAAAACTAAAAATCAGCAGGACACAAGCACCCCAAAGTTTAGGGCTGCTCTGTTGACAAGAACCTCCACTTCGTTACACCTTAAATATCCCAGGAAAGAGAAAAATGGATAAAGAAGTTGTGGTCCTTATGTACAATGGAATATCACTCAGCCATGAAATCAACGTCATAAGGCTAGTAGCAGCATGATGAGTGGATTTAGGTACGACGATTCTAAGTGAAATAAGTCACACAGAAAAAGACACTTATCATAAGATATCACTTATAGAGGGAATGTAAAAACCGCTACCCTTGAACTGAATTACAAAACAGAACAGAGTCACACGGTTAGAAAACACACTATGGTTGCCTAACGGGAAAGGTGAGGTGGGGTGATGCATAAAACAAGGGTTTCAAATTAGCTCAGATACCATTCCATAAACCCAATACGTAATAGACAAGACCTACTCCTTGCTCAGGGAACTGGACTCAACATCCCCTATTCACCGCCCAAGAATATATCTGACTAGTAAGAATCTTAAAACCTATGTATTGATATCTCTCTGTAAGTGAGTCAAGTGGGTGTAAAGCTGCATAAACACAGCAGTGAAAAGCAGCTAAACCCCATTATAAAACTCAATTAATTTTAAAAACCCGTGAAACAAAGACAGTGAAAGAGAGAGAAATTCTTACAAAATTCGTTCAGGGGCTGTGATGCCACCTGGATTGACCATATCTAGACCTGCAGCTGATTTAGACATAAGGGTGGACACTCTTGGGGCTGACAGGTTTGGTGAGGTTGGGTGAGCAAACGCAGACGCTTTAAAGTAATACTGCGTGGTACCCATCCCATGGGTCCCAAATCTCCAGGTTCAAGGGCATCTTCCTACATGGAAAACATGCATGAGAAACCCAGAAGATGGTCCACCGAGTGATCGGGAAAGGTTTCTAAAACGCACCTCATTTCTCATCTCCTTGTGCTCGGGTTCGCCATTCCAGCCGCTTTACTAGCAATCTCCCTCCTTGGAGAATCAGCACCTTTAACCTCCTGTTCCATACAGGTTGCAATTTGTCCTGAGGATGAACGGGAAGAGGGGGAACCAATGAGAGACTAGCTCTAGGTGTTGGGACAGGCACAGGTCACTATATTTTCCCATCAGGAAGAAGAATTAACCGCAGGCTCAGTCTGCCGCCCGGAACCAGAATAGGGCCTGAAGCAATCCTGCGCTTTTGCGGCTAGCTCCCAAAACAGCGAGTTGAAAAATGGAGCTCAGGGGCACTGCAATTCACAAACCTGCAGAGTTATAAATGTTAACTCTCGTCCACAAATAGATTGAGGAAACGCAACGAAGAGGATTTGAAAGCAAGGCAGAATTGCAGGAAACAGATTTCAGGAGGCAGATTCGAATCGCCTTTAAAGCACAGGAAAAGCGGCAAAACCTCGACAATGATGCCCTTGGCCAAAAAGGGCGTATGCGTTTTTTCCTGAATATATTCAGGAAAAAACGCATACGCCCTTTTTGGCCAACCAAGCAACCTGGAAAGGCAAATCAGGGCTACAAAGAAGTCTCGCTTCCCATTGGTCAAAAGGGCCATGCTGAATAAAGTGTCAAAACCAGAAATGCAGGAAAGGCCACGGAGAAGCGGGAGCCTTGCTACGCTGATGGGCGGGATGTAAATTGCCAACAGCCACTCTGGAGAAGTGTACGGTGTGTCCTGAAACATTTACAAAACTCAGCTTAGAGAGCATAGGGCACTTCCACTCATGGGCGTATAAAATGGGAAAACTAAAAATCAGCAAGACACAAGCACCCCAAAGTTTAGGGCTGCTCTGTTGACAAGAACCTGCACTTTGTTACACCTTAAATATCCCACGAAAGAGAAAAAAGGATAAAGAAGTTCTGGTCCTTATGTACAATGGAATATCACTCAGCCATGAAATCAACGTCATAAGGCTAGTAGCAGCATGATGAGTGGATTTAGGTACGACGATTCTAAGTGAAATAAGTCACACAGAAAAAGACACTTATCATAAGATATCACTTATAGAGGGAATGTAAAAACCAATACCCTTGAACTGAATTACAAAACAGAACAGAGTCACACGTTTAGAAAACACACTATGGCTGCCTAACGGGAAAGGTGAGGTGGGGTGATGCATAAAACAAGGGTTTCAAATTAGCTCAGATACCGTTCCAAAAACCCAATATGTAATAGACAAGACCTACTCCTTGCTCAGTGAACTGGACTCAACACCCCCTATTCACCGCCCAAGAATATATCTGACTAGAAAGAATCTTAAAACCTATGTATTCTTATCTCTCTGTAAGTGAGTCAAGTGAGTGTAAAGCTGCATAAACACAGCAGTGAAAAGCAGCTAAACCCCATTATAAAACTCAATTAATTTTAAAAACCCGTGAAACAAAGACAGTGAAAGAGAGAGAAATTCTTACAAAATTCGTTCAGGGGCTGTGATGCCACCTGGGTTGACCATATCTAGACCTGCAGCTGATTGAGACATAAGGGTGGACACTCTTGGGGCTGAGAGGTTTGGTGACGTTGGGTGAGCAAACGCAGACGCTTTAAAGTAATACTGCGTGGTACCATCCCATGGGTCCCAAATCTCCAGGTTCAAGGGCATCTTCCTACATCGAAAACATGCATGAGAAACCCAGAAGGCGGTACACCGAGTGATCGGGAAAGGTTTCTAAAACGCACCTCATTTCTCATCTCCTTGTGCTCGGGTTCGCCATTCCAGCCGCTTTACTAGCAATCTCCCTCCTTAGAGAATCAGCAGCTTTAACCTCCTGTTCCGTACAGGTTGCAATGTGTTCTGAGGATGAACGGGAAGAGGGGGAACCAATGAGAGACTAGCTCTAGGTGTTGCGACAGGCACAGATCACTCTATTTTCCCATCAGGAAGAAGAATTAACCACAGGCTCAGTCTGCCGCCCGGATGCAGAATAGGGCCTAAAGCAATCCTGCGCTTTTTCGGCCAGCTCCCAAGAGAGCGAGTTGAAAAATGGAGCTCAGGGGCACTGCAATTCACAAACCTGCAGAATTATAAATGATAACTCTCGTCTAAAAATATATTGAGGGAAGGCAACAAAGAGGATTTGAAAGCAAGGCAGAATTGCAGGAAACAGATTTCAGGAGGCAGATTCGAATCGCCTTTAAAGCACAGGAAAAGCGGCAAAACCTCGACAATGATGCCCTTGGCCAAAAAGGGCGTATGCGTTTTTTCCTGAATATATTCAGGAAAAAACGTACACGCCCTTTTTGGCCGTCCAAGCATCCTGGAAAGGCAAATCAGCGGTACAAAGAAGTCTCGCTTCCCATCGGTCAAAAGGGACATGCTGAATAAAGTGTCAAAACCAAAAACGCAGGACAGGCCATGGAGAAACAGAAGCCTTGCTACGCTGATGGGCAGGATGTAAATTGCCAACAGCCACTCTGGAGAATTGTACGGTGTGTCCTGAAACATCTACAAAACTCAGCTTAGAGAGCATAGGGCACTTCCACTCATGGGCGTATAAATTGGGAAAACCAAAAATCAGCAAGACACAAGCACCCCAAAGTTTAGGGCTGCTCTGTTGACAAGAACCTCCACTTTGTTACACCTTAAATATCCCAGGAAAGAGAAAAATGGATAAAGAAGTTGTGGTCCTTATGTACAATGGAATATCACTCAGCCATGAAATCAACGTCATAAGGCTAGTAGCAGCATGATGAGTGGATTTAGGTACGACGATTCTAAGTGAAATAAGTCACACAGAAAAAGACACTTATCATAAGATATCACTTATAGAGGGAATGTAAAAACCGCTACCCTTGAACTGAATTACAACACAGAACAGAGTCACACGTTTAGAAAACAAACTATGGCTGCCTAACGGGAAAGGTGAGGTGGGGTGATGCATAAAACAAGGGTTTCAAATTAGCTCAGATACCGTTCCATAAACCCAATATGTAATAGACAAGACCTACTCCTTGCTCAGTGAACTGGACTCAACACCCCCTACTCACTGCCCAAGAATATACCTGACTAGTAAGAATCTTAAAACCTATGTATTGATATCTCTCTGTAAGTGAGTCAAGTGGGTGTAAAGCTGCATAAACACAGCAGTGAAAAGCAGCTAAACCCCATTATAAAACTCAATTAATTTTAAAAACCCGTGAAGCAAAGACAGTGAAAGAGAGAGAAATTCTTACAAAATTCGTTCAGGGGCTGTGATGCCACCTGGATTGACCATATCTAGACCTGCAGCTGATTGAGACATAAGGGTGGACACTCTTGGGGCTGACAGGTTTGGTGAGGTTGGGTGAGCAAACGCAGACGCTTTAAAGTAATACTGCGTGGTACCCATCCCATGGGTCCCAAATCTCCAGGTTCAAGGGCATCTTCCTACATGGAAAACATGCATGAGAAACCCAGAAGATGGTCCACCGAGTGATCGGGAAAGGTTTCTAAAACGCACCTCATTTCTCATCTCCTTGTGCTCGGGTTCGCCATTCCAGCCGCTTTACTAGCAATCTCCCTCCTTGGAGAATCAGCACCTTTAACCTCCTGTTCCATACAGGTTGCAATTTGTCCTGAGGATGAACGGGAAGAGGGGGAACCAATGAGAGACTAGCTCTAGGTGTTGGGACAGGCACAGGTCACTATATTTTCCCATCAGGAAGAAGAATTAACCGCAGGCTCAGTCTGCTGACCGGAACCAGAATAGGGCCTGAAGCAATCCTGCGCTTTTGCGGCTAGCTCCCAAAACAGCGAGTTGAAAAATGGAGCTCAGGGGCACTGCAATTCACAAACCTGCAGAGTTATAAATGTTAACTCTCGTCCACAAATAGATTGAGGAAACGCAACGAAGAGGATTTGAAAGCAAGGCAGAATTGCAGGAAACAGATTTCAGGAGGCAGATTCGAATCGCCTTTAAAGCACAGGAAAAGCGGCAAAACCTCGACAATGATGCCCTTGGCCAAAAAGGGCGTATGCGTTTTTTCCTGAATATATTCAGGAAAAAACGCATACGCCCTTTTTGGCCAACCAAGCAACCTGGAAAGGCAAATCAGGGCTACAAAGAAGTCTCGCTTCCCATTGGTCAAAAGGGCCATGCTGAATAAAGTGTCAAAACCAGAAATGCAGGAAAGGCCACGGAGAAACGGGAGCCTTGCTACGCTGATGGGCGGGATGTAAATTGCCAACAGCCACTCTGGAGAAGTGTACGGTGTGTCCTGAAACATTTACAAAACTCAGCTTAGAGAGCATAGGGCACTTCCACTCATGGGCGTATAAAATGGGAAAACTAAAAATCAGCAAGACACAAGCACCCCAAAGTTTAGGGCTGCTCTGTTGACAAGAACCTCCACTTTGTTACACCTTAAATATCCCACGAAAGAGAAAAATGGATAAAGAAGTTCTGGTCCTTATGTACAATGGAATATCACTCAGCCATGAAATCAACGTCATAAGGCTAGTAGCAGCATGATGAGTGGATTTAGGTACGACGATTCTAAGTGAAATAAGTCACACAGAAAAAGACACTTATCATAAGATATCACTTATAGAGGGAATGTAAAAACCAATACCCTTGAACTGAATTACAAAACAGAACAGAGTCACACGTTTAGAAAACACACTATGGCTGCCTAACGGGAAAGGTGAGGTGGGGTGATGCATAAAACAAGGGTTTCAAATTAGCTCAGATACCGTTCCAAAAACCCAATATGTAATAGACAAGACCTACTCCTTGCTCAGTGAACTGGACTCAACACCCCCTATTCACCGCCCAAGAATATATCTGACTAGAAAGAATCTTAAAACCTATGTATTCTTATCTCTCTGTAAGTGAGTCAAGTGAGTGTAAAGCTGCATAAACACAGCAGTGAAAAGCAGCTAAACCCCATTATAAAACTCAATTAATTTTAAAAACCCGTGAAACAAAGACAGTGAAAGAGAGAGAAATTCTTACAAAATTCGTTCAGGGGCTGTGATGCCACCTGGGTTGACCATATCTAGACCTGCAGCTGATTGAGACATAAGGGTGGACACTCTTGGGGCTGAGAGGTTTGGTGACGTTGGGTGAGCAAACGCAGACGCTTTAAAGTAATACTGCGTGGTACCATCCCTTGGGTCCCAAATCTCCAGGTTCAAGGGCATCTTCCTACATCGAAAACATGCATGAGAAACCCAGAAGGCGGTACACCGAGTGATCGGGAAAGGTTTCTAAAACGCACCTCATTTCTCATCTCCTTGTGCTCGGGTTCGCCATTCCAGCCGCTTTACTAGCAATCTCCCTCCTTAGAGAATCAGCAGCTTTAACCTCCTGTTCCGTACAGGTTGCAATGTGTTCTGAGGATGAACGGGAAGAGGGGGAACCAATGAGAGACTAGCTCTAGGTGTTGCGACAGGCACAGATCACTCTATTTTCCCATCAGGAAGAAGAATTAACCACAGGCTCAGTCTGCCGCCCGGAAGCAGAATAGGGCCTAAAGCAATCCTGCGCTTTTTCGGCCAGCTCCCAAGAGAGCGAGTTGAAAAATGGAGCTCAGGGGCACTGCAATTCACAAACCTGCAGAATTATAAATGATAACTCTCGTCTAAAAATATATTGAGGGAAGGCAACAAAGAGGATTTGAAAGCAAGGCAGAATTGCAGGAAACAGATTTCAGGAGGCAGATTCGAATCGCCTTTAAACCACAGGAAAAGCGGCAAAACCTCGACAATGATGCCCTTGGCCAAAAAGGGCGTATGCGTTTTTTCCTGAATATATTCAGGAAAAAACGTACACGCCCTTTTTGGCCGTCCAAGCATCCTGGAAAGGCAAATCAGCGGTACAAAGAAGCCTCGCTTCCCATCGGTCAAAAGGGACATGCTGAATAAAGTGTCAAAACCAAAAACGCAGGACAGGCCATGGAGAAACAGAAGCCTTGCTACGCTGATGGGCAGGATGTAAATTGCCAACAGCCACTCTGGAGAATTGTACGGTGTGTCCTGAAACATCTACAAAACTCAGCTTAGAGAGCATAGGGCACTTCCACTCATGGGCGTATAAATTGGGAAAACCAAAAATCAGCAAGACACAAGCACCCCAAAGTTTAGGGCTGCTCTGTTGACAAGAACCTCCACTTTGTTACACCTTAAATATCCCAGGAAAGAGAAAAATGGATAAAGAAGTTGTGGTCCTTATGTACAATGGAATATCACTCAGCCATGAAATCAACGTCATAAGGCTAGTAGCAGCATGATGAGTGGATTTAGGTACGACGATTCTAAGTGAAATAAGTCACACAGAAAAAGACACTTATCATAAGATATCACTTATAGAGGGAATGTAAAAACCGCTACCCTTGAACTGAATTACAACACAGAACAGAGTCACACGTTTAGAAAAAACACTATGGCTGCCTAACGGGAAAGGTGAGGTGGGGTGATGCATAAAACAAGGGTTTCAAATTAGCTCAGATACCGTTCCATAAACCCAATATGTAATAGACAAGACCTACTCCTTGCTCAGTGAACTGGACTCAACACCCCCTACTCACTGCCCAAGAATATACCTGACTAGTAAGAATCTTAAAACCTATGTATTGATATCTCTCTGTAAGTGAGTCAAGTGGGTGTAAAGCTGCATAAACACAGCAGTGAAAAGCAGCTAAACCCCATTATAAAACTCAATTAATTTTAAAAACCCGTGAAGCAAAGACAGTGAAAGAGAGAGAAATTCTTACAAAATTCGTTCAGGGGCTGTGATGCCACCTGGATTGACCATATCTAGACCTGCAGCTGATTTAGACATAAGGGTGGACACTCTTGGGGCTGACAGGTTTGGTGAGGTTGGGTGAGCAAACGCAGACGCTTTAAAGTAATACTGCGTGGTACCCATCCCATGGGTCCCAAATCTCCAGGTTCAAGGGCATCTTCCTACATGGAAAACATGCATGAGAAACCCAGAAGATGGTCCACCGAGTGATCGGGAAAGGTTTCTAAAACGCACCTCATTTCTCATCTCCTTGTGCTCGGGTTCGCCATTCCACCGCTTTACTAGCAATCTCCCTCCTTGGAGAATCAGCACCTTTAACCTCCTGTTCCATACAGGTTGCAATTTGTCCTGAGGATGAACGGGAAGAGGGGGAACCAATGAGAGACTAGCTCTAGGTGTTGGGACAGACACAGGTCACTATATTTTCCCATCAGGAAGAAGAATTAACCGCAGGCTCAGTCTGCTGACCGGAACCAGAATAGGGCCTGAAGCAATCCTGCGCTTTTGCGGCTAGCTCCCAAAACAGCGAGTTGAAAAATGGAGCTCAGGGGCACTGCAATTCACAAACCTGCAGAGTTATAAATGTTAACTCTCGTCCACAAATAGATTGAGGAAACGCAACGAAGAGGATTTGAAAGCAAGGCAGAATTGCAGGAAACAGATTTCAGGAGGCAGATTCGAATCGCCTTTAAAGCACAGGAAAAGCGGCAAAACCTTGACAATGATGCCCTTGGCCAAAAAGGGCGTATGCGTTTTTTCCTGAATATATTCAGGAAAAAACGCATACGCCCTTTTTGGCCAACCAAGCAACCTGGAAAGGCAAATCAGGGCTACAAAGAAGTCTCGCTTCCCATTGGTCAAAAGGGCCATGCTGAATAAAGTGTCAAAACCAGAAATGCAGGAAAGGCCACGGAGAAACGGGAGCCTTGCTACGCTGATGGGCGGGATGTAAATTGCCAACAGCCACTCTGGAGAAGTGTACGGTGTGTCCTGAAACATTTACAAAACTCAGCTTAGAGAGCATAGGGCACTTCCACTCATGGGCGTATAAAATGGGAAAACTAAAAATCAGCAAGACACAAGCACCCCAAAGTTTAGGGCTGCTCTGTTGACAAGAACCTCCACTTTGTTACACCTTAAATATCCCACGAAAGAGAAAAATGGATAAAGAAGTTCTGGTCCTTATGTACAATGGAATATCACTCAGCCATGAAATCAACGTCATAAGGCTAGTAGCAGCATGATGAGTGGATTTAGGTACGACGATTCTAAGTGAAATAAGTCACACAGAAAAAGACACTTATCATAAGATATCACTTATAGAGGGAATGTAAAAACCGCTACCCTTGAACTGAATTACAACACAGAACGGAGTCACACGTTTAGAAAACACACTATGGCTGCCTAACGGGAAAGGTGAGGTGGGGTGATGCATAAAACAAGGGTTTCAAATTAGCTCAGATACCGTTCCATAAACCCAATATGTAATAGACAAGACCTACTCCTTGCTCAGTGAACTGGACTCAACACCCCCTACTCACTGCCCAAGAATATACCTGACTAGTAAGAATCTTAAAACCTATGTATTGATATCTCTCTGTAAGTGAGTCAAGTGGGTGTAAAGCTGCATAAACACAGCAGTGAAAAGCAGCTAAACCCCATTATAAAACTCAATTAATTTTAAAAACCCGTGAAGCAAAGACAGTGAAAGAGAGAGAAATTCTTACAAAATTCGTTCAGGGGCTGTGATGCCACCTGGATTGACCATATCTAGACCTGCAGCTGATTGAGACATAAGGGTGGACACTCTTGGGGCTGAGAGGTTTGGTGAGGTTGGGTGAGCAAACGCAGACGCTTTAAAGTAATACTGCGTGGTACCCATCCCATGGGTCCCAAATCTCCAGGTTCAAGGGCATCTTCCTACATGGAAAACATGCATGAGAAACCCAGAAGATGGTCCACCGAGTGATCGGGAAAGGTTTCTAAAACGCACCTCATTTCTCATCTCCTTGTGCTCGGGTTCGCCATTCCAGCCGCTTTACTAGCAATCTCCCTCCTTGGAGAATCAGCACCTTTAACCTCCTGTTCCATACAGGTTGCAATTTGTCCTGAGGATGAACGGGAAGACGGGGAACCAATGAGAGACTAGCTCTAGGTGTTGGGACAGGCACAGGTCACTATATTTTCCCATCAGGAAGAAGAATTAACCGCAGGCTCAGTCTGCTGACCGGAACCAGAATAGGGCCTGAAGCAATCCTGCGCTTTTGCGGCTAGCTCCCAAAACAGCGAGTTGAAAAATGGAGCTCAGGGGCACTGCAATTCACAAACCTGCAGAGTTATAAATGTTAACTCTCGTCCACAAATAGATTGAGGAAACGCAACGAAGAGGATTTGAAAGCAAGGCAGAATTGCAGGAAACAGATTTCAGGAGGCAGATTCGAATCGCCTTTAAAGCACAGGAAAAGCGGCAAAACCTCGACAATGATGCCCTTGGCCAAAAAGGGCGTATGCGTTTTTTCCTGAATATATTCAGGAAAAAACGCATACGCCCTTTTTGGCCAACCAAGCAACCTGGAAAGGCAAATCAGGGCTACAAAGAAGTCTCGCTTCCCATTGGTCAAAAGGGCCATGCTGAATAAAGTGTCAAAACCAGAAATGCAGGAAAGGCCACGGAGAAACGGGAGCCTTGCTACGCTGATGGGCGGGATGTAAATTGCCAACAGCCACTCTGGAGAAGTGTACGGTGTGTCCGGAAACATTTACAAAACTCAGCTTAGAGAGCATAGGGCACTTCCACTCATGGGCGTATAAAATGGGAAAACTGAAAATCAGCAAGACACAAGCACCCCAAAGTTTAGGGCTGCTCTGTTGACAAGAACCTCCACTTTGTTACACCTTAAATATCCCACGAAAGAGAAAAATGGATAAAGAAGTTCTGGTCCTTATGTACAATGGAATATCACTCAGCCATGAAATCAACGTCATAAGGCTAGTAGCAGCATGATGAGTGGATTTAGGTACGACGATTCTAAGTGAAATAAGTCACACAGAAAAAGACACTTATCATAAGATATCACTTATAGAGGGAATGTAAAAACCAATACCCTTGAACTGAATTACAAAACAGAACAGAGTCACACGTTTAGAAAACACACTATGGCTGCCTAACGGGAAAGGTGAGGTGGGGTGATGCATAAAACAAGGGTTTCAAATTAGCTCAGATACCGTTCCAAAAACCCAATATGTAATAGACAAGACCTACTCCTTGCTCAGTGAACTGGACTCAACACCCCCTATTCACCGCCCAAGAATATATCTGACTAGAAAGAATCTTAAAACCTATGTATTCTTATCTCTCTGTAAGTGAGTCAAGTGAGTGTAAAGCTGCATAAACACAGCAGTGAAAAGCAGCTAAACCCCATTATAAAACTCAATTAATTTTAAAAACCCGTGAAACAAAGACAGTGAAAGAGAGAGAAATTCTTACAAAATTCGTTCAGGGGCTGTGATGCCACCTGGGTTGACCATATCTAGACCTGCAGCTGATTGAGACATAAGGGTGGACACTCTTGGGGCTGAGAGGTTTGGTGACGTTGGGTGAGCAAACGCAGACGCTTTAAAGTAATACTGCGTGGTACCATCCCTTGGGTCCCAAATCTCCAGGTTCAAGGGCATCTTCATACATCGAAAACATGCATGAGAAACCCAGAAGGCGGTACACCGAGTGATCGGGAAAGGTTTCTAAAACGCACCTCATTTCTCATCTCCTTGTGCTCGGGTTCGCCATTCCAGCCGCTTTACTAGCAATCTCCCTCCTTAGAGAATCAGCAGCTTTAACCTCCTGTTCCGTACAGGTTGCAATGTGTTCTGAGGATGAACGGGAAGAGGGGGAACCAATGAGAGACTAGCTCTAGGTGTTGCGACAGGCACAGATCACTCTATTTTCCCATCAGGAAGAAGAATTAACCACAGGCTCAGTCTGCCGCCCGGATGCAGAATAGGGCCTAAAGCAATCCTGCGCTTTTTCGGCCAGCTCCCAAGAGAGCGAGTTGAAAAATGGAGCTCAGGGGCACTGCAATTCACAAACCTGCAGAATTATAAATGATAACTCTCGTCTAAAAATATATTGAGGGAAGGCAACAAAGAGGATTTGAAAGCAAGGCAGAATTGCAGGAAACAGATTTCAGGAGGCAGATTCGAATCGCCTTTAAACCACAGGAAAAGCGGCAAAACCTCGACAATGATGCCCTTGGCCAAAAAGGGCGTATGCGTTTTTTCCTGAATATATTCAGGAAAAAACGTACACGCCCTTTTTGGCCGTCCAAGCATCCTGGAAAGGCAAATCAGCGGTACAAAGAAGTCTCGCTTCCCATCGGTCAAAAGGGACATGCTGAATAAAGTGTCAAAACCAAAAACGCAGGACAGGCCATGGAGAAACAGAAGCCTTGCTACGCTGATGGGCAGGATGTAAATTGCCAACAGCCACTCTGGAGAATTGTACGGTGTGTCCTGAAACATCTACAAAACTCAGCTTAGAGAGCATAGGGCACTTCCACTAATGGGCGTATAAATTGGGAAAACCAAAAATCAGCAAGACACAAGCACCCCAAAGTTTAGGGCTGCTCTGTTGACAAGAACCTCCACTTTGTTACACCTTAAATATCCCAGGAAAGAGAAAAATGGATAAAGAAGTTGTGGTCCTTATGTACAATGGAATATCACTCAGCCATGAAATCAACGTCATAAGGCTAGTAGCAGCATGATGAGTGGATTTAGGTACGACGATTCTAAGTGAAATAAGTCACACAGAAAAAGACACTTATCATAAGATATCACTTACAGAGGGAATGTAAAAACCGCTACCCTTGAACTGAATTACAACACAGAACAGAGTCACACGTTTAGAAAACACACTATGGCTGCCTAACGGGAAAGGTGAGGTGGGGTGATGCATAAAACAAGGGTTTCAAATTAGCTCAGATACCGTTCCATAAACCCAATATGTAATAGACAAGACCTACTCCTTGCTCAGTGAACTGGACTCAACACCCCCTACTCACTGCCCAAGAATATACCTGACTAGTAAGAATCTTAAAACCTATGTATTGATATCTCTCTGTAAGTGAGTCAAGTGGGTGTAAAGCTGCATAAACACAGCAGTGAAAAGCAGCTAAACCCCATTATAAAACTCAATTAATTTTAAAAACCCGTGAAGCAAAGACAGTGAAAGAGAGAGAAATTCTTACAAAATTCGTTCAGGGGCTGTGATGCCACCTGGATTGACCATATCTAGACCTGCAGCTGATTTAGACATAAGGGTGGACACTCTTGGGGCTGACAGGTTTGGTGAGGTTGGGTGAGCAAACGCAGACGCTTTAAAGTAATACTGCGTGGTACCCATCCCATGGGTCCCAAATCTCCAGGTTCAAGGGCATCTTCCTACATGGAAAACATGCATGAGAAACCCAGAAGATGGTCCACCGAGTGATCGGGAAAGGTTTCTAAAACGCACCTCATTTCTCATCTCCTTGTGCTCGGGTTCGCCATTCCAGCCGCTTTACTAGCAATCTCCCTCCTTGGAGAATCAGCACCTTTAACCTCCTGTTCCATACAGGTTGCAATTTGTCCTGAGGATGAACGGGAAGAGGGGGAACCAATGAGAGACTAGCTCTAGGTGTTGGGACAGACACAGGTCACTATATTTTCCCATCAGGAAGAAGAATTAACCGCAGGCTCAGTCTGCTGACCGGAACCAGAATAGGGCCTGAAGCAATCCTGCGCTTTTGCGGCTAGCTCCCAAAACAGCGAGTTGAAAAATGGAGCTCAGGGGCACTGCAATTCACAAACCTGCAGAGTTATAAATGTTAACTCTCGTCCACAAATAGATTGAGGAAACGCAACGAAGAGGATTTGAAAGCAAGGCAGAATTGCAGGAAACAGATTTCAGGAGGCAGATTCGAATCGCCTTTAAAGCACAGGAAAAGCGGCAAAACCTCGACAATGATGCCCTTGGCCAAAAAGGAGGTATGCGTTTTTTCCTGAATATATTCAGGAAAAAACGCATACGCCCTTTTTGGCCAACCAAGCAACCTGGAAAGGCAAATCAGGGCTACAAAGAAGTCTCGCTTCCCATTGGTCAAAAGGGCCATGCTGCATAAAGTGTCAAAACCAGAAATGCAGGAAAGGCCACGGAGAAACGGGAGCCTTGCTACGCTGATGGGCGGGATGTAAATTGCCAACAGCCACTCTGGAGAAGTGTACGGTGTGTCCTGAAACATTTACAAAACTCAGCTTAGAGTGCATAGGGCACTTCCACTCATGGGCGTATAAAATGGGAAAACTAAAAATCAGCAAGACACAAGCACCCCAAAGTTTAGGGCTGCTCTGTTGACAAGAACCTCCACTTTGTTACACCTTAAATATCCCACGAAAGAGAAAAATGGATAAAGAAGTTCTGGTCCTTATGTACAATGGAATATCACTCAGCCATGAAATCAACGTCATAAGGCTAGTAGCAGCATGATGAGTGGATTTAGGTACGACGATTCTAAGTGAAATAAGTCACACAGAAAAAGACACTTATCATAAGATATCACTTATAGAGGGAATGTAAAAACCAATACCCTTGAACTGAATTACAAAACAGAACAGAGTCACACGTTTAGAAAACACACTATGGCTGCCTAACGGGAAAGGTGAGGTGGGGTGATGCATAAAACAAGGGTTTCAAATTAGCTCAGATACCGTTCCAAAAACCCAATATGTAATAGACAAGACCTACTCCTTGCTCAGTGAACTGGACTCAACACCCCCTATTCACCGCCCAAGAATATATCTGACTAGAAAGAATCTTAAAACCTATGTATTCTTATCTCTCTGTAAGTGAGTCAAGTGAGTGTAAAGCTGCATAAACACAGCAGTGAAAAGCAGCTAAACCCCATTATAAAACTCAATTAATTTTAAAAACCCGTGAAACAAAGACAGTGAAAGAGAGAGAAATTCTTACAAAATTCGTTCAGGGGCTGTGATGCCACCTGGGTTGACCATATCTAGACCTGCAGCTGATTGAGACATAAGGGTGGACACTCTTGGGGCTGAGAGGTTTGGTGACGTTGGGTGAGCAAACGCAGACGCTTTAAAGTAATACTGCGTGGTACCATCCCTTGGGTCCCAAATCTCCAGGTTCAAGGGCATCTTCCTACATCGAAAACATGCATGAGAAACCCAGAAGGCGGTACACCGAGTGATCGGGAAAGGTTTCTAAAACGCACCTCATTTCTCATCTCCTTGTGCTCGGGTTCGCCATTCCAGCCGCTTTACTAGCAATCTCCCTCCTTAGAGAATCAGCAGCTTTAACCTCCTGTTCCGTACAGGTTGCAATGTGTTCTGAGGATGAACGGGAAGAGGGGGAACCAATGAGAGACTAGCTCTAGGTGTTGCGACAGGCACAGATCACTCTATTTTCCCATCAGGAAGAAGAATTAACCACAGGCTCAGTCTGCCGCCCGGATGCAGAATAGGGCCTAAAGCAATCCTGCGCTTTTTCGGCCAGCTCCCAAGAGAGCGAGTTGAAAAATGGAGCTCAGGGGCACTGCAATTCACAAACCTGCAGAATTATAAATGATAACTCTCGTCTAAAAATATATTGAGGGAAGGCAACAAAGAGGATTTGAAAGCAAGGCAGAATTGCAGGAAACAGATTTCAGGAGGCAGATTCGAATCGCCTTTAAACCACAGGAAAAGCGGCAAAACCTCGACAATGATGCCCTTGGCCAAAAAGGGCGTATGCGTTTTTTCCTGAATATATTCAGGAAAAAACGTACACGCCCTTTTTGGCCGTCCAAGCATCCTGGAAAGGCAAATCAGCGGTACAAAGAAGTCTCGCTTCCCATCGGTCAAAAGGGACATGCTGAATAAAGTGTCAAAACCAAAAACGCAGGACAGGCCATGGAGAAACAGAAGCCTTGCTACGCTGATGGGCAGGATGTAAATTGCCAACAGCCACTCTGGAGAATTGTACGGTGTGTCCTGAAACATCTACAAAACTCAGCTTAGAGAGCATAGGGCACTTCCACTAATGGGCGTATAAATTGGGAAAACCAAAAATCAGCAAGACACAAGCACCCCAAAGTTTAGGGCTGCTCTGTTGACAAGAACCTCCACTTTGTTACACCTTAAATATCCCAGGAAAGAGAAAAATGGATAAAGAAGTTGTGGTCCTTATGTACAATGGAATATCACTCAGCCATGAAATCAACGTCATAAGGCTAGTAGCAGCATGATGAGTGGATTTAGGTACGACGATTCTAAGTGAAATAAGTCACACAGAAAAAGACACTTATCATAAGATATCACTTACAGAGGGAATGTAAAAACCGCTACCCTTGAACTGAATTACAACACAGAACAGAGTCACACGTTTAGAAAACACACTATGGCTGCCTAACGGGAAAGGTGAGGTGGGGTGATGCATAAAACAAGGGTTTCAAATTAGCTCAGATACCGTTCCATAAACCCAATATGTAATAGACAAGACCTACTCCTTGCTCAGTGAACTGGACTCAACACCCCCTACTCACTGCCCAAGAATATACCTGACTAGTAAGAATCTTAAAACCTATGTATTGATATCTCTCTGTAAGTGAGTCAAGTGGGTGTAAAGCTGCATAAACACAGCAGTGAAAAGCAGCTAAACCCCATTATAAAACTCAATTAATTTTAAAAACCCGTGAAGCAAAGACAGTGAAAGAGAGAGAAATTCTTACAAAATTCGTTCAGGGGCTGTGATGCCACCTGGATTGACCATATCTAGACCTGCAGCTGATTTAGACATAAGGGTGGACACTCTTGGGGCTGACAGGTTTGGTGAGGTTGGGTGAGCAAACGCAGACGCTTTAAAGTAATACTGCGTGGTACCCATCCCATGGGTCCCAAATCTCCAGGTTCAAGGGCATCTTCCTACATGGAAAACATGCATGAGAAACCCAGAAGATGGTCCACCGAGTGATCGGGAAAGGTTTCTAAAACGCACCTCATTTCTCATCTCCTTGTGCTCGGGTTCGCCATTCCAGCCGCTTTACTAGCAATCTCCCTCCTTGGAGAATCAGCACCTTTAACCTCCTGTTCCATACAGGTTGCAATTTGTCCTGAGGATGAACGGGAAGAGGGGGAACCAATGAGAGACTAGCTCTAGGTGTTGGGACAGACACAGGTCACTATATTTTCCCATCAGGAAGAAGAATTAACCGCAGGCTCAGTCTGCTGACCGGAACCAGAATAGGGCCTGAAGCAATCCTGCGCTTTTGCGGCTAGCTCCCAAAACAGCGAGTTGAAAAATGGAGCTCAGGGGCACTGCAATTCACAAACCTGCAGAGTTATAAATGTTAACTCTCGTCCACAAATAGATTGAGGAAACGCAACGAAGAGGATTTGAAAGCAAGGCAGAATTGCAGGAAACAGATTTCAGGAGGCAGATTCGAATCGCCTTTAAAGCACAGGAAAAGCGGCAAAACCTCGACAATGATGCCCTTGGCCAAAAAGGAGGTATGCGTTTTTTCCTGAATATATTCAGGAAAAAACGCATACGCCCTTTTTGGCCAACCAAGCAACCTGGAAAGGCAAATCAGGGCTACAAAGAAGTCTCGCTTCCCATTGGTCAAAAGGGCCATGCTGCATAAAGTGTCAAAACCAGAAATGCAGGAAAGGCCACGGAGAAACGGGAGCCTTGCTACGCTGATGGGCGGGATGTAAATTGCCAACAGCCACTCTGGAGAAGTGTACGGTGTGTCCTGAAACATTTACAAAACTCAGCTTAGAGTGCATAGGGCACTTCCACTCATGGGCGTATAAAATGGGAAAACTAAAAATCAGCAAGACACAAGCACCCCAAAGTTTAGGGCTGCTCTGTTGACAAGAACCTCCACTTTGTTACACCTTAAATATCCCACGAAAGAGAAAAATGGATAAAGAAGTTCTGGTCCTTATGTACAATGGAATATCACTCAGCCATGAAATCAACGTCATAAGGCTAGTAGCAGCATGATGAGTGGATTTAGGTACGACGATTCTAAGTGAAATAAGTCACACAGAAAAAGACACTTATCATAAGATATCACTTATAGAGGGAATGTAAAAACCGCTACCCTTGAACTGAATTACAACACAGAACAGAGTCACACGTTTAGAAAACACACTATGGCTGCCTAACGGGAAAGGTGAGGTGGGGTGATGCATAAAACAAGGGTTTCAAATTAGCTCAGATACCGTTCCATAAACCCAATATGTAATAGACAAGACCTACTCCTTGCTCAGTGAACTGGACTCAACACCCCCTACTCACTGCCCAAGAATATACCTGACTAGTAAGAATCTTAAAACCTATGTATTGATATCTCTCTGTAAGTGAGTCAAGTGGGTGTAAAGCTGCATAAACACAGCAGTAAAAAGCAGCTAAACCCCATTATAAAACTCAATTAATTTTAAAAACCCGTGAAGCAAAGACAGTGAAAGAGAGAGAAATTCTTACAAAATTCGTTCAGGGGCTGTGATGCCACCTGGATTGACCATATCTAGACCTGCAGCTGATTGAGACATAAGGGTGGACACTCTTGGGGCTGAGAGGTTTGGTGAGGTTGGGTGAGCAAACGCAGACGCTTTAAAGTAATACTGCGTGGTACCCATCCCATGGGTCCCAAATCTCCAGGTTCAAGGGCATCTTCCTACATGGAAAACATGCATGAGAAACCCAGAAGATGGTCCACCGAGTGATCGGGAAAGGTTTCTAAAACGCACCTCATTTCTCATCTCCTTGTGCTCGGGTTCGCCATTCCAGCCGCTTTACTAGCAATCTCCCTCCTTGGAGAATCAGCACCTTTAACCTCCTGTTCCATACAGGTTGCAATTTGTCCTGAGGATGAACGGGAAGACGGGGAACCAATGAGAGACTAGCTCTAGGTGTTGGGACAGGCACAGGTCACTATATTTTCCCATCAGGAAGAAGAATTAACCGCAGGCTCAGTCTGCTGACCGGAACCAGAATAGGGCCTGAAGCAATCCTGCGCTTTTGCGGCTAGCTCCCAAAACAGCGAGTTGAAAAATGGAGCTCAGGGGCACTGCAATTCACAAACCTGCAGAGTTATAAATGTTAACTCTCGTCCACAAATAGATTGAGGAAACGCAACGAAGAGGATTTGAAAGCAAGGCAGAATTGCAGGAAACAGATTTCAGGAGGCAGATTCGAATCGCCTTTAAAGCACAGGAAAAGCGGCAAAACCTCGACAATGATGCCCTTGGCCAAAAAGGGCGTATGCGTTTTTTCCTGAATATATTCAGGAAAAAACGCATACGCCCTTTTTGGCCAACCAAGCAACCTGGAAAGGCAAATCAGGGCTACAAAGAAGTCTCGCTTCCCATTGGTCAAAAGGGCCATGCTGAATAAAGTGTCAAAACCAGAAATGCAGGAAAGGCCACGGAGAAACGGGAGCCTTGCTACGCTGATGGGCGGGATGTAAATTGCCAACAGCCACTCTGGAGAAGTGTACGGTGTGTCCTGAAACATTTACAAAACTCAGCTTAGAGAGCATAGGGCACTTCCACTCATGGGCGTATAAAATGGGAAAACTAAAAATCAGCAAGACACAAGCACCCCAAAGTTTAGGGCTGCTCTGTTGACAAGAACCTCCACTTTGTTACACCTTAAATATCCCACGAAAGAGAAAAATGGATAAAGAAGTTCTGGTCCTTATGTACAATGGAATATCACTCAGCCATGAAATCAACGTCATAAGGCTAGTAGCAGCATGATGAGTGGATTTAGGTACGACGATTCTAAGTGAAATAAGTCACACAGAAAAAGACACTTATCATAAGATATCACTTATAGAGGGAATGTAAAAACCAATACCCTTGAACTGAATTACAAAACAGAACAGAGTCACACGTTTAGAAAACACACTATGGCTGCCTAACGGGAAAGGTGAGGTGGGGTGATGCATAAAACAAGGGTTTCAAATTAGCTCAGATACCGTTCCAAAAACCCAATATGTAATAGACAAGACCTACTCCTTGCTCAGTGAACTGGACTCAACACCCCTATTCACCGCCCAAGAATATATCTGACTAGAAAGAATCTTAAAACCTATGTATTCTTATCTCTCTGTAAGTGAGTCAAGTGAGTGTAAAGCTGCATAAACACAGCAGTGAAAAGCAGCTAAACCCCATTATAAAACTCAATTAATTTTAAAAACCCGTGAAACAAAGACAGTGAAAGAGAGAGAAATTCTTACAAAATTCGTTCAGGGGCTGTGATGCCACCTGGGTTGACCATATCTAGACCTGCAGCTGATTGAGACATAAGGGTGGACACTCTTGGGGCTGAGAGGTTTGGTGACGTTGGGTGAGCAAACGCAGACGCTTTAAAGTAATACTGCGTGGTACCATCCCATGGGTCCCAAATCTCCAGGTTCAAGGGCATCTTCCTACATCGAAAACATGCATGAGAAACCCAGAAGACGGTACACCGAGTGATCGGGAAAGGTTTCTAAAACGCACCTCATTTCTCATCTCCTTGTGCTCGGGTTCGCCATTCCAGCCGCTTTACTAGCAATCTCCCTCCTTAGAGAATCAGCAGCTTTAACCTCCTGTTCCGTACAGGTTGCAATGTGTTCTGAGGATGAACGGGAAGAGGGGGAACCAATGAGAGACTAGCTCTAGGTGTTGCGACAGGCACAGATCACTCTATTTTCCCATCAGGAAGAAGAATTAACCACAGGCTCAGTCTGCCGCCCGGATGCAGAATAGGGCCTAAAGCAATCCTGCGCTTTTTCGGCCAGCTCCCAAGAGAGCGAGTTGAAAAATGGAGCTCAGGGGCACTGCAATTCACAAACCTGCAGAATTATAAATGATAACTCTCGTCTAAAAATATATTGAGGGAAGGCAACAAAGAGGATTTGAAAGCAAGGCAGAATTGCAGGAAACAGATTTCAGGAGGCAGATTCGAATCGCCTTTAAACCACAGGAAAAGCGGCAAAACCTCGACAATGATGCCCTTGGCCAAAAAGGGCGTATGCGTTTTTTCCTGAATATATTCAGGAAAAAACGTACACGCCCTTTTTGGCCGTCCAAGCATCCTGGAAAGGCAAATCAGCGGTACAAAGAAGTCTCGCTTCCCATCGGTCAAAAGGGACATGCTGAATAAAGTGTCAAAACCAAAAACGCAGGACAGGCCATGGAGAAACGGAAGCCTTGCTACGCTGATGGGCAGGATGTAAATTGCCAACAGCCACTCTGGAGAATTGTACGGTGTGTCCTGAAACATCTACAAAACTCAGCTTAGAGAGCATAGGGCACTTCCACTCATGGGCGTATAAATTGGGAAAACCAAAAATCAGCAAGACACAAGCACCCCAAAGTTTAGGGCTGCTCTGTTGACAAGAACCTCCACTTTGTTACACCTTAAATATCCCAGGAAAGAGAAAAATGGATAAAGAAGTTGTGGTCCTTATGTACAATGGAATATCACTCAGCCATGAAATCAACGTCATAAGGCTAGTAGCAGCATGATGAGTGGATTTAGGTACGACGATTCTAAGTGAAATAAGTCACACAGAAAAAGACACTTATCATAAGATATCACTTATAGAGGGAATGTAAAAACCGCTACCCTTGAACTGAATTACAACACAGAACAGAGTCACACGTTTAGAAAACACACTATGGCTGCCTAACGGGAAAGGTGAGGTGGGGTGATGCATAAAACAAGGGTTTCAAATTAGCTCAGATACCGTTCCATAAACCCAATATGTAATAGACAAGACCTACTCCTTGCTCAGTGAACTGGACTCAACACCCCCTACTCACTGCCCAAGAATATACCTGACTAGTAAGAATCTTAAAACCTATGTATTGATATCTCTCTGTAAGTGAGTCAAGTGGGTGTAAAGCTGCATAAACACAGCAGTAAAAAGCAGCTAAACCCCATTATAAAACTCAATTAATTTTAAAAACCCGTGAAGCAAAGACAGTGAAAGAGAGAGAAATTCTTACAAAATTCGTTCAGGGGCTGTGATGCCACCTGGATTGACCATATCTAGACCTGCAGCTGATTGAGACATAAGGGTGGACACTCTTGGGGCTGAGAGGTTTGGTGAGGTTGGGTGAGCAAACGCAGACGCTTTAAAGTAATACTGCGTGGTACCCATTCCATGGGTCCCAAATCTCCAGGTTCAAGGGCATCTTCCTACATGGAAAACATGCATGAGAAACCCAGAAGATGGTCCACCGAGTGATCGGGAAAGGTTTCTAAAACGCACCTCATTTCTCATCTCCTTGTGCTCGGGTTCGCCATTCCAGCCGCTTTACTAGCAATCTCCCTCCTTGGAGAATCAGCACCTTTAACCTCCTGTTCCATACAGGTTGCAATTTGTCCTGAGGATGAACGGGAAGAGGGGGAACCAATGAGAGACTAGCTCTAGGTGTTGGGACAGGCACAGGTCACTATATTTTCCCATCAGGAAGAAGAATTAACCGCAGGCTCAGTCTGCTGACCGGAACCAGAATAGGGCCTGAAGCAATCCTGCGCTTTTGCGGCTAGCTCCCAAAACAGCGAGTTGAAAAATGGAGCTCAGGGGCACTGCAATTCACAAACCTGCAGAGTTATAAATGTTAAATCTCGTCCACAAATAGATTGAGGAAACGCAACGAAGAGGATTTGAAAGCAAGGCAGAATTGCAGGAAACAGATTTCAGGAGGCAGATTCGAATCGCCTTTAAAGCACAGGAAAAGCGGCAAAACCTCGACAATGATGCCCTTGGCCAAAAAGGGCGTGTGCGTTTTTTCCTGAATATATTCAGGAAAAAACGTACACGCCCTTTTTGGCCGTCCAAGCATCCTGGAAAGGCAAATCAGCGGTACAAAGAAGTCTCGCTTCCCATCGGTCAAAAGGGACATGCTGAATAAAGTGTCAAAACCAAAAACGCAGGACAGGCCATGGAGAAACAGAAGCCTTGCTACGCTGATGGGCAGGATGTAAATTGCCAACAGCCACTCTGGAGAATTGTACGGTGTGTCCTGAAACATCTACAAAACTCAGCTTAGAGAGCATAGGGCACTTCCACTCATGGGCGTATAAATTGGGAAAACCAAAAATCAGCAAGACACAAGCACCCCAAAGTTTAGGGCTGCTCTGTTGACAAGAACCTCCACTTTGTTACACCTTAAATATCCCAGGAAAGAGAAAAATGGATAAAGAAGTTGTGGTCCTTATGTACAATGGAATATCACTCAGCCATGAAATCAACGTCATAAGGCTAGTAGCAGCATGATGAGTGGATTTAGGTACGACGATTCTAAGTGAAATAAGTCACACAGAAAAAGACACTTATCATAAGATATCACTTATAGAGGGAATGTAAAAACCGCTACCCTTGAACTGAATTACAACACAGAACAGAGTCACACGTTTAGAAAACACACTATGGCTGCCTAACGGGAAAGGTGAGGTGGGGTGATGCATAAAACAAGGGTTTCAAATTAGCTCAGATACCGTTCCATAAACCCAATATGTAATAGACAAGACCTACTCCTTGCTCAGTGAACTGGACTCAACACCCCCTACTCACTGCCCAAGAATATACCTGACTAGTAAGAATCTTAAAACCTATGTATTGATATCTCTCTGTAAGTGAGTCAAGTGGGTGTAAAGCTGCATAAACACAGCAGTGAAAAGCAGCTAAACCCCATTATAAAACTCAATTAATTTTAAAAACCCGTGAAGCAAAGACAGTGAAAGAGAGAGAAATTCTTACAAAATTCGTTCAGGGGCTGTGATGCCACCTGGATTGACCATATCTAGACCTGCAGCTGATTGAGACATAAGGGTGGACACTCTTGGGGCTGAGAGGTTTGGTGAGGTTGGGTGAGCAAACGCAGACGCTTTAAAGTAATACTGCGTGGTACCCATCCCATGGGTCCCAAATCTCCAGGTTCAAGGGCATCTTCCTACATGGAAAACATGCATGAGAAACCCAGAAGATGGTCCACCGAGTGATCGGGAAAGGTTTCTAAAACGCACCTCATTTCTCATCTCCTTGTGCTCGGGTTCGCCATTCCAGCCGCTTTACTAGCAATCTCCCTCCTTGGAGAATCAGCACCTTTAACCTCCTGTTCCATACAGGTTGCAATTTGTCCTGAGGATGAACGGGAAGACGGGGAACCAATGAGAGACTAGCTCTAGGTGTTGGGACAGGCACAGGTCACTATATTTTCCCATCAGGAAGAAGAATTAACCGCAGGCTCAGTCTGCTGACCGGAACCAGAATAGGGCCTGAAGCAATCCTGCGCTTTTGCGGCTAGCTCCCAAAACAGCGAGTTGAAAAATGGAGCTCAGGGGCACTGCAATTCACAAACCTGCAGAGTTATAAATGTTAACTCTCGTCCACAAATAGATTGAGGAAACGCAACGAAGAGGATTTGAAAGCAAGGCAGAATTGCAGGAAACAGATTTCAGGAGGCAGATTCGAATCGCCTTTAAAGCACAGGAAAAGCGGCAAAACCTCGACAATGATGCCCTTGGCCAAAAAGGGCGTATGCGTTTTTTCCTGAATATATTCAGGAAAAAACGCATACGCCCTTTTTGGCCAACCAAGCAACCTGGAAAGGCAAATCAGGGCTACAAAGAAGTCTCGCTTCCCATTGGTCAAAAGGGCCATGCTGAATAAAGTGTCAAAACCAGAAATGCAGGAAAGGCCACGGAGAAACGGGAGCCTTGCTACGCTGATGGGCGGGATGTAAATTGCCAACAGCAACTCTGGAGAAGTGTACGGTGTGTCCTGAAACATTTACAAAACTCAGCTTAGAGAGCATAGGGCACTTCCACTCATGGGCGTATAAAATGGGAAAACTAAAAATCAGCAAGACACAAGCACCCCAAAGTTTAGGGCTGCTCTGTTGACAAGAACCTCCACTTTGTTACACCTTAAATATCCCACGAAAGAGAAAAATGGATAAAGAAGTTCTGGTCCTTATGTACAATGGAATATCACTCAGCCATGAAATCAACGTCATAAGGCTAGTAGCAGCATGATGAGTGGATTTAGGTACGACGATTCTAAGTGAAATAAGTCACACAGAAAAAGACACTTATCATAAGATATCACTTATAGAGGGAATGTAAAAACCAATACCCTTGAACTGAATTACAAAACAGAACAGAGTCACACGTTTAGAAAACACACTATGGCTGCCTAACGGGAAAGGTGAGGTGGGGTGATGCATAAAACAAGGGTTTCAAATTAGCTCAGATATCGTTCCAAAAACCCAATATGTAATAGACAAGACCTACTCCTTGCTCAGTGAACTGGACTCAACACCCCCTATTCACCGCCCAAGAATATATCTGACTAGAAAGAATCTTAAAACCTATGTATTCTTATCTCTCTGTAAGTGAGTCAAGTGAGTGTAAAGCTGCATAAACACAGCAGTGAAAAGCAGCTAAACCCCATTATAAAACTCAATTAATTTTAAAAACCCGTGAAACAAAGACAGTGAAAGAGAGAGAAATTCTTACAAAATTCGTTCAGGGGCTGTGATGCCACCTGGGTTGACCATATCTAGACCTGCAGCTGATTGAGACATAAGGGTGGACACTCTTGGGGCTGAGATGTTTGGTGACGTTGGGTGAGCAAACGCAGACGCTTTAAAGTAATACTGCGTGGTAACATCCCATGGGTCCCAAATCTCCAGGTTCAAGGGCATCTTCCTACATCGAAAACATGCATGAGAAACCCAGAAGACGGTACACCGAGTGATCGGGAAAGGTTTCTAAAACGCACCTCATTTCTCATCTCCTTGTGCTCGGGTTCGCCATTCCAGCCGCTTTACTAGCAATCTCCCTCCTTAGAGAATCAGCAGCTTTAACCTCCTGTTCCGTACAGGTTGCAATGTGTTCTGAGGATGAACGGGAAGAGGGGGAACCAATGAGAGACTAGCTCTAGGTGTTGCGACAGGCACAGATCACTCTATTTTCCCATCAGGAAGAAGAATTAACCACAGGCTCAGTCTGCCGCCCGGATGCAGAATAGGGCCTAAAGCAATCCTGCGCTTTTTCGGCCAGCTCCCAAGAGAGCGAGTTGAAAAATGGAGCTCAGGGGCACTGCAATTCACAAACCTGCAGAATTATAAATGATAACTCTCGTCTAAAAATATATTGAGGGAAGGCAACAAAGAGGATTTGAAAGCAAGGCAGAATTGCAGGAAACAGATTTCAGGAGGCAGATTCGAATCGCCTTTAAACCACAGGAAAAGCGGCAAAACCTCGACAATGATGCCCTTGGCCAAAAAGGGCGTATGCGTTTTTTCCTGAATATATTCAGGAAAAAACGTACACGCCCTTTTTGGCCGTCCAAGCATCCTGGAAAGGCAAATCAGCGGTACAAGAAGTCTCGCTTCCCATCGGTCAAAAGGGACATGCTGAATAAAGTGTCAAAACCAAAAACGCAGGACAGGCCATGGAGAAACGGAAGCCTTGCTACGCTGATGGGCAGGATGTAAATTGCCAACAGCCACTCTGGAGAATTGTACGGTGTGTCCTGAAACATCTACAAAACTCAGCTTAGAGAGCATAGGGCACTTCCACTCATGGGCGTATAAATTGGGAAAACCAAAAATCAGCAAGACACAAGCACCCCAAAGTTTAGGGCTGCTCTGTTGACAAGAACCTCCACTTTGTTACACCTTAATTATCCCAGGAAAGAGAAAAATGGATAAAGAAGTTGTGGTCCTTATGTACAATGGAATATCACTCAGCCATGAAATCAACGTCATAAGGCTAGTAGCAGCATGATGAGTGGATTTAGGTACGACGATTCTAAGTGAAATAAGTCACACAGAAAAAGACACTTATCATAAGATATCACTTATAGAGGGAATGTAAAAACCGCTACCCTTGAACTGAATTACAACACAGAACAGAGTCACACGTTTAGAAAACACACTATGGCTGCCTAACGGGAAAGGTGAGGTGGGGTGATGCATAAAACAAGGGTTTCAAATTAGCTCAGATACCGTTCCATAAACCCAATATGTAATAGACAAGACCTACTCCTTGCTCAGTGAACTGGACTCAACACCCCCTACTCACTGCCCAAGAATATACCTGACTAGTAAGAATCTTAAAACCTATGTATTGATATCTCTCTGTAAGTGAGTCAAGTGGGTGTAAAGCTGCATAAACACAGCAGTGAAAAGCAGCTAAACCCCATTATAAAACTCAATTAATTTTAACAACCCGTGAAGCAAAGACAGTGAAAGAGAGAGAAATTCTTACAAAATTCGTTCAGGGGCTGTGATGCCACCTGGATTGACCATATCTAGACCTGCAGCTGATTTAGACATAAGGGTGGACACTCTTGGGGCTGACAGGTTTGGTGAGGTTGGGTGAGCAAACGCAGACGCTTTAAAGTAATACTGCGTGGTACCCATCCCATGGGTCCCAAATCTCCAGGTTCAAGGGCATCTTCCTACATGGAAAACATGCATGAGAAACCCAGAAGATGGTCCACCGAGTGATCGGGAAAGGTTTCTAAAACGCACCTCATTTCTCATCTCCTTGTGCTCGGGTTCGCCATTCCAGCCGCTTTACTAGCAATCTCCCTCCTTGGAGAATCAGCACCTTTAACCTCCTGTTCCATACAGGTTGCAATTTGTCCTGAGGATGAACGGGAAGAGGGGGAACCAATGAGAGACTAGCTCTAGGTGTTGGGACAGGCACAGGTCACTATATTTTCCCATCAGGAAGAAGAATTAACCGCAGGCTCAGTCTGCTGACCGGAACCAGAATAGGGCCTGAAGCAATCCTGCGCTTTTGCGGCTAGCTCCCAAAACAGCGAGTTGAAAAATGGAGCTCAGGGGCACTGCAATTCACAAACCTGCAGAGTTATAAATGTTAACTCTCGTCCACAAATAGATTGAGGAAACGCAACGAAGAGGATTTGAAAGCAAGGCAGAATTGCAGGAAACAGATTTCAGGAGGCAGATTCGAATCGCCTTTAAAGCACAGGAAAAGCGGCAAAACCTCGACAATGATGCCCTTGGCCAAAAAGGGCGTATGCGTTTTTTCCTGAATATATTCAGGAAAAAACGCATACGCACTTTTTGGCCAACCAAGCAACCTGGAAAGGCAAATCAGGGCTACAAAGAAGTCTCGCTTCCCATTGGTCAAAAGGGCCATGCTGAATAAAGTGTCAAAACCAGAAATGCAGGAAAGGCCACGGAGAAACGGGAGCCTTGCTACGCTGATGGGCGGGATGTAAATTGCCAACAGCCACTCTGGAGAAGTGTACGGTGTGTCCGGAAACATTTACAAAACTCAGCTTAGAGAGCATAGGGCACTTCCACTCATGGGCGTATAAAATGGGAAAACTAAAAATCAGCAAGACACAAGCACCCCAAAGTTTAGGGCTGCTCTGTTGACAAGAACCTCCACTTTGTTACACCTTAAATATCCCACGAAAGAGAAAAATGGATAAAGAAGTTCTGGTCCTTATGTACAATGGAATATCACTCAGCCATGAAATCAACGTCATAAGGCTAGTAGCAGCATGATGAGTGGATTTAGGTACGACGATTCTAAGTGAAATAAGTCACACAGAAAAAGACACTTATCATAAGATATCACTTATAGAGGGAATGTAAAAACCAATACCCTTGAACTGAATTACAAAACAGAACAGAGTCACACGTTTAGAAAACACACTATGGCTGCCTAACGGGAAAGGTGAGGTGGGGTGATGCATAAAACAAGGGTTTCAAATTAGCTCAGATACCGTTCCAAAAACCCAAAATGTAATAGACAAGACCTACTCCTTGCTCAGTGAACTGGACTCAACACCCCTATTCACCGCCCAAGAATATATCTGACTAGAAAGAATCTTAAAACCTATGTATTCTTATCTCTCTGTAAGTGAGTCAAGTGAGTGTAAAGCTGCATAAACACAGCAGTGAAAAGCAGCTAAACCCCATTATAAAACTCAATTAATTTTAAAAACCCGTGAAACAAAGACAGTGAAAGAGAGAGAAATTCTTACAAAATTCGTTCAGGGGCTGTGATGCCACCTGGGTTGACCATATCTAGACCTGCAGCTGATTGAGACATAAGGGTGGACACTCTTGGGGCTGAGAGGTTTGGTGACGTTGGGTGAGCAAACGCAGACGCTTTAAAGTAATACTGCGTGGTACCATCCCATGGGTCCCAAATCTCCAGGTTCAAGGGCATCTTCCTACATCGAAAACATGCATGAGAAACCCAGAAGACGGTACACCGAGTGATCGGGAAAGGTTTCTAAAACGCACCTCATTTCTCATCTCCTTGTGCTCGGGTTCGCCATTCCAGCCGCTTTACTAGCAATCTCCCTCCTTAGAGAATCAGCAGCTTTAACCTCCTGTTCCGTACAGGTTGCAATGTGTTCTGAGGATGAACGGGAAGAGGGGGAACCAATGAGAGACTAGCTCTAGGTGTTGCGACAGGCACAGATCACTCTATTTTCCCATCAGGAAGAAGAATTAACCACAGGCTCAGTCTGCCGCCCGGATGCAGAATAGGGCCTAAAGCAATCCTGCGCTTTTTCGGCCAGCTCCCAAGAGAGCGAGTTGAAAAATGGAGCTCAGGGGCACTGCAATTCACAAACCTGCAGAATTATAAATGATAACTCTCGTCTAAAAATATATTGAGGGAAGGCAACAAAGAGGATTTGAAAGCAAGGCAGAATTGCAGGAAACAGATTTCAGGAGGCAGATTCGAATCGCCTTTAAAGCACAGGAAAAGCGGCAAAACCTCGACAATGATGCCCTTGGCCAAAAAGGGCGTATGCGTTTTTTCCTGAATATATTCAGGAAAAAACGTACACGCCCTTTTTGGCCGTCCAAGCATCCTGGAAAGGCAAATCAGCGGTACAAAGAAGTCTCGCTTCCCATCGGTCAAAACGGAAATGCTGAATAAAGTGTCAAAACCAAAAACGCAGGACAGGCCATGGAGAAACGGAAGCCTTGCTACGCTGATGGGCAGGATGTAAATTGCCAACAGCCACTCTGGAGAATTGTACGGTGTGTCCTGAAACATCTACAAAACTCAGCTTAGAGAGCATAGGGCACTTCCACTCATGGGCGTATAAATTGGGAAAACCAAAAATCAGCAAGACACAAGCACCCCAAAGTTTAGGGCTGCTCTGTTGACAAGAACCTCCACTTTGTTACACCTTAAATATCCCAGGAAAGAGAAAAATGGATAAAGAAGTTGTGGTCCTTATGTACAATGGAATATCACTCAGCCATGAAATCAACGTCATAAGGCTAGTAGCAGCATGATGAGTGGATTTAGGTACGACGATTCTAAGTGAAATAAGTCACACAGAAAAAGACACTTATCATAAGATATCACTTATAGAGGGAATGTAAAAACCGCTACCCTTGAACTGAATTACAACACAGAACAGAGTCACACGTTTAGAAAACACACTATGGCTGCCTAACGGGAAAGGTGAGGTGGGGTGATGCATAAAACAAGGGTTTCAAATTAGCTCAGATACCGTTCCATAAACCCAATATGTAATAGACAAGACCTACTCCTTGCTCAGTGAACTGGACTCAACACCCCCTACTCACTGCCCAAGAATATACCTGACTAGTAAGAATCTTAAAACCTATGTATTGATATCTCTCTGTAAGTGAGTCAAGTGGGTGTAAAGCTGCATAAACACAGCAGTAAAAAGCAGCTAAACCCCATTATAAAACTCAATTAATTTTAAAAACCCGTGAAGCAAAGACAGTGAAAGAGAGAGAAATTCTTACAAAATTCGTTCAGGGGCTGTGATGCCACCTGGATTGACCATATCTAGACCTGCAGCTGATTGAGACATAAGGGTGGACACTCTTGGGGCTGAGAGGTTTGGTGAGGTTGGGTGAGCAAACGCAGACGCTTTAAAGTAATACTGCGTGGTACCCATTCCATGGGTCCCAAATCTCCAGGTTCAAGGGCATCTTCCTACATGGAAAACATGCATGAGAAACCCAGAAGATGGTCCACCGAGTGATCGGGAAAGGTTTCTAAAACGCACCTCATTTCTCATCTCCTTGTGCTCGGGTTCGCCATTCCAGCCGCTTTACTAGCAATCTCCCTCCTTGGAGAATCAGCACCTTTAACCTCCTGTTCCATACAGGTTGCAATTTGTCCTGAGGATGAACGGGAAGAGGGGGAACCAATGAGAGACTAGCTCTAGGTGTTGGGACAGGCACAGGTCACTATATTTTCCCATCAGGAAGAAGAATTAACCGCAGGCTCAGTCTGCTGACCGGAACCAGAATAGGGCCTGAAGCAATCCTGCGCTTTTGCGGCTAGCTCCCAAAACAGCGAGTTGAAAAATGGAGCTCAGGGGCACTGCAATTCACAAACCTGCAGAGTTATAAATGTTAAATCTCGTCCACAAATAGATTGAGGAAACGCAACGAAGAGGATTTGAAAGCAAGGCAGAATTGCAGGAAACAGATTTCAGGAGGCAGATTCGAATCGCCTTTAAAGCACAGGAAAAGCGGCAAAACCTCGACAATGATGCCCTTGGCCAAAAAGGGCGTATGCGTTTTTTCCTGAATATATTCAGGAAAAAACGCATACGCCCTTTTTGGCCAACCAAGCAACCTGGAAAGGCAAATCAGGGCTACAAAGAAGTCTCGCTTCCCATTGGTCAAAAGGGCCATGCTGAATAAAGTGTCAAAACCAGAAATGCAGGAAAGGCCACGGAGAAACGGGAGCCTTGCTACGCTGATGGGCGGGATGTAAATTGCCAACAGCCACTCTGGAGAAGTGTACGGTGTGTCCGGAAACATTTACAAAACTCAGCTTAGAGAGCATAGGGCACTTCCACTCATGGGCGTATAAAATGGGAAAACTAAAAATCAGCAAGACACAAGCACCCCAAAGTTTAGGGCTGCTCTGTTGACAAGAACCTCCACTTTGTTACACCTTAAATATCCCACGAAAGAGAAAAATGGATAAAGAAGTTCTGGTCCTTATGTACAATGGAATATCACTCAGCCATGAAATCAACGTCATAAGGCTAGTAGCAGCATGATGAGTGGATTTAGGTACGACGATTCTAAGTGAAATAAGTCACACAGAAAAAGACACTTATCATAAGATATCACTTATAGAGGGAATGTAAAAACCAATACCCTTGAACTGAATTACAAAACAGAACAGAGTCACACGTTTAGAAAACACACTATGGCTGCCTAACGGGAAAGGTGAGGTGCGGTGATGCATAAAACAAGGGTTTCAAATTAGCTCAGATACCGTTCCAAAAACCCAATATGTAATAGACAAGACCTACTCCTTGCTCAGTGAACTGGACTCAACACCCCCTATTCACCGCCCAAGAATATATCTGTCTAGAAAGAATCTTAAAACCTATGTATTCTTATCTCTCTGTAAGTGAGTCAAGTGAGTGTAAAGCTGCATAAACACAGCAGTGAAAAGCAGCTAAACCCCATTATAAAACTCAATTAATTTTAAAAACCCGTGAAACAAAGACAGTGAAAGAGAGAGAAATTCTTACAAAATTCGTTCAGGGGCTGTGATGCCACCTGGGTTGACCATATCTAGACCTGCAGCTGATTGAGACATAAGGGTGGACACTCTTGGGGCTGAGAGGTTTGGTGACGTTGGGTGAGCAAACGCAGACGCTTTAAAGTAATACTGCGTGGTACCATCCCATGGGTCCCAAATCTCCAGGTTCAAGGGCATCTTCCTACATCGAAAACATGCATGAGAAACCCAGAAGGCGGTACACCGAGTGATCGGGAAAGGTTTCTAAAACGCACCTCATTTCTCATCTCCTTGTGCTCGGGTTCGCCATTCCAGCCGCTTTACTAGCAATCTCCCTCCTTAGAGAATCAGCAGCTTTAACCTCCTGTTCCGTACAGGTTGCAATGTGTTCTGAGGATGAACGGGAAGAGGGGGAACCAATGAGAGACTAGCTCTAGGTGTTGCGACAGGCACAGATCACTCTATTTTCCCATCAGGAAGAAGAATTAACCACAGGCTCAGTCTGCCGCCCGGATGCAGAATAGGGCCTAAAGCAATCCTGCGCTTTTTCGGCCAGCTCCCAAGAGAGCGAGTTGAAAAATGGAGCTCAGGGGCACTGCAATTCACAAACCTGCAGAATTATAAATGATAACTCTCGTCTAAAAATATATTGAGGGAAGGCAACAAAGAGGATTTGAAAGCAAGGCAGAATTGCAGGAAACAGATTTCAGGAGGCAGATTCGAATCGCCTTTAAAGCACAGGAAAAGCGGCAAAACCTCGACAATGATGCCCTTGGCCAAAAAGGGCGTATGCGTTTTTTCCTGAATATATTCAGGAAAAAACGTACACGCCCTTTTTGGCCGTCCAAGCATCCTGGAAAGGCAAATCAGCGGTACAAAGAAGTCTCGCTTCCCATCGGTCAAAACGGACATGCTGAATAAAGTGTCAAAACCAAAAACGCAGGACAGGCCATGGAGAAACGGAAGCCTTGCTACGCTGATGGGCAGGATGTAAATTGCCAACAGCCACTCTGGAGAATTGTACGGTGTGTCCTGAAACATCTACAAAACTCAGCTTAGAGAGCATAGGGCACTTCCACTCATGGGCGTATAAATTGGGAAAACCAAAAATCAGCAAGACACAAGCACCCCAAAGTTTAGGGCTGCTCTGTTGACAAGAACCTCCACTTTGTTACACCTTAAATATCCCAGGAAAGAGAAAAATGGATAAAGAAGTTGTGGTCCTTATGTACAATGGAATATCACTCAGCCATGAAATCAACGTCATAAGGCTAGTAGCAGCATGATGAGTGGATTTAGGTACGACGATTCTAAGTGAAATAAGTCACACAGAAAAAGACACTTATCATAAGATATCACTTATAGAGGGAATGTAAAAACCGCTACCCTTGAACTGAATTACAACACAGAACAGAGTCACACGTTTAGAAAACACACTATGGCTGCCTAACGGGAAAGGTGAGGTGGGGTGATGCATAAAACAAGGGTTTCAAATTAGCTCAGATACCGTTCCATAAACCCAATATGTAATAGACAAGACCTACTCCTTGCTCAGTGAACTGGACTCAACACCCCCTACTCACTGCCCAAGAATACACCTGACTAGTAAGAATCTTAAAACCTATGTATTGATATCTCCCTGTAAGTGAGTCAAGTGGGTGTAAAGCTGCATAAACACAGCAGTAAAAAGCAGCTAAACCCCATTATAAAACTCAATTAATTTTAAAAACCCGTGAAGCAAAGACAGTGAAAGAGAGAGAAATTCTTACAAAATTCGTTCAGGGGCTGTGATGCCACCTGGATTGACCATATCTAGACCTGCAGCTAATTGAGACATAAGGGTGGACACTCTTGGGGCTGAGAGGTTTGGTGAGGTTGGGTGAGCAAACGCAGACGCTTTAAAGTAATACTGCGTGGTACCCATCCCATGGGTCCCAAATCTCCAGGTTCAAGGGCATCTTCCTACATGGAAAACATGCATGAGAAACCCAGAAGATGGTACACCGAGTGATCGGGAAAGGTTTCTTAAACGCACCTCATTTCTCATCTCCTTGTGCTCGGGTTCGCCATTCCAGCCGCTTTACTAGCAATCTCCCTCCTTGGAGAATCAGCACCTTTAACCTCCTGTTCCATACAGGTTGCAATTTGTCCTGAGGATGAACGGGAAGAGGGGGAACCAATGAGAGACTAGCTCTAGGTGTTGGGACAGGCACAGGACACTATATTTTCCCATCAGGAAGAAGAATTAACCGCAGGCTCAGTCTGCTGACCGGAACCAGAATAGGGCCTGAAGCAATCCTGCGCTTTTGCGGCTAGCTCCCAAAACAGCGAGTTGAAAAATGGAGCTCAGGGGCACTGCAATTCACAAACCTGCAGACTTATAAATGTTAACTCTCGTCCACAAATAGATTGAGGAAACGCAACGAAGAGGATTTGAAAGCAAGGCAGAATTGCAGGAAACAGATTTCAGGAGGCAGATTCGAATCGCCTTTAAAGCACAGGAAAAGCGGCAAAACCTCGACAATGATGCCCTTGGCCAAAAAGGGCGTATGAGTTTTTTCCTGAATATATTCAGGAAAAAACGCATACGCCCTTTTTGGCCAACCAAGCAACCTGGAAAGGCAAATCAGGGCTACAAAGAAGTCTCGCTTCCCATTGGTCAAAAGGGCCATGCTGAATAAAGTGTCAAAACCAGAAATGCAGGAAAGACCACGGAGAAACGGGAGGCTTGCTACGCTGATGGGCGGGATGTAAATTGCCAACAGCCACTCTGGAGAAGTGTACGGTGTGTCCTGAAACATTTACAAAACTCAGCTTAGAGAGCATAGGGCACTTCCACTCATGGGCGTATAAAATGGGAAAACTAAAAATCAGCAAGACACAAGCACCCCAAAGTTTAGGGCTGCTCTGTTGACAAGAACCTCCACTTTGTTACACCTTAAATATCCCACGAAAGAGAAAAATGGATAAAGAAGTTCTGGTCCTTATGTACAATGGAATATCACTCAGCCATGAAATCAACGTCATAAGGCTAGTAGCAGCATGATGAGTGGATTTAGGTACGACGATTCTAAGTGAAATAAGTCACACAGAAAAAGACACTTATCATAAGATATCACTTATAGAGGGAATGTAAAAACCAATACCCTTGAACTGAATTACAAAACAGAACAGAGTCACACGTTTAGAAAACACACTATGGCTGCCTAACGGGAAAGGTGAGGTGGGGTGATGCATAAAACAAGGGTTTCAAATTAGCTCAGATACCGTTCCAAAAACCCAATATGTAATAGACAAGACCTACTCCTTGCTCAGTGAACTGGACTCAACACCCCCTATTCACCGCCCAAGAATATATCTGACTAGAAAGAATCTTAAAACCTATGTATTCTTATCTCTCTGTAAGTGAGTCAAGTGAGTGTAAAGCTGCATAAACACAGCAGTGAAAAGCAGCTAAACCCCATTATAAAACTCAATTAATTTTAAAAACCCGTGAAACAAAGACAGTGAAAGAGAGAGAAATTCTTACAAAATTCGTTCAGGGGCTGTGATGCCACCTGGGTTGACCATATCTAGACCTGCAGCTGATTGAGACATAAGGGTGGACACTCTTGGGGCTGAGAGGTTTGGTGACGTTGGGTGAGCAAACGCAGACGCTTTAAAGTAATACTGCGTGGTACCATCCCATGGGTCCCAAATCTCCAGGTTCAAGGGCATCTTCCTACATCGAAAACATGCATGAGAAACCCAGAAGGCGGTACACCGAGTGATCGGGAAAGGTTTCTAAAACGCACCTCATTTCTCATCTCCTTGTGCTCGGGTTCGCCATTCCAGCCGCTTTACTAGCAATCTCCCTCCTTAGAGAATCAGCAGCTTTAACCTCCTGTTCCGTACAGGTTGCAATGTGTTCTGAGGATGAACGGGAAGAGGGGGAACCAATGAGAGACTAGCTCTAGGTGTTGCGACAGGCACAGATCACTCTATTTTCCCATCAGGAAGAAGAATTAACCACAGGCTCAGTCTGCCGCCCGGATGCAGAATAGGGCCTAAAGCAATCCTGCGCTTTTTCGGCCAGCTCCCAAGAGAGCGAGTTGAAAAATGGAGCTCAGGGGCACTGCAATTCACAAACCTGCAGAATTATAAATGATAACTCTCGTCTAAAAATATATTGAGGGAAGGCAACAAAGAGGATTTGAAAGCAAGGCAGAATTGCAGGAAACAGATTTCAGGAGGCAGATTCGAATCGCCTTTAAAGCACAGGAAAAGCGGCAAAACCTCGACAATGATGCCCTTGGCCAAAAAGGGCGTATGCGTTTTTTCCTGAATATATTCAGGAAAAAACGTACACGCCCTTTTTGGCCGTCCAAGCATCCTGGAAAGGCAAATCAGCGGTACAAAGAAGTCTCGCTTCCCATCGGTCAAAAGGGACATGCTGAATAAAGTGTCAAAACCAAAAACGCAGGACAGGCCATGGAGAAACAGAAGCCTTTCTACGCTGATGGGCAGGATGTAAATTGCCAACAGCCACTCTGGAGAATTGTACGGTGTGTCCTGAAACATCTACAAAACTCAGCTTAGAGAGCATAGGGCACTTCCACTCATGGGCGTATAAATTGGGAAAACCAAAAATCAGCAAGACACAAGCACCCCAAAGTTTAGGGCTGCTCTGTTGACAAGAACCTCCACTTTGTTACACCTTAAATATCCCAGGAAAGAGAAAAATGGATAAAGAAGTTGTGGTCCTTATGTACAATGGAATATCACTCAGCCATGAAATCAACGTCATAAGGCTAGTAGCAGCATGATGAGTGGATTTAGGTACGACGATTCTAAGTGAAATAAGTCACACAGAAAAAGACACTTATCATAAGATATCACTTATAGAGGGAATGTAAAAACCGCTACCCTTGAACTGAATTACAACACAGAACAGAGTCACACGTTTAGAAAACACACTATGGCTGCCTAACGGGAAAGGTGAGGTGGGGTGATGCATAAAACAAGGGTTTCAAATTAGCTCAGATACCGTTCCATAAACCCAATATGTAATAGACAAGACCTACTCCTTGCTCAGTGAACTGGACTCAACACCCCCTACTCACTGCCCAAGAATATACCTGACTAGTAAGAATCTTAAAACCTATGTATTGATATCTCTCTGTAAGTGAGTCAAGTGGGTGTAAAGCTGCATAAACACAGCAGTGAAAAGCAGCTAAACCCCATTATAAAACTCAATTAATTTTAAAAACCCGTGAAGCAAAGACAGTGAAAGAGAGAGAAATTCTTACAAAATTCGTTCAGGGGCTGTGATGCCACCTGGATTGACCATATCTAGACCTGCAGCTGATTTAGACATAAGGGTGGACACTCTTGGGGCTGACAGGTTTGGTGAGGTTGGGTGAGCAAACGCAGACGCTTTAAAGTAATACTGCGTGGTACCCATCCCATGGGTCCCAAATCTCCAGGTTCAAGGGCATCTTCCTACATGGAAAACATGCATGAGAAACCCAGAAGATGGTCCACCGAGTGATCGGGAAAGGTTTCTAAAACGCACCTCATTTCTCATCTCCTTGTGCTCGGGTTCGCCATTCCACCGCTTTACTAGCAATCTCCCTCCTTGGAGAATCAGCACCTTTAACCTCCTGTTCCATACAGGTTGCAATTTGTCCTGAGGATGAACGGGAAGAGGGGGAACCAATGAGAGACTAGCTCTAGGTGTTGGGACAGACACAGGTCACTATATTTTCCCATCAGGAAGAAGAATTAACCGCAGGCTCAGTCTGCTGACCGGAACCAGAATAGGGCCTGAAGCAATCCTGCGCTTTTGCGGCTAGCTCCCAAAACAGCGAGTTGAAAAATGGAGCTCAGGGGCACTGCAATTCACAAACCTGCAGAGTTATAAATGTTAACTCTCGTCCACAAATAGATTGAGGAAACGCAACGAAGAGGATTTGAAAGCAAGGCAGAATTGCAGGAAACAGATTTCAGGAGGCAGATTCGAATCGCCTTTAAAGCACAGGAAAAGCGGCAAAACCTTGACAATGATGCCCTTGGCCAAAAAGGGCGTATGCGTTTTTTCCTGAATATATTCAGGAAAAAACGCATACGCCCTTTTTGGCCAACCAAGCAACCTGGAAAGGCAAATCAGGGCTACAAAGAAGTCTCGCTTCCCATTGGTCAAAAGGGCCATGCTGAATAAAGTGTCAAAACCAGAAATGCAGGAAAGGCCACGGAGAAACGGGAGCCTTGCTACGCTGATGGGCGGGATGTAAATTGCCAACAGCCACTCTGGAGAAGTGTACGGTGTGTCCTGAAACTTTTACAAAACTCAGCTTAGAGAGCATAGGGCACTTCCACTCATGGGCGTATAAAATGGGAAAACTAAAAATCAGCAAGACACAAGCACCCCAAAGTTTAGGGCTGCTCTGTTGACAAGAACCTCCACTTTGTTACACCTTAAATATCCCACGAAAGAGAAAAATGGATAAAGAAGTTCTGGTCCTTATGTACAATGGAATATCACTCAGCCATGAAATCAACGTCATAAGGCTAGTAGCAGCATGATGAGTGGATTTAGGTACGACGATTCTAAGTGAAATAAGTCACACAGAAAAAGACACTTATCATAAGATATCACTTATAGAGGGAATGTAAAAACCGCTACCCTTGAACTGAATTACAACACAGAACGGAGTCACACGTTTAGAAAACACACTATGGCTGCCTAACGGGAAAGGTGAGGTGGGGTGATGCATAAAACAAGGGTTTCAAATTAGCTCAGATACCGTTCCATAAACCCAATATGTAATAGACAAGACCTACTCCTTGCTCAGTGAACTGGACTCAACACCCCCTACTCACTGCCCAAGAATATACCTGACTAGTAAGAATCTTAAAACCTATGTATTGATATCTCTCTGTAAGTGAGTCAAGTGGGTGTAAAGCTGCATAAACACAGCAGTGAAAAGCAGCTAAACCCCATTATAAAACTCAATTAATTTTAAAAACCCGTGAAGCAAAGACAGTGAAAGAGAGAGAAATTCTTACAAAATTCGTTCAGGGGCTGTGATGCCACCTGGATTGACCATATCTAGACCTGCAGCTGATTGAGACATAAGGGTGGACACTCTTGGGGCTGAGAGGTTTGGTGAGGTTGGGTGAGCAAACGCAGACGCTTTAAAGTAATACTGCGTGGTACCCATCCCATGGGTCCCAAATCTCCAGGTTCAAGGGCATCTTCCTACATGGAAAACATGCATGAGAAACCCAGAAGATGGTCCACCGAGTGATCGGGAAAGGTTTCTAAAACGCACCTCATTTCTCATCTCCTTGTGCTCGGGTTCGCCATTCCAGCCGCTTTACTAGCAATCTCCCTCCTTGGAGAATCAGCACCTTTAACCTCCTGTTCCATACAGGTTGCAATTTGTCCTGAGGATGAACGGGAAGACGGGGAACCAATGAGAGACTAGCTCTAGGTGTTGGGACAGGCACAGGTCACTATATTTTCGCATCAGGAAGAAGAATTAACCGCAGGCTCAGTCTGCTGACCGGAACCAGAATAGGGCCTGAAGCAATCCTGCGCTTTTGCGGCTAGCTCCCAAAACAGCGAGTTGAAAAATGGAGCTCAGGGGCACTGCAATTCACAAACCTGCAGAGTTATAAATGTTAACTCTCGTCCACAAATAGATTGAGGAAACGCAACGAAGAGGATTTGAAAGCAAGGCAGAATTGCAGGAAACAGATTTCAGGAGGCAGATTCGAATCGCCTTTAAAGCACAGGAAAAGCGGCAAAACCTCGACAATGATGCCCTTGGCCAAAAAGGGCGTATGCGTTTTTTCCTGAATATATTCAGGAAAAAACGCATACGCCCTTTTTGGCCAACCAAGCAACCTGGAAAGGCAAATCAGGGCTACAAAGAAGTCTCGCTTCCCATTGGTCAAAAGGGCCATGCTGAATAAAGTGTCAAAACCAGAAATGCAGGAAAGGCCACGGAGAAACGGGAGCCTTGCTACGCTGATGGGCGGGATGTAAATTGCCAACAGCCACTCTGGAGAAGTGTACGGTGTGTCCGGAAACATTTACAAAACTCAGCTTAGAGAGCATAGGGCACTTCCACTCATGGGCGTATAAAATGGGAAAACTAAAAATCAGCAAGACACAAGCACCCCAAAGTTTAGGGCTGCTCTGTTGACAAGAACCTCCACTTTGTTACACCTTAAATATCCCACGAAAGAGAAAAATGGATAAAGAAGTTCTGGTCCTTATGTACAATGGAATATCACTCAGCCATGAAATCAACGTCATAAGGCTAGTAGCAGCATGATGAGTGGATTTAGGTACGACGATTCTAAGTGAAATAAGTCACACAGAAAAAGACACTTATCATAAGATATCACTTATAGAGGGAATGTAAAAACCAATACCCTTGAACTGAATTACAAAACAGAACAGAGTCACACGTTTAGAAAACACACTATGGCTGCCTAACGGGAAAGGTGAGGTGGGGTGATGCATAAAACAAGGGTTTCAAATTAGCTCAGATACCGTTCCAAAAACCCAATATGTAATAGACAAGACCTACTCCTTGCTCAGTGAACTGGACTCAACACCCCCTATTCACCGCCCAAGAATATATCTGACTAGAAAGAATCTTAAAACCTATGTATTCTTATCTCTCTGTAAGTGAGTCAAGTGAGTGTAAAGCTGCATAAACACAGCAGTGAAAAGCAGCTAAACCCCATTATAAAACTCAATTAATTTTAAAAACCCGTGAAACAAAGACAGTGAAAGAGAGAGAAATTCTTACAAAATTCGTTCAGGGGCTGTGATGCCACCTGGGTTGACCATATCTAGACCTGCAGCTGATTGAGACATAAGGGTGGACACTCTTGGGGCTGAGAGGTTTGGTGACGTTGGGTGAGCAAACGCAGACGCTTTAAAGTAATACTGCGTGGTACCATCCCTTGGGTCCCAAATCTCCAGGTTCAAGGGCATCTTCCTACATCGAAAACATGCATGAGAAACCCAGAAGGCGGTACACCGAGTGATCGGGAAAGGTTTCTAAAACGCACCTCATTTCTCATCTCCTTGTGCTCGGGTTCGCCATTCCAGCCGCTTTACTAGCAATCTCCCTCCTTAGAGAATCAGCAGCTTTAACCTCCTGTTCCGTACAGGTTGCAATGTGTTCTGAGGATGAACGGGAAGAGGGGGAACCAATGAGAGACTAGCTCTAGGTGTTGCGACAGGCACAGATCACTCTATTTTCCCATCAGGAAGAAGAATTAACCACAGGCTCAGTCTGCCGCCCGGATGCAGAATAGGGCCTAAAGCAATGCTGCGCTTTTTCGGCCAGCTCCCAAGAGAGCGAGTTGAAAAATGGAGCTCAGGGGCACTGCAATTCACAAACCTGCAGAATTATAAATGATAACTCTCGTCTAAAAATATATTGAGGGAAGGCAACAAAGAGGATTTGAAAGCAAGGCAGAATTGCAGGAAACAGATTTCAGGAGGCAGATTCGAATCGCCTTTAAAGCACAGGAAAAGCGGCAAAACCTCGACAATGATGCCCTTGGCCAAAAAGGGCGTATGCGTTTTTTCCTGAATATATTCAGGAAAAAACGTACACGCCCTTTTTGGCCGTCCAAGCATCCTGGAAAGGCAAATCAGCGGTACAAAGAAGTCTCGCTTCCCATCGGACAAAAGGGACATGCTGAATAAAGTGTCAAAACCAAAAACGCAGGACAGGCCATGGAGAAACAGAAGCCTTGCTACGCTGATGGGCAGGATGTAAATTGCCAACAGCCACTCTGGAGAATTGTACGGTGTGTCCTGAAACATCTACAAAACTCAGCTTAGAGAGCATAGGGCACTTCCACTCATGGGCGTATAAATTGGGAAAACCGAAAATCAGCAAGACACAAGCACCCCAAAGTTTAGGGCTGCTCTGTTGACAAGAACCTCCACTTTGTTACACCTTAAATATCCCAGGAAAGAGAAAAATGGATAAAGAAGTTGTGGTCCTTATGTACAATGGAATATCACTCAGCCATGAAATCAACGTCATAAGGCTAGTAGCAGCATGATGAGTGGATTTAGGTACGACGATTCTAAGTGAAATAAGTCACACAGAAAAAGACACTTATCATAAGATATCACTTATAGAGGGAATGTAAAAACCGCTACCCTTGAACTGAATTACAACACAGAACAGAGTCACACGTTTAGAAAACACACTATGGCTGCCTAACGGGAAAGGTGAGGTGGGGTGATGCATAAAACAAGGGTTTCAAATTAGCTCAGATACCGTTCCATAAACCCAATATGTAATAGACAAGACCTACTCCTTGCTCAGTGAACTGGACTCAACACCCCCTACTCACTGCCCAAGAATATACCTGACTAGTAAGAATCTTAAAACCTATGTATTGATATCTCTCTGTAAGTGAGTCAAGTGGGTGTAAAGCTGCATAAACACAGCAGTGAAAAGCAGCTAAACCCCATTATAAAACTCAATTAATTTTAAAAACCCGTGAAGCAAAGACAGTGAAAGAGAGAGAAATTCTTACAAAATTCGTTCAGGGGCTGTGATGCCACCTGGATTGACCATATCTAGACCTGCAGCTGATTTAGACATAAGGGTGGACACTCTTGGGGCTGACAGGTTTGGTGAGGTTGGGTGAGCAAACGCAGACGCTTTAAAGTAATACTGCGTGGTACCCATCCCATGGGTCCCAAATCTCCAGGTTCAAGGGCATCTTCCTACATGGAAAACATGCATGAGAAACCCAGAAGATGGTCCACCGAGTGATCGGGAAAGGTTTCTAAAACGCACCTCATTTCTCATCTCCTTGTGCTCGGGTTCGCCATTCCAGCCGCTTTACTAGCAATCTCCCTCCTTGGAGAATCAGCACCTTTAACCTCCTGTTCCATACAGGTTGCAATTTGTCCTGAGGATGAACGGGAAGAGGGGGAACCAATGAGAGACTAGCTCTAGGTGTTGGGACAGACACAGGTCACTATATTTTCCCATCAGGAAGAAGAATTAACCGCAGGCTCAGTCTGCTGACCGGAACCAGAATAGGGCCTGAAGCAATCCTGCGCTTTTGCGGCTAGCTCCCAAAACAGCGAGTTGAAAAATGGAGCTCAGGGGCACTGCAATTCACAAACCTGCAGAGTTATAAATGTTAACTCTCGTCCACAAATAGATTGAGGAAACGCAACGAAGAGGATTTGAAAGCAAGGCAGAATTGCAGGAAACAGATTTCAGGAGGCAGATTCGAATCGCCTTTAAAGCACAGGAAAAGCGGCAAAACCTCGACAATGATGCCCTTGGCCAAAAAGGAGGTATGCGTTTTTTCCTGAATATATTCAGGAAAAAACGCATACGCCCTTTTTGGCCAACCAAGCAACCTGGAAAGGCAAATCAGGGCTACAAAGAAGTCTCGCTTCCCATTGGTCAAAAGGGCCATGCTGCATAAAGTGTCAAAACCAGAAATGCAGGAAAGGCCACGGAGAAACGGGAGCCTTGCTACGCTGATGGGCGGGATGTAAATTGCCAACAGCCACTCTGGAGAAGTGTACGGTGTGTCCTGAAACATTTACAAAACTCAGCTTAGAGAGCATAGGGCACTTCCACTCATGGGCGTATAAAATGGGAAAACTAAAAATCAGCAAGACACAAGCACCCCAAAGTTTAGGGCTGCTCTGTTGACAAGAACCTCCACTTTGTTACACCTTAAATATCCCAGGAAAGAGAAAAATGGATAAAGAAGTTCTGGTCCTTATGTACAATGGAATATCACTCAGCCATGAAATCAACGTCATAAGGCTAGTAGCAGCATGATGAGTGGATTTAGGTACGACGATTCTAAGTGAAATAAGTCACACAGAAAAAGACACTTATCATAAGATATCACTTATAGAGGGAATGTAAAAACCGCTACCCTTGAACTGAATTACAACACAGAACAGAGTCACACGTTTAGAAAACACACTATGGCTGCCTAACGGGAAAGGTGAGGTGGGGTGATGCATAAAACAAGGGTTTCAAATTAGCTCAGATACCGTTCCATAAACCCAATATGTAATAGACAAGACCTACTCCTTGCTCAGTGAACTGGACTCAACACCCCCTACTCACTGCCCAAGAATATACCTGACTAGTAAGAATCTTAAAACCTATGTATTGATATCTCTCTGTAAGTGAGTCAAGTGGGTGTAAAGCTGCATAAACACAGCAGTAAAAAGCAGCTAAACCCCATTATAAAACTCAATTAATTTTAAAAACCCGTGAAGCAAAGACAGTGAAAGAGAGAGAAATTCTTACAAAATTCGTTCAGGGGCTGTGATGCCACCTGGATTGACCATATCTAGACCTGCAGCTGATTGAGACATAAGGGTGGACACTCTTGGGGCTGAGAGGTTTGGTGAGGTTGGGTGAGCAAACGCAGACGCTTTAAAGTAATACTGCGTGGTACCCATCCCATGGGTCCCAAATCTCCAGGTTCAAGGGCATCTTCCTACATGGAAAACATGCATGAGAAACCCAGAAGATGGTCCACCGAGTGATCGTGAAAGGTTTCTAAAACGCACCTCATTTCTCATCTCCTTGTGCTCGGGTTCGCCATTCCAGCCGCTTTACTAGCAATCTCCCTCCTTGGAGAATCAGCACCTTTAACCTCCTGTTCCATACAGGTTGCAATTTGTCCTGAGGATGAACGGGAAGACGGGGAACCAATGAGAGACTAGCTCTAGGTGTTGGGACAGGCACAGGTCACTATATTTTCCCATCAGGAAGAAGAATTAACCGCAGGCTCAGTCTGCTGACCGGAACCAGAATAGGGCCTGAAGCAATCCTGCGCTTTTGCGGCTAGCTCCCAAAACAGCGAGTTGAAAAATGGAGCTCAGGGGCACTGCAATTCACAAACCTGCAGAGTTATAAATGTTAACTCTCGTCCACAAATAGATTGAGGAAACGCAACGAAGAGGATTTGAAAGCAAGGCAGAATTGCAGGAAACAGATTTCAGGAGGCAGATTCGAATCGCCTTTAAAGCACAGGAAAAGCGGCAAAACCTCGACAATGATGCCCTTGGCCAAAAAGGGCGTATGCGTTTTTTCCTGAATATATTCAGGAAAAAACGCATACGCCCTTTTTGGCCAACCAAGCAACCTGGAAAGGCAAATCAGGGCTACAAAGAAGTCTCGCTTCCCATTGGTCAAAAGGGCCATGCTGAATAAAGTGTCAAAACCAGAAATGCAGGAAAGGCCACGGAGAAACGGGAGCCTTGCTACGCTGATGGGCGGGATGTAAATTGCCAACAGCCACTCTGGAGAAGTGTACGGTGTGTCCTGAAACATTTACAAAACTCAGCTTAGAGAGCATAGGGCACTTCCACTCATGGGCGTATAAAATGGGAAAACTAAAAATCAGCAAGACACAAGCACCCCAAAGTTTAGGGCTGCTCTGTTGACAAGAACCTCCACTTTGTTACACATTAAATATCCCACGAAAGAGAAAAATGGATAAAGAAGTTCTGGTCCTTATGTACAATGGAATATCACTCAGCCATGAAATCAACGTCATAAGGCTAGTAGCAGCATGATGAGTGGATTTAGGTACGACGATTCTAAGTGAAATAAGTCACACAGAAAAAGACACTTATCATAAGATATCACTTATAGAGGGAATGTAAAAACCAATACCCTTGAACTGAATTACAAAACAGAACAGAGTCACACGTTTAGAAAACACACTATGGCTGCCTAACGGGAAAGGTGAGGTGGGGTGATGCATAAAACAAGGGTTTCAAATTAGCTCAGATACCGTTCCAAAAACCCAATATGTAATAGACAAGACCTACTCCTTGCTCAGTGAACTGGACTCAACACCCCCTATTCACCGCCCAAGAATATATCTGTCTAGAAAGAATCTTAAAACCTATGTATTCTTATCTCTCTGTAAGTGAGTCAAGTGAGTGTAAAGCTGCATAAACACAGCAGTGAAAAGCAGCTAAACCCCATTATAAAACTCAATTAATTTTAAAAACCCGTGAAACAAAGACAGTGAAAGAGAGAGAAATTCTTACAAAATTCGTTCAGGGGCTGTGATGCCACCTGGGTTGACCATATCTAGACCTGCAGCTGATTGAGACATAAGGGTGGACACTCTTGGGGCTGAGAGGTTTGGTGACGTTGGGTGAGCAAACGCAGACGCTTTAAAGTAATACTGCGTGGTACCATCCCATGGGTCCCAAATCTCCAGGTTCAAGGGCATCTTCCTACATCGAAAACATGCATGAGAAACCCAGAAGGCGGTACACCGAGTGATCGGGAAAGGTTTCTAAAACGCACCTCATTTCTCATCTCCTTGTGCTCGGGTTCGCCATTCCAGCCGCTTTACTAGCAATCTCCCTCCTTAGAGAATCAGCAGCTTTAACCTCCTGTTCCGTACAGGTTGCAATGTGTTCTGAGGATGAACGGGAAGAGGGGGAACCAATGAGAGACTAGCTCTAGGTGTTGCGACAGGCACAGATCACTCTATTTTCCCATCAGGAAGAAGAATTAACCACAGGCTCAGTCTGCCGCCCGGATGCAGAATAGGGCCTAAAGCAATCCTGCGCTTTTTCGGCCAGCTCCCAAGAGAGCGAGTTGAAAAATGGAGCTCAGGGGCACTGCAATTCACAAACCTGCAGAATTATAAATGATAACTCTCGTCTAAAAATATATTGAGGGAAGGCAACAAAGAGGATTTGAAAGCAAGGCAGAATTGCAGGAAACAGATTTCAGGAGGCAGATTCGAATCGCCTTTAAAGCACAGGAAAAGCGGCAAAACCTCGACAATGATGCCCTTGGCCAAAAAGGGCGTATGCGTTTTTTCCTGAATATATTCAGGAAAAAACGTACACGCCCTTTTTGGCCGTCCAAGCATCCTGGAAAGGCAAATCAGCGGTACAAAGAAGTCTCGCTTCCCATCGGTCAAAACGGACATGCTGAATAAAGTGTCAAAACCAAAAACGCAGGACAGGCCATGGAGAAACGGAAGCCTTGCTACGCTGATGGGCAGGATGTAAATTGCCAACAGCCACTCTGGAGAATTGTACGGTGTGTCCTGAAACATCTACAAAACTCAGCTTAGAGAGCATAGGGCACTTCCACTCATGGGCGTATAAATTGGGAAAACCAAAAATCAGCAAGACACAAGCACCCCAAAGTTTAGGGCTGCTCTGTTGACAAGAACCTCCACTTTGTTACACCTTAAATATCCCAGGAAAGAGAAAAATGGATAAAGAAGTTGTGGTCCTTATGTACAATGGAATATCACTCAGCCATGAAATCAACGTCATAAGGCTAGTAGCAGCATGATGAGTGGATTTAGGTACGACGATTCTAAGTGAAATAAGTCACACAGAAAAAGACACTTATCATAAGATATCACTTATAGAGGGAATGTAAAAACCGCTACCCTTGAACTGAATTACAACACAGAACAGAGTCACACGTTTAGAAAACACACTATGGCTGCCTAACGGGAAAGGTGAGGTGGGGTGATGCATAAAACAAGGGTTTCAAATTAGCTCAGATACCGTTCCATAAACCCAATATGTAATAGACAAGACCTACTCCTTGCTCAGTGAACTGGACTCAACACCCCCTACTCACTGCCCAAGAATACACCTGACTAGTAAGAATCTTAAAACCTATGTATTGATATCTCTCTGTAAGTGAGTCAAGTGGGTGTAAAGCTGCATAAACACAGCAGTAAAAAGCAGCTAAACCCCATTATAAAACTCAATTAATTTTAAAAACCCGTGAAGCAAAGACAGTGAAAGAGAGAGAAATTCTTACAAAATTCGTTCAGGGGCTGTGATGCCACCTGGATTGACCATATCTAGACCTGCAGCTAATTGAGACATAAGGGTGGACACTCTTGGGGCTGAGAGGTTTGGTGAGGTTGGGTGAGCAAACGCAGACGCTTTAAAGTAATACTGCGTGGTACCCATCCCATGGGTCCCAAATCTCCAGGTTCAAGGGCATCTTCCTACATGGAAAACATGCATGAGAAACCCAGAAGATGGTACACCGAGTGATCGGGAAAGGTTTCTTAAACGCACCTCATTTCTCATCTCCTTGTGCTCGGGTTCGCCATTCCAGCCGCTTTACTAGCAATCTCCCTCCTTGGAGAATCAGCACCTTTAACCTCCTGTTCCATACAGGTTGCAATTTGTCCTGAGGATGAACGGGAAGAGGGGGAACCAATGAGAGACTAGCTCTAGGTGTTGGGACAGGCACAGGACACTATATTTTCCCATCAGGAAGAAGAATTAACCGCAGGCTCAGTCTGCTGACCGGAACCAGAATAGGGCCTGAAGCAATCCTGCGCTTTTGCGGCTAGCTCCCAAAACAGCGAGTTGAAAAATGGAGCTCAGGGGCACTGCAATTCACAAACCTGCAGACTTATAAATGTTAACTCTCGTCCACAAATAGATTGAGGAAACGCAACGAAGAGGATTTGAAAGCAAGGCAGAATTGCAGGAAACAGATTTCAGGAGGCAGATTCGAATCGCCTTTAAAGCACAGGAAAAGCGGCAAAACCTCGACAATGATGCCCTTGGCCAAAAAGGGCGTATGAGTTTTTTCCTGAATATATTCAGGAAAAAACGCATACGCCCTTTTTGGCCAACCAAGCAACCTGGAAAGGCAAATCAGGGCTACAAAGAAGTCTCGCTTCCCATTGGTCAAAAGGGCCATGCTGAATAAAGTGTCAAAACCAGAAATGCAGGAAAGACCACGGAGAAACGGGAGGCTTGCTACGCTGATGGGCGGGATGTAAATTGCCAACAGCCACTCTGGAGAAGTGTACGGTGTGTCCTGAAACATTTACAAAACTCAGCTTAGAGAGCATAGGGCACTTCCACTCATGGGCGTATAAAATGGGAAAACTAAAAATCAGCAAGACACAAGCACCCCAAAGTTTAGGGCTGCTCTGTTGACAAGAACCTCCACTTTGTTACACCTTAAATATCCCACGAAAGAGAAAAATGGATAAAGAAGTTCTGGTCCTTATGTACAATGGAATATCACTCAGCCATGAAATCAACGTCATAAGGCTAGTAGCAGCATGATGAGTGGATTTAGGTACGACGATTCTAAGTGAAATAAGTCACACAGAAAAAGACACTTATCATAAGATATCACTTATAGAGGGAATGTAAAAACCAATACCCTTGAACTGAATTACAAAACAGAACAGAGTCACACGTTTAGAAAACACACTATGGCTGCCTAACGGGAAAGGTGAGGTGGGGTGATGCATAAAACAAGGGTTTCAAATTAGCTCAGATACCGTTCCAAAAACCCAATATGTAATAGACAAGACCTACTCCTTGCTCAGTGAACTGGACTCAACACCCCCTATTCACCGCCCAAGAATATATCTGACTAGAAAGAATCTTAAAACCTATGTATTCTTATCTCTCTGTAAGTGAGTCAAGTGAGTGTAAAGCTGCATAAACACAGCAGTGAAAAGCAGCTAAACCCCATTATAAAACTCAATTAATTTTAAAAACCCGTGAAACAAAGACAGTGAAAGAGAGAGAAATTCTTACAAAATTCGTTCAGGGGCTGTGATGCCACCTGGGTTGACCATATCTAGACCTGCAGCTGATTGAGACATAAGGGTGGACACTCTTGGGGCTGAGAGGTTTGGTGACGTTGGGTGAGCAAACGCAGACGCTTTAAAGTAATACTGCGTGGTACCATCCCATGGGTCCCAAATCTCCAGGTTCAAGGGCATCTTCCTACATCGAAAACATGCATGAGAAACCCAGAAGGCGGTACACCGAGTGATCGGGAAAGGTTTCTAAAACGCACCTCATTTCTCATCTCCTTGTGCTCGGGTTCGCCATTCCAGCCGCTTTACTAGCAATCTCCCTCCTTAGAGAATCAGCAGCTTTAACCTCCTGTTCCGTACAGGTTGCAATGTGTTCTGAGGATGAACGGGAAGAGGGGGAACCAATGAGAGACTAGCTCTAGGTGTTGCGACAGGCACAGATCACTCTATTTTCCCATCAGGAAGAAGAATTAACCACAGGCTCAGTCTGCCGCCCGGATGCAGAATAGGGCCTAAAGCAATCCTGCGCTTTTTCGGCCAGCTCCCAAGAGAGCGAGTTGAAAAATGGAGCTCAGGGGCACTGCAATTCACAAACCTGCAGAATTATAAATGATAACTCTCGTCTAAAAATATATTGAGGGAAGGCAACAAAGAGGATTTGAAAGCAAGGCAGAATTGCAGGAAACAGATTTCAGGAGGCAGATTCGAATCGCCTTTAAAGCACAGGAAAAGCGGCAAAACCTCGACAATGATGCCCTTGGCCAAAAAGGGCGTATGCGTTTTTTCCTGAATATATTCAGGAAAAAACGTACACGCCCTTTTTGGCCGTCCAAGCATCCTGGAAAGGCAAATCAGCGGTACAAAGAAGTCTCGCTTCCCATCGGTCAAAAGGGACATGCTGAATAAAGTGTCAAAACCAAAAACGCAGGACAGGCCATGGAGAAACAGAAGCCTTGCTACGCTGATGGGCAGGATGTAAATTGCCAACAGCCACTCTGGAGAATTGTACGGTGTGTCCTGAAACATCTACAAAACTCAGCTTAGAGAGCATAGGGCACTTCCACTCATGGGCGTATAAATTGGGAAAACCAAAAATCAGCAAGACACAAGCACCCCAAAGTTTAGGGCTGCTCTGTTGACAAGAACCTCCACTTTGTTACACCTTAAATATCCCAGGAAAGAGAAAAATGGATAAAGAAGTTGTGGTCCTTATGTACAATGGAATATCACTCAGCCATGAAATCAACGTCATAAGGCTAGTAGCAGCATGATGAGTGGATTTAGGTACGACGATTCTAAGTGAAATAAGTCACACAGAAAAAGACACTTATCATAAGATATCACTTATAGAGGGAATGTAAAAACCGCTACCCTTGAACTGAATTACAACACAGAACAGAGTCACACGTTTAGAAAACACACTATGGCTGCCTAACGGGAAAGGTGAGGTGGGGTGATGCATAAAACAAGGGTTTCAAATTAGCTCAGATACCGTTCCATAAACCCAATATGTAATAGACAAGACCTACTCCTTGCTCAGTGAACTGGACTCAACACCCCCTACTCACTGCCCAAGAATATACCTGACTAGTAAGAATCTTAAAACCTATGTATTGATATCTCTCTGTAAGTGAGTCAAGTGGGTGTAAAGCTGCATAAACACAGCAGTGAAAAGCAGCTAAACCCCATTATAAAACTCAATTAATTTTAAAAACCCGTGAAGCAAAGACAGTGAAAGAGAGAGAAATTCTTACAAAATTCGTTCAGGGGCTGTGATGCCACCTGGGTTGACCATATCTAGACCTGCAGCTGATTGAGACATAAGGGTGGACACTCTTGGGGCTGAGAGGTTTGGTGACGTTGGGTGAGCAAACGCAGACGCTTTAAAGTAATACTGCGTGGTACCATCCCATGGGTCCCAAATCTCCAGGTTCAAGGGCATCTTCCTACATCGAAAACATGCATGAGAAACCCAGAAGGCGGTACACCGAGTGATCGGGAAAGGTTTCTAAAACGCACCTCATTTCTCATCTCCTTGTGCTCGGGTTCGCCATTCCAGCCGCTTTACTAGCAATCTCCCTCCTTAGAGAATCAGCAGCTTTAACCTCCTGTTCCGTACAGGTTGCAATGTGTTCTGAGGATGAACGGGAAGAGGGGGAACCAATGAGAGACTAGCTCTAGGTGTTGCGACAGGCACAGATCACTCTATTTTCCCATCAGGAAGAAGAATTAACCACAGGCTCAGTCTGCCGCCCGGATGCAGAATAGGGCCTAAAGCAATCCTGCGCTTTTTCGGCCAGCTCCCAAGAGAGCGAGTTGAAAAATGGAGCTCAGGGGCACTGCAATTCACAAACCTGCAGAATTATAAATGATAACTCTCGTCTAAAAATATATTGAGGGAAGGCAACAAAGAGGATTTGAAAGCAAGGCAGAATTGCAGGAAACAGATTTCAGGAGGCAGATTCGAATCGCCTTTAAAGCACAGGAAAAGCGGCAAAACCTCGACAATGATGCCCTTGGCCAAAAAGGGCGTATGCGTTTTTTCCTGAATATATTCAGGAAAAAACGTACACGCCCTTTTTGGCCGTCCAAGCATCCTGGAAAGGCAAATCAGCGGTACAAAGAAGTCTCGCTTCCCATCGGTCAAAAGGGACATGCTGAATAAAGTGTCAAAACCAAAAACGCAGGACAGGCCATGGAGAAACAGAAGCCTTGCTACGCTGATGGGCAGGATGTAAATTGCCAACAGCCACTCTGGAGAATTGTACGGTGTGTCCTGAAACATCTACAAAACTCAGCTTAGAGAGCATAGGGCACTTCCACTCATGGGCGTATAAATTGGGAAAACCAAAAATCAGCAAGACACAAGCACCCCAAAGTTTAGGGCTGCTCTGTTGACAAGAACCTCCACTTTGTTACACCTTAAATATCCCAGGAAAGAGAAAAATGGATAAAGAAGTTGTGGTCCTTATGTACAATGGAATATCACTCAGCCATGAAATCAACGTCATAAGGCTAGTAGCAGCATGATGAGTGGATTTAGGTACGACGATTCTAAGTGAAATAAGTCACACAGAAAAAGACACTTATCATAAGATATCACTTATAGAGGGAATGTAAAAACCGCTACCCTTGAACTGAATTACAACACAGAACAGAGTCACACGTTTAGAAAACACACTATGGCTGCCTAACGGGAAAGGTGAGGTGGGGTGATGCATAAAACAAGGGTTTCAAATTAGCTCAGATACCGTTCCATAAACCCAATATGTAATAGACAAGACCTACTCCTTGCTCAGTGAACTGGACTCAACACCCCCTACTCACTGCCCAAGAATATACCTGACTAGTAAGAATCTTAAAACCTATGTATTGATATCTCTCTGTAAGTGAGTCAAGTGGGTGTAAAGCTGCATAAACACAGCAGTGAAAAGCAGCTAAACCCCATTATAAAACTCAATTAATTTTAAAAACCCGTGAAGCAAAGACAGTGAAAGAGAGAGAAATTCTTACAAAATTCGTTCAGGGGCTGTGATGCCACCTGGATTGACCATATCTAGACCTGCAGCTGATTTAGACATAAGGGTGGACACTCTTGGGGCTGACAGGTTTGGTGAGGTTGGGTGAGCAAACGCAGACGCTTTAAAGTAATACTGCGTGGTACCCATCCCATGGGTCCCAAATCTCCAGGTTCAAGGGCATCTTCCTACATGGAAAACATGCATGAGAAACCCAGAAGATGGTCCACCGAGTGATCGGGAAAGGTTTCTAAAACGCACCTCATTTCTCATCTCCTTGTGCTCGGGTTCGCCATTCCACCGCTTTACTAGCAATCTCCCTCCTTGGAGAATCAGCACCTTTAACCTCCTGTTCCATACAGGTTGCAATTTGTCCTGAGGATGAACGGGAAGAGGGGGAACCAATGAGAGACTAGCTCTAGGTGTTGGGACAGACACAGGTCACTATATTTTCCCATCAGGAAGAAGAATTAACCGCAGGCTCAGTCTGCTGACCGGAACCAGAATAGGGCCTGAAGCAATCCTGCGCTTTTGCGGCTAGCTCCCAAAACAGCGAGTTGAAAAATGGAGCTCAGGGGCACTGCAATTCACAAACCTGCAGAGTTATAAATGTTAACTCTCGTCCACAAATAGATTGAGGAAACGCAACGAAGAGGATTTGAAAGCAAGGCAGAATTGCAGGAAACAGATTTCAGGAGGCAGATTCGAATCGCCTTTAAAGCACAGGAAAAGCGGCAAAACCTTGACAATGATGCCCTTGGCCAAAAAGGGCGTATGCGTTTTTTCCTGAATATATTCAGGAAAAAACGCATACGCCCTTTTTGGCCAACCAAGCAACCTGGAAAGGCAAATCAGGGCTACAAAGAAGTCTCGCTTCCCATTGGTCAAAAGGGCCATGCTGAATAAAGTGTCAAAACCAGAAATGCAGGAAAGGCCACGGAGAAACGGGAGCCTTGCTACGCTGATGGGCGGGATGTAAATTGCCAACAGCCACTCTGGAGAAGTGTACGGTGTGTCCTGAAACATTTACAAAACTCAGCTTAGAGAGCATAGGGCACTTCCACTCATGGGCGTATAAAATGGGAAAACTAAAAATCAGCAAGACACAAGCACCCCAAAGTTTAGGGCTGCTCTGTTGACAAGAACCTCCACTTTGTTACACCTTAAATATCCCACGAAAGAGAAAAATGGATAAAGAAGCTCTGGTCCTTATGTACAATGGAATATCACTCAGCCATGAAATCAACGTCATAAGGCTAGTAGCAGCATGATGAGTGGATTTAGGTACGACGATTCTAAGTGAAATAAGTCACACAGAAAAAGACACTTATCATAAGATATCACTTATAGAGGGAATGTAAAAACCGCTACCCTTGAACTGAATTACAACACAGAACGGAGTCACACGTTTAGAAAACACACTATGGCTGCCTAACGGGAAAGGTGAGGTGGGGTGATGCATAAAACAAGGGTTTCAAATTAGCTCAGATACCGTTCCATAAACCCAATATGTAATAGACAAGACCTACTCCTTGCTCAGTGAACTGGACTCAACACCCCCTACTCACTGCCCAAGAATATACCTGACTAGTAAGAATCTTAAAACCTATGTATTGATATCTCTCTGTAAGTGAGTCAAGTGGGTGTAAAGCTGCATAAACACAGCAGTGAAAAGCAGCTAAACCCCATTATAAAACTCAATTAATTTTAAAAACCCGTGAAGCAAAGACAGTGAAAGAGAGAGAAATTCTTACAAAATTCGTTCAGGGGCTGTGATGCCACCTGGATTGACCATATCTAGACCTGCAGCTGATTGAGACATAAGGGTGGACACTCTTGGGGCTGAGAGGTTTGGTGAGGTTGGGTGAGCAAACGCAGACGCTTTAAAGTAATACTGCGTGGTACCCATCCCATGGGTCCCAAATCTCCAGGTTCAAGGGCATCTTCCTACATGGAAAACATGCATGAGAAACCCAGAAGATGGTCCACCGAGTGATCGGGAAAGGTTTCTAAAACGCACCTCATTTCTCATCTCCTTGTGCTCGGGTTCGCCATTCCAGCCGCTTTACTAGCAATCTCCCTCCTTGGAGAATCAGCACCTTTAACCTCCTGTTCCATACAGGTTGCAATTTGTCCTGAGGATGAACGGGAAGACGGGGAACCAATGAGAGACTAGCTCTAGGTGTTGGGACAGGCACAGGTCACTATATTTTCGCATCAGGAAGAAGAATTAACCGCAGGCTCAGTCTGCTGACCGGAACCAGAATAGGGCCTGAAGCAATCCTGCGCTTTTGCGGCTAGCTCCCAAAACAGCGAGTTGAAAAATGGAGCTCAGGGGCACTGCAATTCACAAACCTGCAGAGTTATAAATGTTAACTCTCGTCCACAAATAGATTGAGGAAACGCAACGAAGAGGATTTGAAAGCAAGGCAGAATTGCAGGAAACAGATTTCAGGAGGCAGATTCGAATCGCCTTTAAAGCACAGGAAAAGCGGCAAAACCTCGACAATGATGCCCTTGGCCAAAAAGGGCGTATGCGTTTTTTCCTGAATATATTCAGGAAAAAACGCATACGCCCTTTTTGGCCAACCAAGCAACCTGGAAAGGCAAATCAGGGCTACAAAGAAGTCTCGCTTCCCATTGGTCAAAAGGGCCATGCTGAATAAAGTGTCAAAACCAGAAATGCAGGAAAGGCCACGGAGAAACGGGAGCCTTGCTACGCTGATGGGCGGGATGTAAATTGCCAACAGCCACTCTGGAGAAGTGTACGGTGTGTCCGGAAACATTTACAAAACTCAGCTTAGAGAGCATAGGGCACTTCCACTCATGGGCGTATAAAATGGGAAAACTAAAAATCAGCAAGACACAAGCACCCCAAAGTTTAGGGCTGCTCTGTTGACAAGAACCTCCACTTTGTTACACCTTAAATATCCCACGAAAGAGAAAAATGGATAAAGAAGTTCTGGTCCTTATGTACAATGGAATATCACTCAGCCATGAAATCAACGTCATAAGGCTAGTAGCAGCATGATGAGTGGATTTAGGTACGACGATTCTAAGTGAAATAAGTCACACAGAAAAAGACACTTATCATAAGATATCACTTATAGAGGGAATGTAAAAACCAATACCCTTGAACTGAATTACAAAACAGAACAGAGTCACACGTTTAGAAAACACACTATGGCTGCCTAACGGGAAAGGTGAGGTGGGGTGATGCATAAAACAAGGGTTTCAAATTAGCTCAGATACCGTTCCAAAAACCCAATATGTAATAGACAAGACCTACTCCTTGCTCAGTGAACTGGACTCAACACCCCCTATTCACCGCCCAAGAATATATCTGACTAGAAAGAATCTTAAAACCTATGTATTCTTATCTCTCTGTAAGTGAGTCAAGTGAGTGTAAAGCTGCATAAACACAGCAGTGAAAAGCAGCTAAACCCCATTATAAAACTCAATTAATTTTAAAAACCCGTGAAACAAAGACAGTGAAAGAGAGAGAAATTCTTACAAAATTCGTTCAGGGGCTGTGATGCCACCTGGGTTGACCATATCTAGACCTGCAGCTGATTGAGACATAAGGGTGGACACTCTTGGGGCTGAGAGGTTTGGTGACGTTGGGTGAGCAAACGCAGACGCTTTAAAGTAATACTGCGTGGTACCATCCCTTGGGTCCCAAATCTCCAGGTTCAAGGGCATCTTCCTACATCGAAAACATGCATGAGAAACCCAGAAGGCGGTACACCGAGTGATCGGGAAAGGTTTCTAAAACACACCTCATTTCTCATCTCCTTGTGCTCGGGTTCGCCATTCCAGCCGCTTTACTAGCAATCTCCCTCCTTAGAGAATCAGCAGCTTTAACCTCCTGTTCCGTACAGGTTGCAATGTGTTCTGAGGATGAACGGGAAGAGGGGGAACCAATGAGAGACTAGCTCTAGGTGTTGCGACAGGCACAGATCACTCTATTTTCCCATCAGGAAGAAGAATTAACCACAGGCTCAGTCTGCCGCCCGGATGCAGAATAGGGCCTAAAGCAATCCTGCGCTTTTTCGGCCAGCTCCCAAGAGAGCGAGTTGAAAAATGGAGCTCAGGGGCACTGCAATTCACAAACCTGCAGAATTATAAATGATAACTCTCGTCTAAAAATATATTGAGGGAAGGCAACAAAGAGGATTTGAAAGCAAGGCAGAATTGCAGGAAACAGATTTCAGGAGGCAGATTCGAATCGCCTTTAAAGCACAGGAAAAGCGGCAAAACCTCGACAATGATGCCCTTGGCCAAAAAGGGCGTATGCGTTTTTTCCTGAATATATTCAGGAAAAAACGTACACGCCCTTTTTGGCCGTCCAAGCATCCTGGAAAGGCAAATCAGCGGTACAAAGAAGTCTCGCTTCCCATCGGTCAAAAGGGACATGCTGAATAAAGTGTCAAAACCAAAAACGCAGGACAGGCCATGGAGAAACAGAAGCCTTGCTACGCTGATGGGCAGGATGTAAATTGCCAACAGCCACTCTGGAGAATTGTACGGTGTGTCCTGAAACATCTACAAAACTCAGCTTAGAGAGCATAGGGCACTTCCACTCATGGGCGTATAAATTGGGAAAACCAAAAATCAGCAAGACACAAGCACCCCAAAGTTTAGGGCTGCTCTGTTGACAAGAACCTCCACTTTGTTACACCTTAAATATCCCAGGAAAGAGAAAAATGGATAAAGAAGTTGTGGTCCTTATGTACAATGGAATATCACTCAGCCATGAAATCAACGTCATAAGGCTAGTAGCAGCATGATGAGTGGATTTAGGTACGACGATTCTAAGTGAAATAAGTCACACAGAAAAAGACACTTATCATAAGATATCACTTATAGAGGGAATGTAAAAACCGCTACCCTTGAACTGAATTACAACACAGAACAGAGTCACACGTTTAGAAAACACACTATGGCTGCCTAACGGGAAAGGTGAGGTGGGGTGATGCATAAAACAAGGGTTTCAAATTAGCTCAGATACCGTTCCATAAACCCAATATGTAATAGACAAGACCTACTCCTTGCTCAGTGAACTGGACTCAACACCCCCTACTCACTGCCCAAGAATATACCTGACTAGTAAGAATCTTAAAACCTATGTATTGATATCTCTCTGTAAGTGAGTCAAGTGGGTGTAAAGCTGCATAAACACAGCAGTGAAAAGCAGCTAAACCCCATTATAAAACTCAATTAATTTTAAAAACCCGTGAAACAAAGACAGTGAAAGAGAGAGAAATTCTTACAAAATTCGTTCAGGGGCTGTGATGCCACCTGGGTTGACCATATCTAGACCTGCAGCTGATTGAGACATAAGGGTGGACACTCTTGGGGCTGAGAGGTTTGGTGACGTTGGGTGAGCAAACGCAGACGCTTTAAAGTAATACTGCGTGGTACCATCCCATGGGTCCCAAATCTCCAGGTTCAAGGGCATCTTCCTACATCGAAAACATGCATGAGAAACCCAGAAGGCGGTACACCGAGTGATCGGGAAAGGTTTCTAAAACGCACCTCATTTCTCATCTCCTTGTGCTCGGGTTCGCCATTCCAGCCGCTTTACTAGCAATCTCCCTCCTTAGAGAATCAGCAGCTTTAACCTCCTGTTCCGTACAGGTTGCAATGTGTTCTGAGGATGAACGGGAAGAGGGGGAACCAATGAGAGACTAGCTCTAGGTGTTGCGACAGGCACAGATCACTCTATTTTCCCATCAGGAAGAAGAATTAACCACAGGCTCAGTCTGCCGCCCGGAAGCAGAATAGGGCCTAAAGCAATCCTGCGCTTTTTCGGCCAGCTCCCAAGAGAGCGAGTTGAAAAATGGAGCTCAGGGGCACTGCAATTCACAAACCTGCAGAATTATAAATGATAACTCTCGTCTAAAAATATATTGAGGGAAGGCAACAAAGAGGATTTGAAAGCAAGGCAGAATTGCAGGAAACAGATTTCAGGAGGCAGATTCGAATCGCCTTTAAACCACAGGAAAAGCGGCAAAACCTCGACAATGATGCCCTTGGCCAAAAAGGGCGTATGCGTTTTTTCCTGAATATATTCAGGAAAAAACGTACACGCCCTTTTTGGCCGTCCAAGCATCCTGGAAAGGCAAATCAGCGGTACAAAGAAGCCTCGCTTCCCATCGGTCAAAAGGGACATGCTGAATAAAGTGTCAAAACCAAAAACGCAGGACAGGCCATGGAGAAACAGAAGCCTTGCTACGCTGATGGGCAGGATGTAAATTGCCAACAGCCACTCTGGAGAATTCTACGGTGTGTCCTGAAACATCTACAAAACTCAGCTTAGAGAGCATAGGGCACTTCCACTCATGGGCGTATAAATTGGGAAAACCAAAAATCAGCAAGACACAAGCACCCCAAAGTTTAGGGCTGCTCTGTTGACAAGAACCTCCACTTTGTTACACCTTAAATATCCCAGGAAAGAGAAAAATTGATAAAGAAGTTGTGGTCCTTATGTACAATGGAATATCACTCAGCCATGAAATCAACGTCATAAGGCTAGTAGCAGCATGATGAGTGGATTTAGGTACGACGATTCTAAGTGAAATAAGTCACACAGAAAAAGACACTTATCATAAGATATCACTTATAGAGGGAATGTAAAAACCGCTACCCTTGAACTGAATTACAACACAGAACAGAGTCACACGTTTAGAAAACACACTATGGCTGCCTAACGGGAAAGGTGAGGTGGGGTGATGCATAAAACAAGGGTTTCAAATTAGCTCAGATACCGTTCCATAAACCCAATATGTAATAGACAAGACCTACTCCTTGCTCAGTGAACTGGACTCAACAACCCCTACTCACTGCCCAAGAATATACCTGACTAGTAAGAATCTTAAAACCTATGTATTGATATCTCTCTGTAAGTGAGTCAAGTGGGTGTAAAGCTGCATAAACACAGCAGTGAAAAGCAGCTAAACCCCATTATAAAACTCAATTAATTTTAAAAACCCGTGAAGCAAAGACAGTGAAAGAGAGAGAAATTCTTACAAAATTCGTTCAGGGGCTGTGATGCCACCTGGATTGACCATATCTAGACCTGCAGCTGATTTAGACATAAGGGTGGACACTCTTGGGGCTGACAGGTTTGGTGAGGTTGGGTGAGCAAACGCAGACGCTTTAAAGTAATACTGCGTGGTACCCATCCCATGGGTCCCAAATCTCCAGGTTCAAGGGCATCTTCCTACATGGAAAACATGCATGAGAAACCCAGAAGATGGTCCACCGAGTGATCGGGAAAGGTTTCTAAAACGCACCTCATTTCTCATCTCCTTGTGCTCGGGTTCGCCATTCCACCGCTTTACTAGCAATCTCCCTCCTTGGAGAATCAGCACCTTTAACCTCCTGTTCCATACAGGTTGCAATTTGTCCTGAGGATGAACGGGAAGAGGGGGAACCAATGAGAGACTAGCTCTAGGTGTTGGGACAGACACAGGTCACTATATTTTCCCATCAGGAAGAAGAATTAACCGCAGGCTCAGTCTGCTGACCGGAACCAGAATAGGGCCTGAAGCAATCCTGCGCTTTTGCGGCTAGCTCCCAAAACAGCGAGTTGAAAAATGGAGCTCAGGGGCACTGCAATTCACAAACCTGCAGAGTTATAAATGTTAACTCTCGTCCACAAATAGATTGAGGAAACGCAACGAAGAGGATTTGAAAGCAAGGCAGAATTGCAGGAAACAGATTTCAGGAGGCAGATTCGAATCGCCTTTAAAGCACAGGAAAAGCGGCAAAACCTTGACAATGATGCCCTTGGCCAAAAAGGGCGTATGCGTTTTTTCCTGAATATATTCAGGAAAAAACGCATACGCCCTTTTTGGCCAACCAAGCAACCTGGAAAGGCAAATCAGGGCTACAAAGAAGTCTCGCTTCCCATTGGTCAAAAGGGCCATGCTGAATAAAGTGTCAAAACCAGAAATGCAGGAAAGGCCACGGAGAAACGGGAGCCTTGCTACGCTGATGGGCGGGATGTAAATTGCCAACAGCCACTCTGGAGAAGTGTACGGTGTGTCCTGAAACATTTACAAAACTCAGCTTAGAGAGCATAGGGCACTTCCACTCATGGGCGTATAAAATGGGAAAACTAAAAATCAGCAAGACACAAGCACCCCAAAGTTTAGGGCTGCTCTGTTGACAAGAACCTCCACTTTGTTACACCTTAAATATCCCACGAAAGAGAAAAATGGATAAAGAAGTTCTGGTCCTTATGTACAATGGAATATCACTCAGCCATGAAATCAACGTCATAAGGCTAGTAGCAGCATGATGAGTGGATTTAGGTACGACGATTCTAAGTGAAATAAGTCACACAGAAAAAGACACTTATCATAAGATATCACTTATAGAGGGAATGTAAAAACCGCTACCCTTGAACTGAATTACAACACAGAACGGAGTCACACGTTTAGAAAACACACTATGGCTGCCTAACGGGAAAGGAGAGGTGGGGTGATGCATAAAACAAGGGTTTCAAATTAGCTCAGATACCGTTCCATAAACCCAATATGTAATAGACAAGACCTACTCCTTGCTCAGTGAACTGGACTCAACACCCCCTACTCACTGCCCAAGAATATACCTGACTAGTAAGAATCTTAAAACCTATGTATTGATATCTCTCTGTAAGTGAGTCAAGTGGGTGTAAAGCTGCATAAACACAGCAGTGAAAAGCAGCTAAACCCCATTATAAAACTCAATTAATTTTAAAAACCCGTGAAGCAAAGACAGTGAAAGAGAGAGAAATTCTTACAAAATTCGTTCAGGGGCTGTGATGCCACCTGGATTGACCATATCTAGACCTGCAGCTGATTGAGACATAAGGGTGGACACTCTTGGGGCTGAGAGGTTTGGTGAGGTTGGGTGAGCAAACGCAGACGCTTTAAAGTAATACTGCGTGGTACCCATCCCATGGGTCCCAAATCTCCAGGTTCAAGGGCATCTTCCTACATGGAAAACATGCATGAGAAACCCAGAAGATGGTCCACCGAGTGATCGGGAAAGGTTTCTAAAACGCACCTCATTTCTCATCTCCTTGTGCTCGGGTTCGCCATTCCAGCCGCTTTACTAGCAATCTCCCTCCTTGGAGAATCAGCACCTTTAACCTCCTGTTCCATACAGGTTGCAATTTGTCCTGAGGATGAACGGGAAGACGGGGAACCAATGAGAGACTAGCTCTAGGTGTTGGGACAGGCACAGGTCACTATATTTTCCCATCAGGAAGAAGAATTAACCGCAGGCTCAGTCTGCTGACCGGAACCAGAATAGGGCCTGAAGCAATCCTGCGCTTTTGCGGCTAGCTCCCAAAACAGCGAGTTGAAAAATGGAGCTCAGGGGCACTGCAATTCACAAACCTGCAGAGTTATAAATGTTAACTCTCGTCCACAAATAGATTGAGGAAACGCAACGAAGAGGATTTGAAAGCAAGGCAGAATTGCAGGAAACAGATTTCAGGAGGCAGATTCGAATCGCCTTTAAAGCACAGGAAAAGCGGCAAAACCTCGACAATGATGCCCTTGGCCAAAAAGGGCGTATGCGTTTTTTCCTGAATATATTCGGGAAAAAACGCATACGCCCTTTTTGGCCAACCAAGCAACCTGGAAAGGCAAATCAGGGCTACAAAGAAGTCTCGCTTCCCATTGGTCAAAAGGGCCATGCTGCATAAAGTGTCAAAACCAGAAATGCAGGAAAGGCCACGGAGAAACGGGAGCCTTGCTACGCTGATGGGCGGGATGTAAATTGCCAACAGCCACTCTGGAGAAGTGTACGGTGTGTCCGGAAACATTTACAAAACTCAGCTTAGAGAGCATAGGGCACTTCCACTCATGGGCGTATAAAATGGGAAAACTAAAAATCAGCAAGACACAAGCACCCCAAAGTTTAGGGCTGCTCTGTTGACAAGAACCTCCACTTTGTTACACCTTAAATATCCCACGAAAGAGAAAAATGGATAAAGAAGTTCTGGTCCTTATGTACAATGGAATATCACTCAGCCATGAAATCAACGTCATAAGGCTAGTAGCAGCATGATGAGTGGATTTAGGTACGACGATTCTAAGTGAAATAAGTCACACAGAAAAAGACACTTATCATAAGATATCACTTATAGAGGGAATGTAAAAACCAATACCCTTGAACTGAATTACAAAACAGAACAGAGTCACACGTTTAGAAAACACACTATGGCTGCCTAACGGGAAAGGTGAGGTGGGGTGATGCATAAAACAAGGGTTTCAAATTAGCTCAGATACCGTTCCAAAAACCCAATATGTAATAGACAAGACCTACTCCTTGCTCAGTGAACTGGACTCAACACCCCCTATTCACCGCCCAAGAATATATCTGACTAGAAAGAATCTTAAAACCTATGTATTCTTATCTCTCTGTAAGTGAGTCAAGTGAGTGTAAAGCTGCATAAACACAGCAGTGAAAAGCAGCTAAACCCCATTATAAAACTCAATTAATTTTAAAAACCCGTGAAACAAAGACAGTGAAAGAGAGAGAAATTCTTACAAAATTCGTTCAGGGGCTGTGATGCCACCTGGGTTGACCATATCTAGACCTGCAGCTGATTGAGACATAAGGGTGGACACTCTTGGGGCTGAGAGGTTTGGTGACGTTGGGTGAGCAAACGCAGACGCTTTAAAGTAATACTGCGTGGTACCATCCCTTGGGTCCCAAATCTCCAGGTTCAAGGGCATCTTCCTACATCGAAAACATGCATGAGAAACCCAGAAGGCGGTACACCGAGTGATCGGGAAAGGTTTCTAAAACGCACCTCATTTCTCATCTCCTTGTGCTCGGGTTCGCCATTCCAGCCGCTTTACTAGCAATCTCCCTCCTTAGAGAATCAGCAGCTTTAACCTCCTGTTCCGTACAGGTTGCAATGTGTTCTGAGGATGAACGGGAAGAGGGGGAACCAATGAGAGACTAGCTCTAGGTGTTGCGACAGGCACAGATCACTCTATTTTCCCATCAGGAAGAAGAATTAACCACAGGCTCAGTCTGCCGCCCGGATGCAGAATAGGGCCTAAAGCAATCCTGCGCTTTTTCGGCCAGCTCCCAAGAGAGCGAGTTGAAAAATGGAGCTCAGGGGCACTGCAATTCACAAACCTGCAGAATTATAAATGATAACTCTCGTCTAAAAATATATTGAGGGAAGGCAACAAAGAGGATTTGAAAGCAAGGCAGAATTGCAGGAAACAGATTTCAGGAGGCAGATTCGAATCGCCTTTAAAGCACAGGAAAAGCGGCAAAACCTCGACAATGATGCCCTTGGCCAAAAAGGGCGTATGCGTTTTTTCCTGAATATATTCAGGAAAAAACGTACACGCCCTTTTTGGCCGTCCAAGTATCCTGGAAAGGCAAATCAGCGGTACAAAGAAGTCTCGCTTCCCATCGGTCAAAAGGGACATGCTGAATAAAGTGTCAAAACCAAAAACGCAGGACAGGCCATGGAGAAACAGAAGCCTTGCTACGCTGATGGGCAGGATGTAAATTGCCAACAGCCACTCTGGAGAATTGTACGGTGTGTCCTGAAACATCTACAAAACTCAGCTTAGAGAGCATAGGGCACTTCCACTCATGGGCGTATAAATTGGGAAAACCAAAAATCAGCAAGACACAAGCACCCCAAAGTTTAGGGCTGCTCTGTTGACAAGAACCTCCACTTTGTTACACCTTAAATATCCCAGGAAAGAGAAAAATGGATAAAGAAGTTGTGGTCCTTATGTACAATGGAATATCACTCAGCCATGAAATCAACGTCATAAGGCTAGTAGCAGCATGATGAGTGGATTTAGGTACGACGATTCTAAATGAAATAAGTCACACAGAAAAAGACACTTATCATAAGATATCACTTATAGAGGGAATGTAAAAACCGCTACCCTTGAACTGAATTACAACACAGAACAGAGTCACACGTTTAGAAAACACACTATGGCTGCCTAACGGGAAAGGTGAGGTGGGGTGATGCATAAAACAAGGGTTTCAAATTAGCTCAGATACCGTTCCATAAACCCAATATGTAATAGACAAGACCTACTCCTTGCTCAGTGAACTGGACTCAACACCCCCTACTCACTGCCCAAGAATATACCTGACTAGTAAGAATCTTAAAACCTATGTATTGATATCTCTCTGTAAGTGAGTCAAGTGGGTGTAAAGCTGCATAAACACAGCAGTGAAAAGCAGCTAAACCCCATTATAAAACTCAATTAATTTTAAAAACCCGTGAAGCAAAGACAGTGAAAGAGAGAGAAATTCTTACAAAATTCGTTCAGGGGCTGTGATGCCACCTGGATTGACCATATCTAGACCTGCAGCTGATTTAGACATAAGGGTGGACACTCTTGTGGCTGACAGGTTTGGTGAGGTTGGGTGAGCAAACGCAGACGCTTTAAAGTAATACTGCGTGGTACCCATCCCATGGGTCCCAAATCTCCAGGTTCAAGGGCATCTTCCTACATGGAAAACATGCATGAGAAACCCAGAAGATGGTCCACCGAGTGATCGGGAAAGGTTTCTAAAACGCACCTCATTTCTCATCTCCTTGTGCTCGGGTTCGCCATTCCAGCCGCTTTACTAGCAATCTCCCTCCTTGGAGAATCAGCACCTTTAACCTCCTGTTCCATACAGGTTGCAATTTGTCCTGAGGATGAACGGGAAGAGGGGGAACCAATGAGAGACTAGCTCTAGGTGTTGGGACAGACACAGGTCACTATATTTTCCCATCAGGAAGAAGAATTAACCGCAGGCTCAGTCTGCTGACCGGAACCAGAATAGGGCCTGAAGCAATCCTGCGCTTTTGCGGCTAGCTCCCAAAACAGCGAGTTGAAAAATGGAGCTCAGGGGCACTGCAATTCACAAACCTGCAGAGTTATAAATGTTAACTCTCGTCCACAAATAGATTGAGGAAACGCAACGAAGAGGATTTGAAAGCAAGGCAGAATTGCAGGAAACAGATTTCAGGAGGCAGATTCGAATCGCCTTTAAAGCACAGGAAAAGCGGCAAAACCTCGACAATGATGCCCTTGGCCAAAAAGGAGGTATGCGTTTTTTCCTGAATATATTCAGGAAAAAACGCATACGCCCTTTTTGGCCAACCAAGCAACCTGGAAAGGCAAATCAGGGCTACAAAGAAGTCTCGCTTCCCATTGGTCAAAAGGGCCATGCTGCATAAAGTGTCAAAACCAGAAATGCAGGAAAGGCCACGGAGAAACGGGAGCCTTGCTACGCTGATGGGCGGGATGTAAATTGCCAACAGCCACTCTGGAGAAGTGTACGGTGTGTCCTGAAACATTTACAAAACTCAGCTTAGAGAGCATAGGGCACTTCCACTCATGGGCGTATAAAATGGGAAAACTAAAAATCAGCAAGACACAAGCACCCCAAAGTTTAGGGCTGCTCTGTTGACAAGAACCTCCACTTTGTTACACCTTAAATATCCCACGAAAGAGAAAAATGGATAAAGAAGTTCTGGTCCTTATGTACAATGGAATATCACTCAGCCATGAAATCAACGTCATAAGGCTAGTAGCAGCATGATGAGTGGATTTAGGTACGACGATTCTAAGTGAAATAAGTCACACAGAAAAAGACACTTATCATAAGATATCACTTATAGAGGGAATGTAAAAACCGCTACCCTTGAACTGAATTACAACACAGAACAGAGTCACACGTTTAGAAAACACACTATGGCTGCCTAACGGGAAAGGTGAGGTGGGGTGATGCATAAAACAAGGGTTTCAAATTAGCTCAGATACCGTTCCATAAACCCAATATGTAATAGACAAGACCTACTCCTTGCTCAGTGAACTGGACTCAACACCCCCTACTCACTGCCCAAGAATATACCTGACTAGTAAGAATCTTAAAACCTATGTATTGATATCTCTCTGTAAGTGAGTCAAGTGGGTGTAAAGCTGCATAAACACAGCAGTAAAAAGCAGCTAAACCCCATTATAAAACTCAATTAATTTTAAAAACCCGTGAAGCAAAGACAGTGAAAGAGAGAGAAATTCTTACAAAATTCGTTCAGGGGCTGTGATGCCACCTGGATTGACCATATCTAGACCTGCAGCTGATTGAGACATAAGGGTGGACACTCTTGGGGCTGAGAGGTTTGGTGAGGTTGGGTGAGCAAACGCAGACGCTTTAAAGTAATACTGCGTGGTACCCATCCCATGGGTCCCAAATCTCCAGGTTCAAGGGCATCTTCCTACATGGAAAACATGCATGAGAAACCCAGAAGATGGTCCACCGAGTGATCGGGAAAGGTTTCTAAAACGCACCTCATTTCTCATCTCCTTGTGCTCGGGTTCGCCATTCCAGCCGCTTTACTAGCAATCTCCCTCCTTGGAGAATCAGCACCTTTAACCTCCTGTTCCATACAGGTTGCAATTTGTCCTGAGGATGAACGGGAAGACGGGGAACCAATGAGAGACTAGCTCTAGGTGTTGGGACAGGCACAGGTCACTATATTTTCCCATCAGGAAGAAGAATTAACCGCAGGCTCAGTCTGCTGACCGGAACCAGAATAGGGCCTGAAGCAATCCTGCGCTTTTGCGGCTAGCTCCCAAAACAGCGAGTTGAAAAATGGAGCTCAGGGGCACTGCAATTCACAAACCTGCAGAGTTATAAATGTTAACTCTCGTCCACAAATAGATTGAGGAAACGCAACGAAGAGGATTTGAAAGCAAGGCAGAATTGCAGGAAACAGATTTCAGGAGGCAGATTCGAATCGCCTTTAAAGCACAGGAAAAGCGGCAAAACCTCGACAATGATGCCCTTGGCCAAAAAGGGCGTATGCGTTTTCTCCTGAATATATTCAGGAAAAAACGCATACGCCCTTTTTGGCCAACCAAGCAACCTGGAAAGGCAAATCAGGGCTACAAAGAAGTCTCGCTTCCCATTGGTCAAAAGGGCCATGCTGAATAAAGTGTCAAAACCAGAAATGCAGGAAAGGCCACGGAGAAACGGGAGCCTTGCTACGCTGATGGGCGGGATGTAAATTGCCAACAGCCACTCTGGAGAAGTGTACGGTGTGTCCTGAAACATTTACAAAACTCAGCTTAGAGAGCATAGGGCACTTCCACTCATGGGCGTATAAAATGGGAAAACTAAAAATCAGCAAGACACAAGCACCCCAAAGTTTAGGGCTGCTCTGTTGACAAAAACCTCCACTTTGTTACACCTTAAATATCCCACGAAAGAGAAAAATGGATAAAGAAGTTCTGGTCCTTATGTACAATGGAATATCACTCAGCCATGAAATCAACGTCATAAGGCTAGTAGCAGCATGATGAGTGGATTTAGGTACGACGATTCTAAGTGAAATAAGTCACACAGAAAAAGACACTTATCATAAGATATCACTTATAGAGGGAATGTAAAAACCAATACCCTTGAACTGAATTACAAAACAGAACAGAGTCACACGTTTAGAAAACACACTATGGCTGCCTAACGGGAAAGGTGAGGTGGGGTGATGCATAAAACAAGGGTTTCAAATTAGCTCAGATATCGTTCCAAAAACCCAATATGTAATCGACAAGACCTACTCCTTGCTCAGTGAACTGGACTCAACACCCCCTATTCACCGCCCAAGAATATATCTGACTAGAAAGAATCTTAAAACCTATGTATTCTTATCTCTCTGTAAGTGAGTCAAGTGAGTGTAAAGCTGCATAAACACAGCAGTGAAAAGCAGCTAAACCCCATTATAAAACTCAATTAATTTTAAAAACCCGTGAAACAAAGACAGTGAAAGAGAGAGAAATTCCTACAAAATTCGTTCAGGGGCTGTGATGCCACCTGGGTTGACCATATCTAGACCTGCAGCTGATTGAGACATAAGGGTGGACACTCTTGGGGCTGAGAGGTTTGGTGACGTTGGGTGAGCAAACGCAGACGCTTTAAAGTAATACTGCGTGGTAACATCCCATGGGTCCCAAATCTCCAGGTTCAAGGGCATCTTCCTACATCGAAAACATGCATGAGAAACCCAGAAGACGGTACACCGAGTGATCGGGAAAGGTTTCTAAAACGCACCTCATTTCTCATCTCCTTGTGCTCGGGTTCGCCATTCCAGCCGCTTTACTAGCAATCTCCCTCCTTAGAGAATCAGCAGCTTTAACCTCCTGTTCCGTACAGGTTGCAATGTGTTCTGAGGATGAACGGGAAGAGGGGGAACCAATGAGAGACTAGCTCTAGGTGTTGCGACAGGCACAGATCACTCTATTTTCCCATCAGGAAGAAGAATTAACCACAGGCTCAGTCTGCCGCCCGGATGCAGAATAGGGCCTAAAGCAATCCTGCGCTTTTTCGGCCAGCTCCCAAGAGAGCGAGTTGAAAAATGGAGCTCAGGGGCACTGCAATTCACAAACCTGCAGAATTATAAATGATAACTCTCGTCTAAAAATATATTGAGGGAAGGCAACAAAGAGGATTTGAAAGCAAGGCAGAATTGCAGGAAACAGATTTCAGGAGGCAGATTCGAATCGCCTTTAAACCACAGGAAAAGCGGCAAAACCTCGACAACGATGCCCTTGGCCAAAAAGGGCGTATGCGTTTTTTCCTGAATATATTCAGGAAAAAACGTACACGCCCTTTTTGGCCGTCCAAGCATCCTGGAAAGGCAAATCAGCGGTACAAAGAAGTCTCGCTTCCCATCGGTCAAAAGGGACATGCTGAATAAAGTGTCAAAACCAAAAACGCAGGACAGGCCATGGAGAAACGGAAGCCTTGCTACGCTGATGGGCAGGATGTAAATTGCCAACAGCCACTCTGGAGAATTGTACGGTGTGTCCTGAAACATCTACAAAACTCAGCTTAGAGAGCATAGGGCACTTCCACTCATGGGCGTATAAATTGGGAAAACCAAAAATCAGCAAGACACAAGCACCCCAAAGTTTAGGGCTGCTCTGTTGACAAGAACCTCCACTTTGTTACACCTTAAATATCCCAGGAAAGAGAAAAATGGATAAAGAAGTTGTGGTCCTTATGTACAATGGAATATCACTCAGCCAAGAAATCAACGTCATAAGGCTAGTAGCAGCATGATGAGTGGATTTAGGTACGACGATTCTAAGTGAAATAAGTCACACAGAAAAAGACACTTATCATAAGATATCACTTATAGAGGGAATGTAAAAACCGCTACCCTTGAACTGAATTACAACACAGAACAGAGTCACACGTTTAGAAAACACACTATGGCTGCCTAACGGGAAAGGTGAGGTGGGGTGATGCATAAAACAAGGGTTTCAAATTAGCTCAGATACCGTTCCATAAACCCAATATGTAATAGACAAGACCTACTCCTTGCTCAGTGAACTGGACTCAACACCCCCTACTCACTGCCCAAGAATATACCTGACTAGTAAGAATCTTAAAACCTATGTATTGATATCTCTCTGTAAGTGAGTCAAGTGGGTGTAAAGCTGCATAAACACAGCAGTAAAAAGCAGCTAAACCCCATTATAAAACTCAATTAATTTTAAAAACCCGTGAAGCAAAGACAGTGAAAGAGAGAGAAATTCTTACAAAATTCGTTCAGGGGCTGTGATGCCACCTGGATTGACCATATCTAGACCTGCAGCTGATTTAGACATAAGGGTGGACACTCTTGGGGCTGACAGGTTTGGTGAGGTTGGGTGAGCAAACGCAGACGCTTTAAAGTAATACTGCGTGGTACCCATCCCATGGGTCCCAAATCTCCAGGTTCAAGGGCATCTTCCTACATGGAAAACATGCATGAGAAACCCAGAAGATGGTCCACCGAGTGATCGGGAAAGGTTTCTAAAACGCACCTCATTTCTCATCTCCTTGTGCTCGGGTTCGCCATTCCAGCCGCTTTACTAGCAATCTCCCTCCTTGGAGAATCAGCACCTTTAACCTCCTGTTCCATACAGGTTGCAATTTGTCCTGAGGATGAACGGGAAGAGGGGGAACCAATGAGAGACTAGCTCTAGGTGTTGGGACAGGCACAGGTCACTATATTTTCCCATCAGGAAGAAGAATTAACCGCAGGCTCAGTCTGCTGACCGGAACCAGAATAGGGCCTGAAGCAATCCTGCGCTTTTGCGGCTAGCTCCCAAAACAGCGAGTTGAAAAATGGAGCTCAGGGGCACTGCAATTCACAAACCTGCAGAGTTATAAATGTTAACTCTCGTCCACAAATAGATTGAGGAAACGCAACGAAGAGGATTTGAAAGCAAGGCAGAATTGCAGGAAACAGATTTCAGGAGGCAGATTCGAATCGCCTTTAAAGCACAGGAAAAGCGGCAAAACCTCGACAATGATGCCCTTGGCCAAAAAGGGCGTATGCGTTTTTTCCTGAATATATTCGGGAAAAAACGCATACGCCCTTTTTGGCCAACCAAGCAACCTGGAAAGGCAAATCAGGGCTACAAAGAAGTCTCGCTTCCCATTGGTCAAAAGGGCCATGCTGCATAAAGTGTCAAAACCAGAAATGCAGGAAAGGCCACGGAGAAACGGGAGCCTTGCTACGCTGATGGGCGGGATGTAAATTGCCAACAGCCACTCTGGAGAAGTGTACGGTGTGTCCGGAAACATTTACAAAACTCAGCTTAGAGAGCATAGGGCACTTCCACTCATGGGCGTATAAAATGGGAAAACTAAAAATCAGCAAGACACAAGCACCCCAAAGTTTAGGGCTGCTCTGTTGACAAGAACCTCCACTTTGTTACACCTTAAATATCCCACGAAAGAGAAAAATGGATAAAGAAGTTCTGGTCCTTATGTACAATGGAATATCACTCAGCCATGAAATCAACGTCATAAGGCTAGTAGCAGCATGATGAGTGGATTTAGGTACGACGATTCTAAGTGAAATAAGTCACACAGAAAAAGACACTTATCATAAGATATCACTTATAGAGGGAATGTAAAAACCAATACCCTTGAACTGAATTACAAAACAGAACAGAGTCACACGTTTAGAAAACACACTATGGCTGCCTAACGGGAAAGGTGAGGTGGGGTGATGCATAAAACAAGGGTTTCAAATTAGCTCAGATACCGTTCCAAAAACCCAATATGTAATAGACAAGACCTACTCCTTGCTCAGTGAACTGGACTCAACACCCCCTATTCACCGCCCAAGAATATATCTGACTAGAAAGAATCTTAAAACCTATGTATTCTTATCTCTCTGTAAGTGAGTCAAGTGAGTGTAAAGCTGCATAAACACAGCAGTGAAAAGCAGCTAAACCCCATTATAAAACTCAATTAATTTTAAAAACCCGTGAAACAAAGACAGTGAAAGAGAGAGAAATTCTTACAAAATTCGTTCAGGGGCTGTGATGCCACCTGGGTTGACCATATCTAGACCTGCAGCTGATTGAGACATAAGGGTGGACACTCTTGGGGCTGAGAGGTTTGGTGACGTTGGGTGAGCAAACGCAGACGCTTTAAAGTAATACTGCGTGGTACCATCCCTTGGGTCCCAAATCTCCAGGTTCAAGGGCATCTTCCTACATCGAAAACATGCATGAGAAACCCAGAAGGCGGTACACCGAGTGATCGGGAAAGGTTTCTAAAACGCACCTCATTTCTCATCTCCTTGTGCTCGGGTTCGCCATTCCAGCCGCTTTACTAGCAATCTCCCTCCTTAGAGAATCAGCAGCTTTAACCTCCTGTTCCGTACAGGTTGCAATGTGTTCTGAGGATGAACGGGAAGAGGGGGAACCAATGAGAGACTAGCTCTAGGTGTTGCGACAGGCACAGATCACTCTATTTTCCCATCAGGAAGAAGAATTAACCACAGGCTCAGTCTGCCGCCCGGATGCAGAATAGGGCCTAAAGCAATCCTGCGCTTTTTCGGCCAGCTCCCAAGAGAGCGAGTTGAAAAATGGAGCTCAGGGGCACTGCAATTCACAAACCTGCAGAATTATAAATGATAACTCTCGTCTAAAAATATATTGAGGGAAGGCAACAAAGAGGATTTGAAAGCAAGGCAGAATTGCAGGAAACAGATTTCAGGAGGCAGATTCGAATCGCCTTTAAAGCACAGGAAAAGCGGCAAAACCTCGACAATGATGCCCTTGGCCAAAAAGGGCGTATGCGTTTTTTCCTGAATATATTCAGGAAAAAACGTACACGCCCTTTTTGGCCGTCCAAGTATCCTGGAAAGGCAAATCAGCGGTACAAAGAAGTCTCGCTTCCCATCGGTCAAAAGGGACATGCTGAATAAAGTGTCAAAACCAAAAACGCAGGACAGGCCATGGAGAAACAGAAGCCTTGCTACGCTGATGGGCAGGATGTAAATTGCCAACAGCCACTCTGGAGAATTGTACGGTGTGTCCTGAAACATCTACAAAACTCAGCTTAGAGAGCATAGGGCACTTCCACTCATGGGCGTATAAATTGGGAAAACCAAAAATCAGCAAGACACAAGCACCCCAAAGTTTAGGGCTGCTCTGTTGACAAGAACCTCCACTTTGTTACACCTTAAATATCCCAGGAAAGAGAAAAATGGATAAAGAAGTTGTGGTCCTTATGTACAATGGAATATCACTCAGCCATGAAATCAACGTCATAAGGCTAGTAGCAGCATGATGAGTGGATTTAGGTACGACGATTCTAAATGAAATAAGTCACACAGAAAAAGACACTTATCATAAGATATCACTTATAGAGGGAATGTAAAAACCGCTACCCTTGAACTGAATTACAACACAGAACAGAGTCACACGTTTAGAAAACACACTATGGCTGCCTAACGGGAAAGGTGAGGTGGGGTGATGCATAAAACAAGGGTTTCAAATTAGCTCAGATACCGTTCCATAAACCCAATATGTAATAGACAAGACCTACTCCTTGCTCAGTGAACTGGACTCAACACCCCCTACTCACTGCCCAAGAATATACCTGACTAGTAAGAATCTTAAAACCTATGTATTGATATCTCTCTGTAAGTGAGTCAAGTGGGTGTAAAGCTGCATAAACACAGCAGTGAAAAGCAGCTAAACCCCATTATAAAACTCAATTAATTTTAAAAACCCGTGAAGCAAAGACAGTGAAAGAGAGAGAAATTCTTACAAAATTCGTTCAGGGGCTGTGATGCCACCTGGATTGACCATATCTAGACCTGCAGCTGATTTAGACATAAGGGTGGACACTCTTGGGGCTGACAGGTTTGGTGAGGTTGGGTGAGCAAACGCAGACGCTTTAAAGTAATACTGCGTGGTACCCATCCCATGGGTCCCAAATCTCCAGGTTCAAGGGCATCTTCCTACATGGAAAACATGCATGAGAAACCCAGAAGATGGTCCACCGAGTGATCGGGAAAGGTTTCTAAAACGCACCTCATTTCTCATCTCCTTGTGCTCGGGTTCGCCATTCCAGCCGCTTTACTAGCAATCTCCCTCCTTGGAGAATCAGCACCTTTAACCTCCTGTTCCATACAGGTTGCAATTTGTCCTGAGGATGAACGGGAAGAGGGGGAACCAATGAGAGACTAGCTCTAGGTGTTGGGACAGACACAGGTCACTATATTTTCCCATCAGGAAGAAGAATTAACCGCAGGCTCAGTCTGCTGACCGGAACCAGAATAGGGCCTGAAGCAATCCTGCGCTTTTGCGGCTAGCTCCCAAAACAGCGAGTTGAAAAATGGAGCTCAGGGGCACTGCAATTCACAAACCTGCAGAGTTATAAATGTTAACTCTCGTCCACAAATAGATTGAGGAAACGCAACGAAGAGGATTTGAAAGCAAGGCAGAATTGCAGGAAACAGATTTCAGGAGGCAGATTCGAATCGCCTTTAAAGCACAGGAAAAGCGGCAAAACCTCGACAATGATGCCCTTGGCCAAAAAGGAGGTATGCGTTTTTTCCTGAATATATTCAGGAAAAAACGCATACGCCCTTTTTGGCCAACCAAGCAACCTGGAAAGGCAAATCAGGGCTACAAAGAAGTCTCGCTTCCCATTGGTCAAAAGGGCCATGCTGCATAAAGTGTCAAAACCAGAAATGCAGGAAAGGCCACGGAGAAACGGGAGCCTTGCTACGCTGATGGGCGGGATGTAAATTGCCAACAGCCACTCTGGAGAAGTGTACGGTGTGTCCTGAAACATTTACAAAACTCAGCTTAGAGAGCATAGGGCACTTCCACTCATGGGCGTATAAAATGGGAAAACTAAAAATCAGCAAGACACAAGCACCCCAAAGTTTAGGGCTGCTCTGTTGACAAGAACCTCCACTTTGTTACACCTTAAATATCCCACGAAAGAGAAAAATGGATAAAGAAGTTCTGGTCCTTATGTACAATGGAATATCACTCAGCCATGAAATCAACGTCATAAGGCTAGTAGCAGCATGATGAGTGGATTTAGGTACGACGATTCTAAGTGAAATAAGTCACACAGAAAAAGACACTTATCATAAGATATCACTTATAGAGGGAATGTAAAAACCGCTACCCTTGAACTGAATTACAACACAGAACAGAGTCACACGTTTAGAAAACACACTATGGCTGCCTAACGGGAAAGGTGAGGTGGGGTGATGCATAAAACAAGGGTTTCAAATTAGCTCAGATACCGTTCCATAAACCCAATATGTAATAGACAAGACCTACTCCTTGCTCAGTGAACTGGACTCAACACCCCCTACTCACTGCCCAAGAATATACCTGACTAGTAAGAATCTTAAAACCTATGTATTGATATCTCTCTGTAAGTGAGTCAAGTGGGTGTAAAGCTGCATAAACACAGCAGTAAAAAGCAGCTAAACCCCATTATAAAACTCAATTAATTTTAAAAACCCGTGAAGCAAAGACAGTGAAAGAGAGAGAAATTCTTACAAAATTCGTTCAGGGGCTGTGATGCCACCTGGATTGACCATATCTAGACCTGCAGCTGATTGAGACATAAGGGTGGACACTCTTGGGGCTGAGAGGTTTGGTGAGGTTGGGTGAGCAAACGCAGACGCTTTAAAGTAATACTGCGTGGTACCCATCCCATGGGTCCCAAATCTCCAGGTTCAAGGGCATCTTCCTACATGGAAAACATGCATGAGAAACCCAGAAGATGGTCCACCGAGTGATCGGGAAAGGTTTCTAAAACGCACCTCATTTCTCATCTCCTTGTGCTCGGGTTCGCCATTCCAGCCGCTTTACTAGCAATCTCCCTCCTTGGAGAATCAGCACCTTTAACCTCCTGTTCCATACAGGTTGCAATTTGTCCTGAGGATGAACGGGAAGACGGGGAACCAATGAGAGACTAGCTCTAGGTGTTGGGACAGGCACAGGTCACTATATTTTCCCATCAGGAAGAAGAATTAACCGCAGGCTCAGTCTGCTGACCGGAACCAGAATAGGGCCTGAAGCAATCCTGCGCTTTTGCGGCTAGCTCCCAAAACAGCGAGTTGAAAAATGGAGCTCAGGGGCACTGCAATTCACAAACCTGCAGAGTTATAAATGTTAACTCTCGTCCACAAATAGATTGAGGAAACGCAACGAAGAGGATTTGAAAGCAAGGCAGAATTGCAGGAAACAGATTTCAGGAGGCAGATTCGAATCGCCTTTAAAGCACAGGAAAAGCGGCAAAACCTCGACAATGATGCCCTTGGCCAAAAAGGGCGTATGCGTTTTCTCCTGAATATATTCAGGAAAAAACGCATACGCCCTTTTTGGCCAACCAAGCAACCTGGAAAGGCAAATCAGGGCTACAAAGAAGTCTCGCTTCCCATTGGTCAAAAGGGCCATGCTGAATAAAGTGTCAAAACCAGAAATGCAGGAAAGGCCACGGAGAAACGGGAGCCTTGCTACGCTGATGGGCGGGATGTAAATTGCCAACAGCCACTCTGGAGAAGTGTACGGTGTGTCCTGAAACATTTACAAAACTCAGCTTAGAGAGCATAGGGCACTTCCACTCATGGGCGTATAAAATGGGAAAACTAAAAATCAGCAAGACACAAGCACCCCAAAGTTTAGGGCTGCTCTGTTGACAAAAACCTCCACTTTGTTACACCTTAAATATCCCACGAAAGAGAAAAATGGATAAAGAAGTTCTGGTCCTTATGTACAATGGAATATCACTCAGCCATGAAATCAACGTCATAAGGCTAGTAGCAGCATGATGAGTGGATTTAGGTACGACGATTCTAAGTGAAATAAGTCACACAGAAAAAGACACTTATCATAAGATATCACTTATAGAGGGAATGTAAAAACCAATACCCTTGAACTGAATTACAAAACAGAACAGAGTCACACGTTTAGAAAACACACTATGGCTGCCTAACGGGAAAGGTGAGGTGGGGTGATGCATAAAACAAGGGTTTCAAATTAGCTCAGATATCGTTCCAAAAACCCAATATGTAATCGACAAGACCTACTCCTTGCTCAGTGAACTGGACTCAACACCCCCTATTCACCGCCCAAGAATATATCTGACTAGAAAGAATCTTAAAACCTATGTATTCTTATCTCTCTGTAAGTGAGTCAAGTGAGTGTAAAGCTGCATAAACACAGCAGTGAAAAGCAGCTAAACCCCATTATAAAACTCAATTAATTTTAAAAACCCGTGAAACAAAGACAGTGAAAGAGAGAGAAATTCCTACAAAATTCGTTCAGGGGCTGTGATGCCACCTGGGTTGACCATATCTAGACCTGCAGCTGATTGAGACATAAGGGTGGACACTCTTGGGGCTGAGAGGTTTGGTGACGTTGGGTGAGCAAACGCAGACGCTTTAAAGTAATACTGCGTGGTAACATCCCATGGGTCCCAAATCTCCAGGTTCAAGGGCATCTTCCTACATCGAAAACATGCATGAGAAACCCAGAAGACGGTACACCGAGTGATCGGGAAAGGTTTCTAAAACGCACCTCATTTCTCATCTCCTTGTGCTCGGGTTCGCCATTCCAGCCGCTTTACTAGCAATCTCCCTCCTTAGAGAATCAGCAGCTTTAACCTCCTGTTCCGTACAGGTTGCAATGTGTTCTGAGGATGAACGGGAAGAGGGGGAACCAATGAGAGACTAGCTCTAGGTGTTGCGACAGGCACAGATCACTCTATTTTCCCATCAGGAAGAAGAATTAACCACAGGCTCAGTCTGCCGCCCGGATGCAGAATAGGGCCTAAAGCAATCCTGCGCTTTTTCGGCCAGCTCCCAAGAGAGCGAGTTGAAAAATGGAGCTCAGGGGCACTGCAATTCACAAACCTGCAGAATTATAAATGATAACTCTCGTCTAAAAATATATTGAGGGAAGGCAACAAAGAGGATTTGAAAGCAAGGCAGAATTGCAGGAAACAGATTTCAGGAGGCAGATTCGAATCGCCTTTAAACCACAGGAAAAGCGGCAAAACCTCGACAATGATGCCCTTGGCCAAAAAGGGCGTATGCGTTTTTTCCTGAATATATTCAGGAAAAAACGTACACGCCCTTTTTGGCCGTCCAAGCATCCTGGAAAGGCAAATCAGCGGTACAAAGAAGTCTCGCTTCCCATCGGTCAAAAGGGACATGCTGAATAAAGTGTCAAAACCAAAAACGCAGGACAGGCCATGGAGAAACGGAAGCCTTGCTACGCTGATGGGCAGGATGTAAATTGCCAACAGCCACTCTGGAGAATTGTACGGTGTGTCCTGAAACATCTACAAAACTCAGCTTAGAGAGCATAGGGCACTTCCACTCATGGGCGTATAAATTGGGAAAACCAAAAATCAGCAAGACACAAGCACCCCAAAGTTTAGGGCTGCTCTGTTGACAAGAACCTCCACTTTGTTACACCTTAAATATCCCAGGAAAGAGAAAAATGGATAAAGAAGTTGTGGTCCTTATGTACAATGGAATATCACTCAGCCAAGAAATCAACGTCATAAGGCTAGTAGCAGCATGATGAGTGGATTTAGGTACGACGATTCTAAGTGAAATAAGTCACACAGAAAAAGACACTTATCATAAGATATCACTTATAGAGGGAATGTAAAAACCGCTACCCTTGAACTGAATTACAACACAGAACAGAGTCACACGTTTAGAAAACACACTATGGCTGCCTAACGGGAAAGGTGAGGTGGGGTGATGCATAAAACAAGGGTTTCAAATTAGCTCAGATACCGTTCCATAAACCCAATATGTAATAGACAAGACCTACTCCTTGCTCAGTGAACTGGACTCAACACCCCCTACTCACTGCCCAAGAATATACCTGACTAGTAAGAATCTTAAAACCTATGTATTGATATCTCTCTGTAAGTGAGTCAAGTGGGTGTAAAGCTGCATAAACACAGCAGTAAAAAGCAGCTAAACCCCATTATAAAACTCAATTAATTTTAAAAACCCGTGAAGCAAAGACAGTGAAAGAGAGAGAAATTCTTACAAAATTCGTTCAGGGGCTGTGATGCCACCTGGATTGACCATATCTAGACCTGCAGCTGATTTAGACATAAGGGTGGACACTCTTGGGGCTGACAGGTTTGGTGAGGTTGGGTGAGCAAACGCAGACGCTTTAAAGTAATACTGCGTGGTACCCATCCCATGGGTCCCAAATCTCCAGGTTCAAGGGCATCTTCCTACATGGAAAACATGCATGAGAAACCCAGAAGATGGTCCACCGAGTGATCGGGAAAGGTTTCTAAAACGCACCTCATTTCTCATCTCCTTGTGCTCGGGTTCGCCATTCCAGCCGCTTTACTAGCAATCTCCCTCCTTGGAGAATCAGCACCTTTAACCTCCTGTTCCATACAGGTTGCAATTTGTCCTGAGGATGAACGGGAAGAGGGGGAACCAATGAGAGACTAGCTCTAGGTGTTGGGACAGGCACAGGTCACTATATTTTCCCATCAGGAAGAAGAATTAACCGCAGGCTCAGTCTGCTGACCGGAACCAGAATAGGGCCTGAAGCAATCCTGCGCTTTTGCGGCTAGCTCCCAAAACAGCGAGTTGAAAAATGGAGCTCAGGGGCACTGCAATTCACAAACCTGCAGAGTTATAAATGTTAACTCTCGTCCACAAATAGATTGAGGAAACGCAACGAAGAGGATTTGAAAGCAAGGCAGAATTGCAGGAAACAGATTTCAGGAGGCAGATTCGAATCGCCTTTAAAGCACAGGAAAAGCGGCAAAACCTCGACAATGATGCCCTTGGCCAAAAAGGAGGTATGCGTTTTTTCCTGAATATATTCAGGAAAAAACGCATACGCCCTTTTTGGCCAACCAAGCAACCTGGAAAGGCAAATCAGGGCTACAAAGAAGTCTCGCTTCCCATTGGTCAAAAGGGCCATGCTGAATAAAGTGTCAAAACCAGAAATGCAGGAAAGGCCACGGAGAAACGGGAGCCTTGCTACGCTGATGGGCGGGATGTAAATTGCCAACAGCCACTCTGGAGAAGTGTACGGTGTGTCCTGAAACATTTACAAAACTCAGCTTAGAGAGCATAGGGCACTTCCACTCATGGGCGTATAAAATGGGAAAACTAAAAATCAGCAAGACACAAGCACCCCAAAGTTTAGGGCTGCTCTGTTGACAAGAACCTCCACTTTGTTACACCTTAAATATCCCAGGAAAGAGAAAAATGGATAAAGAAGTTCTGGTCCTTATGTACAATGGAATATCACTCAGCCATGAAATCAACGTCATAAGGCTAGTAGCAGCATGATGAGTGGATTTAGGTACGACGATTCTAAGTGAAATAAGTCACACAGAAAAAGACACTTATCATAAGATATCACTTATAGAGGGAATGTAAAAACCGCTACCCTTGAACTGAATTACAACACAGAACAGAGTCACACGTTTAGAAAACACACTATGGCTGCCTAACGGGAAAGGTGAGGTGGGGTGATGCATAAAACAAGGGTTTCAAATTAGCTCAGATACCGTTCCATAAACCCAATATGTAATAGACAAGACCTACTCCTTGCTCAGTGAACTGGACTCAACACCCCCTACTCACTGCCCAAGAATATACCTGACTAGTAAGAATCTTAAAACCTATGTATTGATATCTCTCTGTAAGTGAGTCAAGTGGGTGTAAAGCTGCATAAACACAGCAGTGAAAAGCAGCTAAACCCCATTAAAAAACTCAATTAATTTTAAAAACCCGTGAAACAAAGACAGTGAAAGAGAGAGAAATTCTCACAAAATTCGTTCAGGGGCTGTGATGCCACCTGGATTGACCATACCTAGACCTGCAGCTGATTGAGACATAAGGGTGGACACACTTGGGGCTGAGAGTTTTGGTGAGGTTGGGTGAGCAAACGCAGACGCTTTAAAGTAATACTGCGTGGTACCCATCCCATGGGTCCCAAATCTCCAGGTTCAAGGGCATCTTCCTACATCAAAAACATGCATGAGAAACCATGAAGATGGTCCACCGAGTGATCGGGAAAGGTTTCTAAAACGCACCTCATTTCTCATCTCCTTGTGCTCGGGTTCACCATTCCAGCCGCTTTACTAGCAGTCTCCCTCCTTGGAGAATCAGCACCTTTAACCTCCTGTTCCATACAGGTTGCAATTTGTCCTGAGGGTGAACGGGAAGAGGGGGAACCAATGAGAGACTAGCTCTAGGTGTTGGGACAGGCACAGGTCACTCTATTTTACCATCAGGAAGAAGAATTAACCACAGGCTCAGTCTGCCGCCCGGAAGCGGAATAGGGCCTAAAGAAAACCTTGCTCTTTTGCGGCCAGCTCCTAAGAGAGCGAGTTGAAAAATGGAGCTCAGGGGCACTGCAATTCACAAACCTGCAGACTTATAAATGATAACTCTCGTCTACAAATATATTGAGGGAAGGCAACAAAGAGGATTTGAAAGCAAGGCAGAATTGCAGGAAACAGATTTCAGGAGGCAGATTCGAATCGCCTTTAAAGCACAGGAAAAGCGGCAAAACCTCGACAATGATGCCCTTGGCCAAAAAGGGCGTATGCGTTTTTTCCTGAATATATTCAGGAAAAAACGCATACGCCCTTTTTGGCCAACCAAGCAACCTGGAAAGGCAAATCAGCGCTACAAAGAAGTCTCGCTTCCCATCGGTCAAAAGGGCCATGCTGAATAAAGTGTCAAAACCAGAAATGCAGGACAGGCCACGGAGAAACGGGAGCCTTGCTACGCTGATGGCCGGGATGTAAATTGCCAACAGCCACTCTGGAGAAGTGTACGGTGTGTCCTGAAACATTTACAAAACTCAGCTTAGAGAGCATAGGGCACTTCCACTCATGGGCGTATAAATTGGGAAAACTAAAAATCAGCAAGACACAAGCACCCCAAGGTTTAGGGCTGCTATGTTGACAAGAACCTCCACTTCGTTATACCTTAAATATCCCAGGAAAGAGAAAAATGGATAAAGAATTTGTGATCCTTATGTACAATGGAATATCACTCAGCCATGAAATCAACGTCATAAGGCTAGTAGCAGCATGATGAGTGGATTTAGGTACGACGATTCTAAGTGTAATAAGTCACACAGAAAAAGACACTTATCATAAGATATCACCTATAGAGGGAATGTAAAAACCGCTGCCCTTGAACTGAATTAAAAAACAGAACAGAGTCACACGGTTAGAAAACACACTATGGCTGCCTAACGGGAAAGGTGAGGTGGGGTGATGCATAAAACAAGGGTTTCAAATTAGCTCAGATACCGTTCCATAAACCCAATACGTAATAGACAAGACCTACTTCTTGCTCAGGGAACTGGACTCAACACCCCCTATTCACCGCCCAAGAATATATCTGACTAGTAAGAATCTTAAAACCTATGTATTGATATCTCTCTGTAAGTGAGTCAAGTGGGTGTAAAGCTGCATAAACACAGCAGTGAAAAGCAGCTAAACCCCATTATAAAACTCAATTAATTTTAAAAACCCGTGAAACAAAGACAGTGAAAGAGAGAGAAATTCTCACAAAATTCGTTCAGGGGCTGTGATGCCACCTCGATTGACCATATCTAGACCTGCAGCCGATTGAGACATAAGGGTGGACACTCTTGGGGCTGAGAGGTTTGGTGAGGTTGGGTGAGCAAACGCAGACGCTTTAAAGTAATACTGTGTGGTACCCATCCCATGGGTCCCAAATCTCCAGGTTCAAGGGCCTCTTCCTACATCGAAAACATGCATGAGAAACCCAGAAGATGGTCCACCGAGTGATCGGGAAAGGTTTCTAAAACGCACCTCATTTCTCATCTCCTTGTGCTCGAGTTCGCCATTCCAGCCGCTTTACTAGCAATCTCCCTCCTTGGAGAATCAGCACCTTTAACCTCCTGTTCCATACAGGTGGCAATTTGTCCTGAGGATGAACGGGAAGAGGGGGAACCAATGAGAGACTAGCTCTAGGTGTTGGGACAGGCACAGGTCACTCTATTTTCCCATCAGGAAGAAGAATTAAGCACAGGCTCAGTCTGCCGCCCGGAAGCAGAATAGGGCCTAAAGCAATCCTGCGCTTTTGCGGCCAGCTCCCAAGAGAGCGAGTTGAAAAATGGAGCTCAGGGGCACTGCAATTCACAAACCTGCAGACTTATAAATGATAACTCTCGTCTACAAATATATTGAGGGAAGGCAACAAAGAGGATTTGAAAGCAAGGCAGAATTGCAGGAAACAGATTTCAGGAGGCAGATTCGAATCGCCTTTAAAGCACAGGAAAAGCGGCAAAACCTCGACAATGATGCCCTTGGCCAAAAAGGGCGTATGCGTTTTTTCCTGAATATATTCAGGAAAAAACGCATACGCCCTTTTTGGCCAACCAAGCAACCTGGAAAGGCAAATCAGCGCTACAAAGAAGTCTCGCTTCCCATCGGTCAAAAGGGCCATGCTGAATAAAGTGTCAAAACCAGAAATGCAGGACAGGCCACGGAGAAACGGGAGCCTTGCTACGCTGATGGGCGGGATGTAAATTGCCAACAGCCACTCTGGAGAAGTGTACGGTGTGTCCTGAAACATTTACAAAACTCAGCTTAGAGAGCATAGGGCACTTCCACTCATGGGCGTATAAATTGGGAAAACTAAAAATCAGCAGGACACAAGCACCCCAAAGTTTAGGGCTGCTCTGTTGACAAGAACCTCCACTTCGTTACACCTTAAATATCCCAGGAAAGGGAAAAATGGATAAAGAAGTTGTGGTCCTTATGTACAATGGAATATCACTCAGCCATGAAATCAACATCATAAGGCTAGTAGCAGCATGATGAGTGGATTTAGGTACGACGGTTCTAAGTGAAATAAGTCACACAGAAAAAGACACTTATCGTAAGATATCACTTATAGAGGGAATGTAAAAACCGCTACCCTTGAACTGAATTACAATACAGTACAGAGTCACACGGTTAGAAAACACACTATGGCTGCCTAACGGCAAAGGTGAGGTGGGGTGATGCATAAAACAAGGGTTTCAAATTAGCTCAGATACCGTTCCATAAACCCAATATGTAATAGACAAGACCTACTCCTTGCTCAGGGAACTGGACTCAACACCCCCTATTCACCGCCCAAGAATATATCTGACTAGTAAGAATCTTAAAACCTATGTATTGATATCTCTCTGTAAGTGAGTCAAGTGGGTGTAAAGCTGCATAAACACAGCAGTGAAAAGCAGCTAAACCCCATTATAAAACTCAATTAATTTTAAAAACCCGTGAAACAAAGACAGTGAAAGAGAGAGAAATTCTCACAAAATTCGTTCAGGGGCTGTGATGCCACCTCGATTGACCATATCTAGACCTGCAGCCGATTGAGACATAAGGGTGGACACTCTTGGGGCTGAGAGGTTTGGTGAGGTTGGGTGAGCAAACGCAGACGCTTTAAAGTAATACTGTGTGGTACCTATCCCATGGGTCCCAAATCTCCAGGTTCAAGGGCATCTTCCTACATCGAAAACATGCATGAGAAACCCAGAAGATGGTCCACCGAGTGATCGGGAAAGGTTTCTAAAACGCACCTCATTTCTCATCTCCTTGTGCTCGAGTTCGCCATTCCAGCCACTTTACTAGCAATCTCCCTCCTTGGAGAATCAGCACCTTTAACCTCCTGTTCCATACAGGTGGCAATTTGTCCTGAGGATGAACGGGGAGAGGGGGAACCAATGAGAGACTAGCTCTAGGTGTTGGGACAGGCACAGATCACTCTATTTTCCCATCAGGAAGAAGAATTAAGCACAGGCTCAGTCTGCCGCCCGGAAGCAGAATAGGGCCTAAAGCAATCCTGCGCTTTTGCGGCCAGCTCCCAAGAGAGCGAGTTGAAAAATGGAGCTCAGGGGCACTGCAATTCACAAACCTGCAGACTTATAAATGATAACTCTCGTCTACAAATATATTGAGGGAAGGCAACAAAGAGGATTTGAAAGCAAGGCAGAATTGCAGGAAACAGATTTCAGGAGGCAGGTTCGAATCGACTTTAAAGCACAGGAAAAGCGGCAAAACCTCGACAATGATGCCCTTGGCCAAAAAGGGCGTATGCGTTTTTTCCTGAATATATTCAGGAAAAAACGCATACGCCCTTTTTGGCCAACCAAGCAACCTGGAAAGGCAAATCAGCGCTACAAAGAAGTCTCGCTTCCCATCGGTCAAAAGGGCCATGCTGAATAAAGTGTCAAAACCAGAAATGCAGGACAGGCCACGGAGAAACGGGAGCTTTGCTACGCTGATGGGCGGGATGTAAATTGCCAACAGCCACTCTGGAGAAGTGTACGGTGTGTCTTGAAACATTTACAAAACTCAGCTTAGAGAGCATAGGGCACTTCCACTCATGGGCATATAAATTGGGAAAACTAAAAATCAGCAAGACACAAGCACCCCAAAGTTTAGGGCTGCTCTGTTGACAAGAACCTCCAATTCGTTATACCTTAAATATCCCAGGAAAGAGAAAAATGGATAAAGAATTTGTGGTCCTTATGTACAATGGAATATCACTCAGCCATGAAATCAACGTCATAAGGCTAGTAGCAGCATGATGAGTGGATTTAGGTACGACGATTCTAAGTGTAATAAGTCACACAGAAAAAGACACTTATCATAAGATATCACCTATAGAGGGAATGTAAAAACCGCTGCCCTTGAACTGAATTACAAAACAGAACAGAGTCACACGGTTAGAAAACACACTATGGCTGCCTAACGGCAAAGGTGAGGTGGGGTGATGCATAAAACAAGGGTTTCAAATTAGCTCAGATACCGTTGCATAAACCCAATACGTAATAGACAAGACCTACTCCTTGCTCAGGGAACTGGACTCAACACCCCCTATTCACCGCCCAAGAGTATATCTGACTAGTAAGAATCTTAAAACCTATGTATTGATATCTCTCTGTAAGTGAGTCAAGTGGGTGTAAAGCTGCATAAACACAGCAGTGAAAAGCAGCTAAACCCCATTATAAAACTCAATTAATTTTAAAAACCCGTGAAACAAAGACAGTGAAAGAGAGAGAAATTCTCACAAAATTCGTTCAGGGGCTGTGATGCCACCTGGATTGACCATACCTAGACCTGCAGCTGATTGAGACATAAGGGTGGACACACTTGGGGCTGAGAGGTTTGGTGAGGTTGGGTGAGCAAACGCAGACGCTTTAAAGTAATACTGCGTGGTACCCATCCCATGGGTCCCAAATCTCCAGGTTCAAGGGCATCTGCCTACATCGAAAACAGGCATGAGAAACCCTGAAGATGGTCCACCGAGTGATCGGGAAAGATTTCTAAAACGCACCTCATTTCTCATCTCCTTGTGCTCGGGTTCACCATTCCAGCCGCTTTACTAGCAGTCTCCCTCCTTGGAGAATCAGCACCTTTAACCTCCTGTTCCATACAGGTTGCAATTTGTCCTGAGGGTGAACGGGAAGAGGGGGAACCAATGAGAGACTAGCTCTAGGTGTTGGGACAGGCACAGGTCACTCTATTTTACCATCAGGAAGAAGAATTAACCACAGGCTCAGTCTGCCGCCCGGAAGCAGAATAGGGCCTAAAGAAAACCTTGCGCTTTTGCGGCCAGCTCCCAAGAGAGCGAGTTGAAAAATGGAGCTCAGGGGCACTGCAATTCACAAACCTGCAGACTTATAAATGATAACTCTCGTCTACAAATATATTGAGGGAAGGCAACAAAGAGGATTTGAAAGCAAGGCAGAATTGCAGGAAACAGATTTCAGGAGGCAGATTCGAATCGCCTTTAAAGCACAGGAAAAGCGGCAAAACCTCGACAATGATGCCCTTGGCCAAAAAGGGCGTATGCGTTTTTTCCTGAATATATTCAGGAAAAAACGCATACGCCCTTTTTGGCCAACCAAGCAACCTGGAAAGGCAAATCAGCGCTACAAAGAAGTCTCGCTTCCCATCGGTCAAAAGGGCCATGCTGAATAAAGTGTCAAAACCAGAAATGCAGGACAGGCCACGGAGAAACGGGAGCCTTGCTACGCTGATGGGCGGGATGTAAATTGCCAACAGCCACTCTGGAGAAGTGTACGGTGTGTCCTGAAACATTTACAAAACTCAGCTTAGAGAGCATAGGGCACTTCCACTCATGGGCGTATAAATTGGGAAAACTAAAAATCAGCAAGACACAAGCACCCCAAAGTTTAGGGCTGCTCTGTTGACAAGAACCTCCACTTCGTTGCACCTTAAATATCCCAGGAAAGAGAAAAATGGATAAAGAAGTTGTGGTCCTTATGTACAATGGAATATCACTCAGCCATGAAATCAACGTCATAAGGCTAGTAGCAGCATGATGAGTGGATTTAGGTACGACGATTCTAAGTGAAATAAGTCACACAGAAAAAGACACTTATCATAAGATATCACCTATAGAGGGAATGTAAAAACCGCTGCCCTTGAACTGAATTACCAAACAGAACAGAGTCACACGGTTAGAAAACACACTATGGCTGCCTAACGGGAAAGGTGAGGTGGGGTGATGCATAAAATAAGGGTTTCAAATTAGCTCAGATACCGTTCCATAAACCCAATACGTAATAGACAAGACCTACTCCTTGCTCAGGGAACTGGACTCAACACCCCCTATTCACCGCCCAAGAGTATATCTGACTAGTAAGAATCTTAAAACCTATGTATTGATATCTCTCTGTAAGTGAGTCAAGTGGGTGTAAAGCTGCATAAACACAGCAGTGAAAAGCAGCTAAACCCCATTATAAAACTCAATTAATTTTAAAAACCCGTGAAACAAAGACAGTGAAAGGGAGAGAAATTCTTACAAAATTCGTTCAGGCGCTGTGATGCCACCTGGATTGACCATATCTAGACCCGCAGCTGATTGAGACATAAGGGTGGACACTCTTGGGGCTGAGGGGTTTGGTGAGGTTGGGTGAGCAAACGCAGACGCTTTAAAGTAATACTGCGTGGTACCCATCCCATGGGTCCCAAATCTCCAGGTTCAAGGGCATCTTCCTACATCGAAAACATGCATGAGAAACCCAGAAGATGGTCCACCGAGTGATCGGGAAAGGTTTCTAAAACGCACCTCATTTCTCGTCTCCTTGTGCTCGGGTTCGCCATTCCAGCCGCTTTACTAGCAATCTCCCTCCTTGGAGAATCAGCACCTTTAACCTCCTGTTCCATACAGGTGGCAATTTGTCCTGAGGGTGAACGGGAATAGGGGGAACCAATGAGAGACTAGCTCTAGGTGTTGGGACAGGCACAGGTCACTCTATTTTCCCATCAGGAAGAAGAATTAAGCACAGGCTCAGTCTGCCGCCCGGAAGCAGAATAGGGCCTAAAGCAATCCTGCGCTTTTGCGGCCAGCTCCCAAGAGAGCGAGTTGAAAAATGGAGCTCAGGGGCACTGCAATTTACAAACCTGCAGACTTATAAATGATAACTCTCGTCTACAAATATATTGAGGGAAGGCAACAAAGAGGATTTGAAAGCAAGGCAGAATTGCAGGAAACAGATTTCAGGAGGCAGATTCGAATCGCCTTTAAAGCACAGGAAAAGCGGCAAAACCTCGACAATGATGCCCTTGGCCAAAAAGGGCGTATGCGTTTTTTCCTGAATATATTCAGGAAAAAACGCATACGCCCTTTTTGGCCAACCAAGCAACCTGGAAAGGCAAATCAGCGCTACAAAGAAGTCTCGCTTCCCATCGGTCAAAAGGGCCATGCTGAATAAAGTGTCAAAACCAGAAATGCAGGACAGGCCACGGAGAAACGGGAGCCTTGCTACGCTGATGGGCGGGATGTAAATTGCCAACAGCCACTCTGGAGAAGTGTACGGTGTGTCCTGAAACATTTACAAAACTCAGCTTAGAGAGCATAGGGCACTTCCACTCATGGGCGTATAAATTGGGAAAACTAAAAATCAGCAAGACACAAGCACCCCAAAGTTTAGGGCTGCTCTGTTGACAAGAACCTCCACTTCGTTACACCTTAAATATCCCAGGAAAGAGAAAAATGGATAAAGAAGTTGTGGTCCTTATGTACAATGGAATATCACTCAGCCATGAAATCAACGTCATAAGGCTAGTAGCAGCATGATGAGTGGATTTAGGTACGACGATTCTAAGTGAAATAAGTCACACAGAAAAAGACACTTATCATAAGATATCACCTATAGAGGGAATGTAAAATCTGCTGCCCTTGAACTGAATTACAAAACAGAACAGAGTCACACGGTTAGAAAACACACTATGGCTGCCTAACGGCAAAGGTGAGGTGGGGTGATGCATAAAACAAGGGTTTCAAATTAGCTCAGATACCGTTCCATAAACCCAATACGTAATAGACAAGACCTACTCCTTGCTCAGGGAACTGGACTCAACACCCCCTATTCACCGCCCAAAAGTATATCTGACTAGTAAGAATCTTAAAACCTATGTATTGATATCTCTCTGTAAGTGAGTCAAGTGGGTGTAAAGCTGCATAAACACAGCAGTGAAAAGCAGCTAAACACCATTATAAAACTCAATTAATATTAAAAACCCGTGAAACAAAGACAGTGAAAGGGAGATAAATACTTACAAAATTCGTTCAGGCGCTGTGATGCCACCTGGATTGACCATATCTAGACCCGCAGCTGATTGAGACATAAGGGTGGACACTCTTGGGGCTGAGGGGTTTGGTGAGGTTCGGTGAGCAAACGCAGACGCTTTAAAGTAATACTGCGTGGTACCCATCCCATGGGTCCCAAATCTCCAGGTTCAAGGGCATCTTCATACATCGAAAACATGCATGAGAAACCCAGAAGACGGTCCACCGAGTGATCGGGAAAGGTTTCTAAAACGCACCTCATTTCTCGTCTCCTTGTGCTCGGGTTCGCCATTCCAGCCGCTTTACTAGCAATCTCCCTCCTTGGAAAATCAGCACCTTTAACCTCCTGTTCCATACAGGTTGCAATTTGTCCTGAGGGTGAACGGGAAGAGGGGGAACCAATGAGAGACTAGCTCTAGGTGTTGGGACAGGCACAGGTCACTCTATTTTCCCATCAGGAAGAAGAATTAACCACAGGCTCAGTCTGCCGCCCGGAAGCAGAATAGGGCCTAAAGCAATCCTGCGCTTTTGCGGCCAGCTCCCAAGAGAGCGAGTTGAAAAATGGAGCTCAGGGGCACTGCAATTCACAAACCTGCAGACTTATAAATGATAACTCTCGTCTACAAATATATTGAGGGAAGGCAACAAAGAGGATTTGAAAGCAAGGCAGAATTGCAGGAAACAGATTTCAGGAGGCAGATTCGAATCGCCTTTAAAGCACAGGAAAAGCGGCAAAACCTCGACAATGATGCCCTTGGCCAAAAAGGGCGTATGCGTTTTTTCCTGAATATATTCAGGAAAAAACGCATACGCCCTTTTGGCCAACCAAGCAACCTGGAAAGGCAAATCAGCGCTACAAAGAAGTCTCGCTTCCCATCGGTCAAAAGGGCCATGCTGAATAAAGTGTCAAAACCAGAAATGCAGGACAGGCCACGGAGAAACGGGAGCCTTGCTACGCTGATGGGCGGGATGTAATTTGCCAACAGCCACTCTGGAGAAGTGTACGGTGTGTCCTGAAACATTTACAAAACTCAGCTTAGAGAGCATAGGGCACTTCCACTCATGGGCGTATAAATTGGGAAAACTAAAAATCAGCAAGACACAAGCACCCCAAAGTTTAGGGCTGCTCTGTTGACAAGAACCTCCACTTCGTTACACCTTAAATATCCCAGGAAAGAAAAAAATGGATAAAGAAGTTGTGGTCCTTATGTACAATGGAATATCACTCAGCCATGAAATCAACGTCATAAGGCTAGTAGCAGCATGATGAGTGGATTTAGGTACGACGATTCTAAGTCAAATAAGTCACACAGAAAAAGACACTTATCATAAGATATCACCGATAGAGGGAATGTAAAAACCGCTGCCCTTGAACTGAATTACAAAACAGAACAGAGTCACACGGTTAGAAAACACACTATGGCTGCCTAACGGGAAAGGTGAGGTGGGGTGATGCATAAAACAAGGGTTTCAAATTAGCTCAGATACCGTTCCATAAACCCAATACGTAATAGACAAGACCTACTCCTTGCTCAGGGAACTGGACTCACCACCCCCTATTCACCGCCCAAGAGTATATCCGACTAGTAAGAATCTTAAAACCTATGTATAGATATCTCTCTGTAAGTGAGTCAAGTGGGTGTAAAGCTGCATAAACACAGCAGTGAAAAGCAACTAAACCCCATTATAAAATTCAATTAATTTTAAAAACCCGTGAAACAAAGACAGTGAAAGGGAGAGAAATTCTTACAAAATTCGTTCAGGCGCTGTGATGCCACCTGGATTGACCATATCTAGACCCGCAGCTGATTGAGACATAAGGGTGGACACTCTTGGGGCTGAGGGGTTTGGTGAGGTTCGGTGAGCAAACGCAGACGCTTTAAAGTAATACTGCGTGGTACCCATCCCATGGGTCCCAAATCTCCAGGTTCAAGGGCATCTTCCTACATCGAAAACATGCATGAGAAACCCAGAAGATGGTCCACCGAGTGATCGGGAAAGGTTTCTAAAACGTACCTCATTTCTCGTCTCCTTGTGCTCGGGTTCGCCATTCCAGCCGCTTTACTAGCAATCTCCCTCCTTGGAGAATCAGCACCTTTAACCTCCTGTTCCATACAGGTGGCAATTTGAACTGAGGGTGAACGGGAAGACGGGGAACCAATGAGAGACTAGCTCTAGGTGTTGGGACAGGCACAGGTCACTCTATTTTCCCATCAGGAAGAAGAATTAACCACAGGCTCAGTCTGCCGCCCGGAAGCAGAATAGGGCCTAAAGCAATCCTGCGCTTTTGCGGCCAGCTCCCAAGAGAGCGAGTTGAAAAATGGAGCTCAGGGGCACTGCAATTCACAAACCTGCAGACTTATAAATGATAACTCTCGTCTACAAATATATTGAGGGAAGGCAACAAAGAGGATTTGAAAGCAAGGCAGAATTGCAGGAAACAGATTTCAGGAGGCAGATTCGAATCGCCTTTAAAGCACAGGAAAAGCGGCAAAACCTCGACAATGATGCCCTTGGCCAAAAAGGGCGTATGCGTTTTTTCCTGAATATATTCAGGAAAAAACGCATACGCCCTTTTTGGCCAACCAAGCAACCTGGAAAGGCAAATCAGCGCTACAAAGAAGTCTCGCTTCCCATCGGTCAAAAGGGCCATGCTGAATAAAGTGTCAAAACCAGAAATGCAGGACAGGCCACGGAGAAACGGGAGCCTTGCTACGCTGATGGGCGGGATGTAAATTGCCAACAGCCACTCTGGAGAAGTGTACGGTGTGTCCTGAAACATTTACAAATCTCAGCTTAGAGAGCATAGGGCACTTCCACTCATGGGCGTATAAATTGGGAAAACTAAAAATCAGCAAGACACAAGCACCCCAAAGTTTAGGGCTGCTCTGTTGACAAGAACCTCCACTTCGTTACACCTTAAATATCCCAGGAAAGAGAAAAATGGATAAAGAAGTTGTGGTCCTTATGTACAATGGAATATCACTCAGCCATGAAATCAACGTCATAAGGCTAGTAGCAGCATGATGAGTGGATTTAGGTACGACGATTCTAAGTCAAATAAGTCACACAGAAAAAGACACTTATCATAAGATATCACCTATAGAGGGAATGTAAAAACCGCTGCCCTTGAACTGAATTACAAAACAGAACAGAGTCACACGGTTAGAAAACACACTATGGCTGCCTAACGGCAAAGGTGAGGTGGGGTAATGCATAAAACAAGGGTTTCAAATTCGCTCAGATACCGTTCCATAAACCCAATACATAATAGACAAGACCTACTCCTTGCTCAGGGAACTGGACTCAACACCCCCTATTCACCGCCCAAGAGTATATCTGACTAGTAAGAATCTTAAAACCTATGTATTGATATCTCTCTGTAAGTGAGTCAAGTGGGTGTAAAGCTGCATAAACACAGCAGTGAAAAGCAGCTAAACCCCATTATAAAACTCAATTAATTTTAAAAACCCGTGAAACAAAGACAGTGAAAGGGAGAGAAATTCTTACAAAATTCGTTCAGGCGCTGTGATGCCACCTGGATTGACCATATCTAGACCCGCAGCTGATTGAGACATAAGGGTGGACACTCTTGGGGCTGAGGGGTTTGGTGAGGTTCGGTGAGCAAACGCAGACGCTTTAAAGTAATACTGCGTGGTACCCATCCCATGGGTCCCAAATCTCCAGGTTCAAGGGCATCTTCCTACATCGAAAACATGCATGAGAAACCCAGAAGATGGTCCACCGAGTGATCAGGAAAGGTTTCTAAAACGCACCTCATTTCTCGTCTCCTTGTGCTCGGGTTCGCCATTCCAGCCGCTTTACTAGCAATCTCCCTCCTTGGAGAATCAGCACCTTTAACCTCCTGTTCCATACAGGTTGCAATTTGTCCTGAGGATGAACGGGAAGAGGGGGAACCAATGAGAGACTAGCTCTAGGTGTTGGGACAGGCACAGGTCACTCTATTTTCCCATCAGGAAGAAGAATTAACCACAGGCTCAGTCTGCCGCCCGGAAGCAGAATAGGGCCTAAAGCAATCCTGCGCTTTTGCGGCCAGCTCCCAAGAGAGCGAGTTGAAAAATGGAGCTCAGGGGCACTGCAATTCACAAACCTGCAGACTTATAAATGATAACTCTCGTCTACAAATATATTGAGGGAAGGCAACAAAGAGGATTTGAAAGCAAGGCAGAATTGCAGGAAACAGATTTCAGGAGGCAGATTCGAATCGCCTTTAAAGCACAGGAAAAGCGGCAAAACCTCGACAATGATGCCCTTGGCCAAAAAGGGCGTATGCGTTTTTTCCTGAATATATTCAGGAAAAAACGCATACGCCCTTTTTGGCCAACCAAGCAACCTGGAAAGGCAAATCAGCGCTACAAAGAAGTCTCGCTTCCCATCGGTCAAAAAGGCCATGCTGAATAAAGTGTCAAAACCAGAAATGCAGGACAGGCCACGGAGAAACGGGAGCCTTGCTACGCTGATGGGCGGGATGTAATTTGCCAACAGCCACTCTGGAGAAGTGTACGGTGTGTCCTGAAACATTTACAAAACTCAGCTTAGAGAGCATAGGGCACTTCCACTCATGGGCGTATAAATTGGGAAAACTAAAAATCAGCAAGACACAAGCACCCCAAAGTTTAGGGCTGCTCTGTTGACAAGAACCTCCACTTCGTTACACCTTAAATATCCCAGGAAAGAAAAAAATGGATAAAGAAGTTGTGGTCCTTATGTACAATGGAATATCACTCAGCCATGAAATCAACGTCATAAGGCTAGTAGCAGCATGATGAGTGGATTTAGGTACGACGATTCTAAGTCAAATAAGTCACACAGAAAAAGACACTTATCATAAAATATCACCGATAGAGGGAATGTAAAAACCGCTGCCCTTGAACTGAATTACAAAACAGAACAGAGTCACACGGTTAGAAAACACACTATGGCTGCCTAACGGGAAAGGTGAGGTGGGGTGATGCATAAAACAAGGGTTTCAAATTAGCTCAGATACCGTTCCATAAACCCAATACGTAATAGACAAGACCTACTCCTTGCTCAGGGAACTGGACTCACCACCCCCTATTCACCGCCCAAGAGTATATCCGACTAGTAAGAATCTTAAAACCTATGTATTGATATCTCTCTGTAAGTGAGTCAAGTGGGTGTAAAGCTGCATAAACACAGCAGTGAAAAGCAGCTAAACCCCATTATAAAACTCAATTAATTTTAAAAACCCGTGAAGCAAAGACAGTGAAAGGGAGAGAAATTCTTACAAAATTCGTTCAGGCGCTGTGATGCCACCTGGATTGACCATATCTAGACCCGCAGCTGATTGAGACATAAGGGTGGACACTCTTGGGGCTGAGGGGTTTGGTGAGGTTCGGTGAGCAAACGCAGACGCTTTAAAGTAATACTGCGTGGTACCCATCCCATGGGTGCCAAATCTCCAGGTTCAAGGGCATCTTCCTACATCGAAAACATGCATGAGAAACCCAGAAGATGGTCCACCGAGTGATCGGGAAAGGTTTCTAAAACGCACCTCATTTCTCGTCTCCTTGTGCTCGGGTTCGCCATTCCAGCCGCTTTACTAGCAATCTCCCTCCTTGGAGAATCAGCACCTTTAACCTCCTGTTCCATACAGGTGGCAATTTGAACTGAGGGTGAACGGGAAGACGGGGAACCAATGAGAGACTAGCTCTAGGTGTTGGGACAGGCACAGGTCACTCTATTTTCCCATCAGGAAGAAGAATTAACCACAGGCTCAGTCTGCCGCCCGGAAGCAGAATAGGGCCTAAAGCAATCCTGCGCTTTTGCGGCCAGCTCCCCAGAGAGCGAGTTGAAAAATGGAGCTCAGGGGCACTGCAATTCACAAACCTGCAGACTTATAAATGATAACTCTCGTCTACAAATATATTGAGGGAAGGCAACAAAGAGGATTTTAAAGCAAGGCAGAATGGCAGGAAACAGATTTCAGGAGGCAGATTCGAATCGCCTTTAAAGCACAGGAAAAGCGGCAAAACCTCGACAATGATGCCCTTGGCCAAAAAGGGCGTATGCGTTTTTTCCTGAATATATTCAGGAAAAAACGCATACGCCCTTTTTGGCCAACCAAGCAACCTGGAAAGGCAAATCAGCGCTACAAAGAAGTCTCGCTTCCCATCGGTCAAAAGGGCCATGCTGAATAAAGTGTCAAAACCAGAAATGCAGGACAGGCCACGGAGAAACGGGAGCCTTGCTACGCTGATGGGCGGGATGTAAATTGCCAACAGCCACTCTGGAGAAGTGTACGGTGTGTCCTGAAACATTTACAAATCTCAGCTTAGAGAGCATAGGGCACTTCCACTCATGGGCGTATAAATTGGGAAAACTAAAAATCAGCAAGACACAAGCACCCCAAAGTTTAGGGCTGCTCTGTTGACAAGAACCTCCACTTCGTTACACCTTAAATATCCCAGGAAAGAGAAAAATGGATAAAGAAGTTGTGGTCCTTATGTACAATGGAATATCACTCAGCCATGAAATCAACGTCATAAGGCTAGTAGCAGCATGATGAGTGGATTTAGGTACGACGATTCTAAGTCAAATAAGTCACACAGAAAAAGACACTTATCATAAGATATCACCTATAGAGGGAATGTAAAAACCGCTGCCCTTGAACTGAATTACAAAACAGAACAGAGTCACACGGTTAGAAAACACACTATGGCTGCCTAACGGCAAAGGTGAGGTGGGGTGATGCATAAAACAAGGGTTTCAAATTAGCTCAGATACCGTTCCATAAACCCAATACATAATAGACAAGACCTACTCCTTGCTCAGGGAACTGGACTCAACACCCCCTATTCACCGCCCAAGAGTATATCTGACTAGTAAGAATCTTAAAACCTATGTATTGATATCTCTCTGTAAGTGAGTCAAGTGGGTGTAAAGCTGCATAAACACAGCAGTGAAAAGCAGCTAAACCCCATTATAAAACTCAATTAATTTTAAAAACCCGTGAAACAAAGACAGTGAAAGGGAGAGAAATTCTTACAAAATTCGTTCAGGCGCTGTGATGCCACCTGGATTGACCATATCTAGACCCGCAGCTGATTGAGACATAAGGGTGGACACTCTTGGGGCTGAGGGGTTTGGTGAGGTTCGGTGAGCAAACGCAGACGCTTTAAAGTAATACTGCGTGGTACCCATCCCATGGGTCCCAAATCTCCAGGTTCAAGGGCATCTTCCTACATCGAAAACATGCATGAGAAACCCAGAAGATGGTCCACCGAGTGATCGGGAAAGGTTTCTAAAACGCACCTCATTTCTCGTCTCCTTGTGCTCGGGTTCGCCATTCCAGCCGCTTTACTAGCAATCTCCCTCCTTGGAGAATCAGCACCTTTAACCTCCTGTTCCATACAGGTGGCAATTTGAACTGAGGGTGAACGGGAAGACGGGGAACCAATGAGAGACTAGCTCTAGGTGTTGGGACAGGCACAGGTCACTCTATTTTCCCATCAGGAAGAAGAATTAACCACAGGCTCAGTCTGCCGCCCGGAAGCAGAATAGGGCCTAAAGCAATCCTGCGCTTTTGCGGCCAGCTCCCAAGAGAGCGAGTTGAAAAATGGAGCTCAGGGGCACTGCAATTCACAAACCTGCAGACTTATAAATGATAACTCTCGTCTACAAATATATTGAGGGAAGGCAACAAAGAGGATTTGAAAGCAAGGCAGAATTGCAGGAAACAGATTTCAGGAGGCAGATTCGAATCGCCTTTAAAGCACAGGAAAAGCCGCAAAACCTCGACAATGATGCCCTTGGCCAAAAAGGGCGTATGCGTTTTTTCCTGAATATATTCAGGAAAAAACGCATACGCCCTTTTTGGCCAACCAAGCAACCTGGAAAGGCAAATCAGCGCTACAAAGAAGTCTCGCTTCCCATCGGTCAAAAGGGCCATGCTGAATAAAGTGTCAAAACCAGAAATGCAGGACAGGCCACGGAGAAACGGGAGCCTTGCTACGCTGATGGGCAGGATGTAAATTGCCAACAGCCACTCTGGAGAAGTGTACGGTGTGTCCTGAAACATTTACAAAACTCAGCTTAGAGAGCATAGGGCACTTCCACTCATGGGCGTATAAATTGGGAAAACTAAAAATCAGCAAGACACAAGCACCCCAAAGTTTAGGGCTGCTCTGTTGACAAGAACCTCCACTTCGTTACACCTTAAATATCCCAGGAAAGAGAAACATGGATAAAGAAGTTGTGGTCCTTATGTACAATGGAATATCACTCAGCCATGAAATCAACGTCATAAGGCTAGTAGCAGCATGATGAGTGGATTTAGGTACGACGATTCTAAGTCAAATAAGTCACACAGAAAAAGACACTTATCATAAGATATCACCTATAGAGGGAATGTAAAAACCGCTGCCCTTGAACTGAATTACAAAACAGAACAGAGTCACACGGTTAGAAAACACACTATGGCTGCCTAACGGGAAAGGTGAGGTGGGGTGATGCATAAAACAAGGGTTTCAAATTACCTCAGATACCGTTCCATAAACCCAATACGTAATAGACAAGACCTACTCCTTGCTCAGGGAACTGGACTCAACACCCCCTATTCACCGCCCAAGAATATATCTGACTAGTAAGAATCTTAAAACTTATGTATTGATATCTCTCTGTAAGTGAGTCAAGTGGGTGTAAAGCTGCATAAACACAGCAGTGAAAAGCAGCTAAACCCCATTATAAAACTCAATTAATTTTAAAAACCCGTGAAACAAAGACAGTGAAAGGGAGAGAAATTCTTACAAAATTCGTTCAGGCGCTGTGATGCCACCTGGATTGACCATATCTAGACCCGCAGCTGATTGAGACATAAGGGTGGACACTCTTGGGGCTGAGGGGTTTGGTGAGGTTCGGTGAGCAAACGCAGACGCTTTAAAGTAATACTGCGTGGTACCCATCCCATGGGTGCCAAATCTCCAGGTTCAAGGGCATCTTCCTACATCGAAAACATGCATGAGAAACCCAGAAGATGGTCCACCGAGTGATCGGGAAAGGTTTCTAAAACGCACCTCATTTCTCGTCTCCTTGTGCTCGGGTTCGCCATTCCAGCCGCTTTACTAGCAATCTCCCTCCTTGGAGAATCAGCACCTTTAACCTCCTGTTCCATACAGGTGGCAATTTGAACTGAGGGTGAACGGGAAGACGGGGAACCAATGAGAGACTAGCTCTAGGTGTTGGGACAGGCACAGGTCACTCTATTTTCCCATCAGGAAGAAGAATTAAGCACAGGCTCAGTCTGCCGCCCGGAAGCAGAATAGGGCCTAAAGCAATCCTGCGCTTTTGCGGCCAGCTCCCAAGAGAGCGAGTTGAAAAATGGAGCTCAGGGGCACTGCAATTCACAAACCTGCAGACTTATAAATGATAACTCTCGTCTACAAATATATTGAGGGAAGGCAACAAAGAGGATTTGAAAGCAAGGCAGAATTGCAGGAAACAGATTTCAGGAGGCAGATTCGAATCGCCTTTAAAGCACAGGAAAAGCGGCAAAACCTCGACAATGATGCCCTTGGCCAAAAAGGGCGTATGCGTTTTTTCCTGAATATATTCAGGAAAAAATGCATACGCCCTTTTTGGCCAACCAAGCAACCTGGAAAGGCAAATCAGCGCTACAAAGAAGTCTCGCTTCCCATCGGTCAAAAGGGCCATGCTGAATAAAGTGTCAAAACCAGAAATGCAGGACAGGCCACGGAGAAACGGGAGCCTTGCTACGCTGATGGGCGGGATGTAAATTGCCAACAGCCACTCTGGAGAAGTGTACGGTGTGTCCTGAAACATTTACAAATCTCAGCTTAGAGAGCATAGGGCACTTCCACTCATGGGCGTATAAATTGGGAAAACTAAAAATCAGCAAGACACAAGCACCCCAAAGTTTAGGGCTGCTCTGTTGACAAGAACCTCCACTTCGTTACACCTTAAATATCCCAGGAAAGAGAAAAATGGATAAAGAAGTTGTGGTCCTTATGTACAATGGAATATCACTCAGCCATGAAATCAACGTCATAAGGCTAGTAGCAGCATGATGAGTGGATTTAGGTACGACGATTCTAAGTCAAATAAGTCACACAGAAAAAGACACTTATCATAAGATATCACCTATAGAGGGAATGTAAAAACCGCTGCCCTTGAACTGAATTACAAAACAGAACAGAGTCACACGGTTAGAAAACACACTATGGCTGCCTAACGGCAAAGGTGAGGTGGGGTGATGCATAAAACAAGGGTTTCAAATTAGCTCAGATACCGTTCCATAAACCCAATACATAATAGACAAGACCTACTCCTTGCTCAGGGAACTGGACTCAACACCCCCTATTCACCGCCCAAGAGTATATCTGACTAGTAAGAATCTTAAAACCTATGTATTGATATCTCTCTGTAAGTGAGTCAAGTGGGTGTAAAGCTGCATAAACACAGCAGTGAAAAGCAGCTAAACCCCATTATAAAACTCAATTAATTTTAAAAACCCGTGAAACAAAGACAGTGAAAGGGAGAGAAATTCTTACAAAATTCGTTCAGGCGCTGTGATGCCACCTGGATTGACCATATCTAGACCCGCAGCTGATTGAGACATAAGGGTGGACACTCTTGGGGCTGAGGGGTTTGGTGAGGTTCGGTGAGCAAACGCAGACGCTTTAAAGTAATACTGCGTGGTACCCATCCCATGGGTCCCAAATCTCCAGGTTCAAGGGCATCTTCCTACATCGAAAACATGCATGAGAAACCCAGAAGATGGTCCACCGAGTGATCGGGAAAGGTTTCTAAAACGCACCTCATTTCTCGTCTCCTTGTGCTCGGGTTCGCCATTCCAGCCGCTTTACTAGCAATCTCCCTCCTTGGAGAATCAGCACCTTTAACCTCCTGTTCCATACAGGTTGCAATTTGTCCTGAGGGTGAACGGGAAGAGGGGGAACCAATGAGAGACTAGCTCTAGGTGTTGGGACAGGCACAGGTCACTCTATTTTCCCATCAGGAAGAAGAATTAACCACAGGCTCAGTCTGCCGCCCGGAAGCAGAATAGGGCCTAAAGCAATCCTGCGCTTTTGCGGCCAGCTCCCAAGAGAGCGAGTTGAAAAATGGAGCTCAGGGGCACTGCAATTCACAAACCTGCAGACTTATAAATGATAACTCTCGTCTACAAATATATTGAGGGAAGGCAACAAAGAGGATTTGAAAGCAAGGCAGAATTGCAGGAAACAGATTTCAGGAGGCAGATTCGAATCGCCTTTAAAGCACAGGAAAAGCGGCAAAACCTCGACAATGATGCCCTTGGCCAAAAAGGGCGTATGCGTTTTTTCCTGAATATATTCAGGAAAAAACGCATACGCCCTTTTTGGCCAACCAAGCAACCTGGAAAGGCAAATCAGCGCTACAAAGAAGTCTCGCTTCCCATCGGTCAAAAGGGCCATGCTGAATAAAGTGTCAAAACCAGAAATGCAGGACAGGCCACGGAGAAACGGGAGCCTTGCTACGCTGATGGGCGGGATGTAAATTGCCAACAGCCACTCTGGAGAAGTGTACGGTGTGTCCTGAAACATTTACAAATCTCAGCTTAGAGAGCATAGGGCACTTCCACTCATGGGCGTATACATTGGGAAAACTAAAAATCAGCAAGACACAAGCACCCCAAAGATTAGGGCTGCTCTGTTGACAAGAACCTCCACTTCGTTACACCTTAAATATCCCAGGAAAGAGAAAAATGGATAAAGAAGTTGTGGTCCTTATGTAAAATGGAATATCACTCAGCCATGAAATCAACGTCATAAGGCTAGTAGCAGCATGATGAGTGGATTTAGGTACGACGATTCTAAGTGAAATAAGTCACACAGAAAAAGACACTTATCATAAGATATCACTTATAGAGGGAATGTAAAAACCGCTGCCCTTGAACTGAATTACAAAACAGAACAGAGTCACACGGTTAGAAAACACACTATGGCTGCCTAACGGGAAAGGTGAGGTGGGGTGATGCATAAAACAAGGGTTTCAAATTAGCTCAGATACCGTTCCATAAACCCAATACGTAATAGACAAGACCTACTCCTTGCTCAGGGAACTGGACTCAACACCCCCTATTCACCGCCCAAGAATATATCTGACTAGTAAGAATCTTAAAACCTATGTATTGATATCTCTCTGTAAGTGAGTCAAGTGGGTGTAAAGCTGCATAAACACAGCAGTGAAAAGCAGCTAAACCCCATTATGAAACTCAATTAATTTTAAAAACCCGTGAAACAAAGACAGTGAAAGGGAGAGAAATTCTTACAAAATTCGTTCAGGCGCTGTGATGCCACCTGGATTGACCATATCTAGACCCGCAGCTGATTGAGACATAAGGGTGGACACTCTTGGGGCTGAGGGGTTTGGTGAGGTTCGGTGAGCAAACGCAGACGCTTTAAAGTAATACTGCGTGGTACCCATCCCATGGGTCCCAAATCTCCAGGTTCAAGGGCATCTTCCTACATCGAAAACATGCATGAGAAACCCAGAAGATGGTCCACCGAGTGATCGGGAAAGGTTTCTAAAACGCACCTCATTTCTCATCTCCTTGTGCTCGGGATCGCCATTCCAGCCGCTTTACTAGCAATCTCCCTCCTTGGAGAATCAGCACCTGTAACCTCCTGTTCCATACAGGTTGCAATTTGTCCTGAGGATGAACGGGAAGAGGGGGAACCAATGAGAGACTAGCTCTAGGTGTTGGGACTGGCACAGGTCACTCTTTTTTCCAATCAGGAAGAAGAATTAACCACAAGCTCAGTCTGCCGCCCGGAAGCAGAATAGGGCCTAAAGCAATCCTGCGCTTTTGCGGCCAGCTCCCAAGAGAGCGAGTTGAAAAATGGAGCTCAGGGGCACTGCAATTCACAAACCTGCAGACTTATAAATGATAACTCTCGTCTACAAATATATTGAGGGAAGGCAACAAAGAGGATTTGAAAGCAAGGCAGATTTGCAGGCAACAGATTTCAGGAGGCAGATTCGAATCGCCTTTAAAGCACAGGAAAAGCGGCAAAACCTCGACAATGATGCCCTTGGCCAAAAAGGGCGTATGCGTTTTTTCCTGAATATATTCAGGAAAAAACGCATACGCCCTTTTTGGCCAACCAAGCAACCTGGAAAGGCAAATCAGCGCTACAAAGAAGTCTCGCTTCCCATCGGTCAAAAGGGCCATGCTGAATAAAGTGTCAAAACCAGAAATGCAGGACAGGCCACGGAGAAACGGGAGCCTTGCTACGCTGATGGGCGGGATGTAAATTGCCAACAGCCACTCTGGAGAAGTGTACGGTGTGTCCTGAAACATTTACAAAACTCAGCTTAGAGAGCATAGGGCACTTCCACTCATGGGCGTATACATTGGGAAAACTAAAAATCAGCAAGACACAAGCACCCCAAAGTTTAGGGCTGCTCTGTTGACAAGAACCTCCACTTCGTTACACCTTAAATATCCCAGGAAAGAGAAAAATGGATAAAGATGTTGTGCTCCTTATGTACAATGGAATATCACTCAGCCATGAAATCAACGTCATAAGGCTAGTAGCAGCATGATGAGTGGATTTAGGTACGACGATTCTAAGTGAAATAAGTCACACAGAAAAAGACACTTATCATAAGATATCACTTATAGAGGGAATGTAAAAACCGCTACCCTTGAACTGAATTACAAAACAGAACAGAGTCACACGGTTAGAAAACACACTATGGCTGCCTAACGGGAAAGGTGAGGTGGGGTGATGCATAAAACAAGGGTTTCAAATTAGCTCAGATACCGTTCCATAAACCCAATACGTAATAGACAAGACCTACTCCTTGCTCAGGGAACTGGACTCAACACCCCCTATTCACCGCCCAAGATTATATCTGACTAGTAAGAATCTTAAAACCTATGTATTGATATCTCTCTGTAAGTGAGTCAAGTGGGTGTAAAGCTGCATAAACACAGCAGTGAAAAGCAGCTAAACCCCATTATAAAACTCAATTAATTTTAAAAACCCGTGAAACAAAGACAGTGAAAGGGAGAGAAATTCTTACAAAATTCGTTCAGGCGCTGTGATGCCACCTGGATTGACCATATCTAGACCCGCAGCTGATTGAGACATAAGGGTGGACACTCTTGGGGCTGAGGGGTTTGGTGAGGTTCGGTGAGCAAACGCAGACGCTTTAAAGTAATACTGCGTGGTACCCATCCCATGGGTCCCAAATCTCCAGGTTCAAGGGCATCTTCCTACATCGAAAACATGCATGAGAAACCCAGAAGACGGTCCACCGAGTGATTGGGAAAGGTTTCTAAAACGCACCTCATTTCTCGTCTCCTTGTGCTCGGGTTCGCCATTCCAGCCGCTTTACTAGCAATCTCCCTCCTTGGAGAATCAGCACCTTTAACCTCCTGTTCCATACAGGTGGCAATTTGAACTGAGGGTGAACGGGAAGACGGGGAACCAATGAGAGACTAGCTCTAGGTGTTGGGACAGGCACAGGTCACTCTATTTTCCCATCAGGAAGAAGAATTAACCACAGGCTCAGTCTGCCGCCCGGAAGCAGAATAGGGCCTAAAGCAATCCTGCGCTTTTGCGGCCAGCTCCCAAGAGAGCGAGTTGAAAAATGGAGCTCGGGGGAACTGCAATTCACAAACCTGCAGACTTATAAATGATAACTCTCGTCTACAAATATATTGAGGGAAGGCAACAAAGAGGATTTGAAAGCAAGGCAGAATTGCAGGAAACAGATTTCAGGAGGCAGATTCGAATCGCCTTTAAAGCACAGGAAAAGCGGCAAAACCTCGACAATGATGCCCTTGGCCAAAAAGGGCGTATGCGTTTTTTCCTGAATATATTCAGGAAAAAACGCATACGCCCTTTTTGGCCAACCAAGCAACCTGGAAAGGCAAATCAGCGCTACAAAGAAGTCTCGCTTCTCATCGGTCAAAAGGGCCATGCTGAGTAAAGTGTCAAAACCAGAAATGCAGGACAGGCCACGGAGAAACGGGAGCCTTGCTACGCTGATGGGCGGGATGTAAATTGCCAACAGCCACTCTGGAGAAGTGTACGGTGTGTCCTGAAACATTTACAAAACTCAGCTTAGAGAGCATAGGGCACTTCCACTCATGGGCGTATAAATTGGGAAAACTAAAAATCAGCAAGACACAAGCACCCCAAAGTTTAGGGCTGCTCTGTTGACAAGAACCTCCACTTCGTTACACCTTAAATATCCCAGGAAAGAGAAACATGGATAAAGAAGTTGTGGTCCTTATGTACAATGGAATATCACTCAGCCATGAAATCAATGTCATAAGGCTAGTAGCAGCATGATGAGTGGATTTAGGTACGACGATTCTAAGTCAAATAAGTCACACAGAAAAAGACACTTATCATAAGATATCACCTATAGAGGGAATGTAAAAACCGCTGCCCTTGAACTGAATTACAAAACAGAACAGAGTCACACGGTTAGAAAACACACTATGGCTGCCTAACGGCAAAGGTGAGGTGGGGTGATGCATAAAACAAGGGTTTCAAATTAGCTCAGATACCGTTCCATAAACCCAATATGTAATAGACAAGACCTACTCCTTGCTCAGGGAACTGGACTCAACACCCCCTATTCACCGCCCAAGAATATATCTGACTAGTAAGAATCTTAGAACTTATGTATTGATATCTCTCTGTAAGTGAGTCAAGTGGGTGTAAAGCTGCATAAACACAGCACTGAAAAGCAGCTAAACCCCATTATAAAACTCAATTAATTTTAAAAACCCGTGAAACAAAGACAGTGAAAGAGAGAGAAATTCTTACAAAATTCGTTCAGGGGCTGTGATGCCACCTGGATTGACCATATCTAGACCCGCAGCTGATTGAGACATAAGGGTGGACACTCTTGGGGCTGAGAGGTTTGGTGAGGTTGGGTGAGCAAACGCAGACGCTTTAAAGTAATACTGCGTGGTACCCATCCCATGGGTCCCAAATCTCCAGGTTCAAGGGCATCTTCCTACATCGAAAACATGCATGAGAAACCCAGAAGATGGTCCACCGAGTGATCGGGAAAGGTTTCTAAAACGCACCTCATTTCTCATCTCCTTGTGCTCGGGTTCGCCATTCCAGCCGCTTTACTAGCAATCTCCCTCCTTGGAGAATCAGCACCTTTAACCTCCTGTTCCATACAGGTGGCAATTTGAACTGAGGGTGAACGGGAAGAGGGGGAACCAATGAGAGACTAGCTCTAGGTGTTGGGACTGGCACAGGTCACTCTATTTTCCCATCAGGAAGAAGAATTAACCACAGGCTCAGTCTGCCGCCCGGAAGCAGAATAGGGCCTAAACCAATCCTGCGCTTTTGCGGCCAGCTCCCAAGAGAGCGAGTTGAAAAATGGAGCTCAGGGGCACTGCAATTCACAAACCTGCAGACTTATAAATGATAACTCTCGTCTACAAATATATTGAGGGAAGGCAACAAAGAGGATTTGAAAGCTAGGCAGAATTGCAGGAAACAGATTTCAGGAGGCAGATTCGAATCGCCTTTAAAGCACAGGAAAAGCGGCAAAACCTCGACAATGATGCCCTTGGCCAAAAAGGGCGTATGCGTTTTTTCCTGAATATATTCAGGAAAAAACGCATACGCCCTTTTTGGCCAACCAAGCAACCTGGAAAGTCAAATCAGCGCTACAAAGAAGTCTCGCTTCCCATCGGTCAAAAGGGCCATGCTGAATAAAGTGTCAAAACCAGAAATGCAGGACAGGCCACGGAGAAACGGGAGCCTTGCTACGCTGATGGGCGGGATGTAAATTGCCAACAGCCACTCTGGAGAAGTGTACGGTGTGTCCTGAAACATTTACAAAACTCAGCTTAGAGAGCATAGGGCACTTCCACTCATGGGCGTATACATTGGGAAAACTAAAAATCAGCAAGACACAAGCACCCCAAAGTTTAGGGCTGCTCTGTTGACAAGAACCTCCACTTCGTTACACCTTAAATATCCCAGGAAAGAGAAAAATGGATAAAGAAGTTGTGGTCCTTATGTACAATGGAATATCACTCAGCCATGAAATCAACGTCATAAGGCTAGTAGCAGCATGATGAGTGGATTTAGGTACGACGATTCTAAGTGAAATAAGTCACACAGAAAAAGACACTTATCATAAGTTATCACCTATAGAGGGAATGTAAAAACCGCTACCCTTGAACTGAATTACAAAACAGAACAGAGTCACACGGTTAGAAAACACACTATGGCTGCCTAATGGAAAAGGTGAGGTGGGGTGATGCATAAAACAAGGGTTTCAAATTAGCTCAGATACCGTTCCATAAACCCAATACGTAATAGACAAGACCTACTCCTTGCTCAGGGAACTGGACTCAACACCCCCTATTCACTGCCCAAGATTATATCTGACTAGTAAGAATCTTAAAACCTATGTATTGATATCTCTCTGTAAGTGAGTCAAGTGGGTGTAAAGCTGCATAAACACAGCACTGAAAAGCAGCTAAACCCCATTATAAAACTCAATTAATTTTAAAAACCCGTGAAACAAAGACAGTGAAAGAGAGAGAAATTCTTACAAAATTCGTTCAGGGGCTGTGATGCCACCTGGATTGACCATATCTAGACCCGCAGCTGATTGAGACATAAGGGTGGACACTCTTGGGGCTGAGAGGTTTGGTGAGGTTGGGTGAGCAAACGCAGACGCTTTAAAGTAATACTGCGTGGTACCCATCCCATGGGTCCCAAATCTCCAGGTTCAAGGGCATCTTCCTACATCGAAAACATGCATGAGAAACCCAGAAGATGGTCCACCGAGTGATCGGGAAAGGTTTCTAAAACGCACCTCATTTCTCATCTCCTTGTGCTCGGGTTCGCCATTCCAGCCGCTTTACTAGCAATCTCCCTCCTTGGAGAATCAGCACCTTTAACCTCCTGTTCCATACAGGTGGCAATTTGAACTGAGGGTGAACGGGAAGAGGGGGAACCAATGAGAGACTAGCTCTAGGTGTTGGGACTGGCACAGGTCACTCTATTTTCCCATCAGGAAGAAGAATTAACCACAGGCTCAGTCTGCCGCCCGGAAGCAGAATAGGGCCTAAAGCAATCCTGCGCTTTTGCGGCCAGCTCCCAAGAGAGCGAGTTGAAAAATGGAGCTCAGGGGCACTGCAATTCACAAACCTGCAGACTTATAAATGATAACTCTCGTCTACAAATATATTGAGGGAAGGCAACAAAGAGGATTTGAAAGCTAGGCAGAATTGCAGGAAACAGATTTCAGGAGGCAGATTCGAATCGCCTTTAAAGCACAGGAAAAGCGGCAAAACCTCGACAATGATGCCCTTGGCCAAAAAGGGCGTATGCGTTTTTTCCTGAATATATTCAGGAAAAAACGCATACGCCCTTTTTGGCCAACCAAGCAACCTGGAAAGGCAAATCAGCGCTACAAAGAAGTCTCGCTTCCCATCGGTCAAAAGGGCCATGCTGAATAAAGTGTCAAAACCAGAAATGCAGGACAGGCCACGGAGAAACGGGAGCCTTGCTACGCTGATGGGCGGGATGTAAATTGCCAACAGCCACTCTGGAGAAGTGTACGGTGTGTCCTGAAACATTTACAAAACTCAGCTTAGAGAGCATAGGGCACTTCCACTCATGGGCGTATACATTGGGAAAACTAAAAATCAGCAAGACACAAGCACCCCAAAGTTTAGGGCTGCTCTGTTGACAAGAACCTCCACTTCGTTACACCTTAAATATCCCAGGAAAGAGAAAAATGGATAAAGAAGTTGTGGTCCTTATGTACAATGGAATATCACTCAGCCATGAAATCAACGTCATAAGGCTAGTAGCAGCATGATGAGTGGATTTAGGTACGACGATTCTAAGTGAAATAAGTCACACAGAAAAAGACACTTATCATAAGTTATCACCTATAGAGGGAATGTAAAAACCGCTACCCTTGAACTGAATTACAAAACAGAACAGAGTCACACGGTTAGAAAACACACTATGGCTGCCTAACGGAAAAGGTGAGGTGGGGTGATGCATAAAACAAGGGTTTCAAATTAGCTCAGATACCGTTCCATAAACCCAATACGTAATAGACAAGACCTACTCCTTGCTCAGGGAACTGGACTCAACACCCCCTATTCACTGCCCAAGATTATATCTGACTAGTAAGAATCTTAAAACCTATGTATTGATATCTCTCTGTAAGTGAGTCAAGTGGGTGTAAAGCTGCATAAACACAGCAGTGAAAAGCAGCTAAACCCCATTATAAAACTCAATTAATTTTAAAAACCCGTGAAACAAAGACAGTGAAAGGGAGAGAAATTCTTACAAAATTCGTTCAGGCGCTGTGATGCCACCTGGATTGACCATATCTAGACCCGCAGCTGATTGAGACATAAGGGTGGACACTCTTGGGGCTGAGGGGTTTGGTGAGGTTCGGTGAGCAAACGCAGACGCTTTAAAGTAATACTGCGTGGTACCCATCCCATGGGTCCCAAATCTCCAGGTTCAAGGGCATCTTCCTACATCGAAAACATGCATGAGAAACCCAGAAGACGGTCCACCGAGTGATTGGGAAAGGTTTCTAAAACGCACCTCATTTCTCGTCTCCTTGTGCTCGGGTTCGCCATTCCAGCCGCTTTACTAGCAATCTCCCTCCTTGGAGAATCAGCACCTTTAACCTCCTGTTCCATACAGGTGGCAATTTGAACTGAGGGTGAACGGGAAGACGGGGAACCAATGAGAGACTAGCTCTAGGTGTTGGGACAGGCACAGGTCACTCTATTTTCCCATCAGGAAGAAGAATTAACCACAGGCTCAGTCTGCCGCCCGGAAGCAGAATAGGGCCTAAAGCAATCCTGCGCTTTTGCGGCCAGCTCCCAAGAGAGCGAGTTGAAAAATGGAGCTCGGGGGCACTGCAATTCACAAACCTGCAGACTTATAAATGATAACTCTCGTCTACAAATATATTGAGGGAAGGCAACAAAGAGGATTTGAAAGCAAGGCAGAATTGCAGGAAACAGATTTCAGGAGGCAGATTCGAATCGCCTTTATAGCACAGGAAAAGCAGCAAAACCTCGACAATGATGCCCTTGGCCAAAAAGGGCGTATGCGTTTTTTCCTGAATATATTCAGGAAAAAACGCATACGCCCTTTTTGGCCAACCAAGCAACCTGGAAAGGCAAATCAGCGCTACAAAGAAGTCTCGCTTCCCATCGGTGAAAAGGGCCATGCTGAATAAAGTGTCAAAACCAGAAATGCAGGACAGGCCACGGAGAAACGGGAGCCTTGCTACGCTGATGGGCGGGATGTAAATTGCCAACAGCCACTCTGGAGAAGTGTACGGTGTGTCCTGAAACATTTACAAAACTCAGCTTAGAGAGCATAGGGCACTTCCACTCATGGGCGTATAAATTGGGAAAACTAAAAATCAGCAAGACACAAGCACCCCAAAGTTTAGGGCTGCTATGTTGACAAGAACCTCCACTTCGTTACACCTTAAATATCCCAGGAAAGAGAAACATGGATAAAGAAGTTGTGGTCCTTATGTACAATGGAATATCACTCAGCCATGAAATCAACGTCATAAGGCTAGTAGCAGCATGATGAGTGGATTTAGGTACGACGATTCTAAGTCAAATAAGTCACACAGAAAAAGACACTTATCATAAGATATCACCTATAGAGGGAATGTAAAAACCGCTGCCCTTGAACTGAATTACAAAACAGAACAGAGTCACACGGTTAGAAAACACACTATGGCTGCCTAACGGCAAAGGTGAGGTGGGGTGATGCATAAAACAAGGGTTTCAAATTAGCTCAGATACCGTTCCATAAACCCAATACATAATAGACAAGACCTACTCCTTGCTCAGGGAACTGGACTCAACACCCCCTATTCACCGCCCAAGAGTATATCTGACTAGTAAGAATCTTAAAACCTATGTATTGATATCTCTCTGTAAGTGAGTCAAGTGGGTGTAAAGCTGCATAAACACAGCAGTGAAAAGCTGCTAAACCCCATTATAAAACTCAATTAATTTTAAAAACCCGTGAAACAAAGACAGTGAAAGGGAGAGAAATTCTTACAAAATTCGTTCAGGCGCTGTGATGCCACCTGGATTGACCATATCTAGACCCGCAGCTGATTGAGACATAAGGGTGGACACTCTTGGGGCTGAGGGGTTTGGTGAGGTTCGGTGAGCAAACGCAGACGCTTTAAAGTAATACTGCGTGGTACCCATCCCATGGGTCCCAAATCTCCAGGTTCAAGGGCATCTTCCTACATCGAAAACATGCATGAGAAACCCAGAAGATGGTCCACCGAGTGATCGGGAAAGGTTTCTAAAACGCACCTCATTTCTCGTCTCCTTGTGCTCGGGTTCGCCATTCCAGCCGCTTTACTAGCAATCTCCCTCCTTGGAGAATCAGCACCTTTAACCTCCTGTTCCATACAGGTTGCAATTTGTCCTGAGGGTGAACGGGAAGAGGGGGAACCAATGAGAGACTAGCTCTAGGTGTTGGGACAGGCACAGGTCACTCTATTTTCCCATCAGGAAGAAGAATTAACCACAGGCTCAGTCTGCCGCCCGGAAGCAGAATAGGGCCTAAAGCAATCCTGCGCTTTTGCGGCCAGCTCCCAAGAGAGCGAGTTGAAAAATGGAGCTCAGGGGCACTGCAATTCACAAACCTGCAGACTTATAAATGATAACTCTCGTCTACAAATATATTGAGGGAAGGCAACAAAGAGGATTTGAAAGCAAGGCAGAATTGCAGGAAACAGATTTCAGGAGGCAGATTCGAATCGCCTTTAAAGCACAGGAAAAGCGGCAAAACCTCGACAATGATGCCCTTGGCCAAAAAGGGCGTATGCGTTTTTTCCTGAATATATTCAGGAAAAAACGCATACGCCCTTTTTGGCCAACCAAGCAACCTGGAAAGGCAAATCAGCGCTACAAAGAAGTCTCGCTTCCCATCGGTCAAAAGGGCCATGCTGAATAAAGTGTCAAAACCAGAAATGCAGGACAGGCCACGGAGAAACGGGAGCCTTGCTACGCTGATGGGCGGGATGTAAATTGCCAACAGCCACTCTGGAGAAGTGTACGGTGTGTCCTGAAACATTTACAAATCTCAGCTTAGAGAGCATAGGGCACTTCCACTCATGGGCGTATACATTGGGAAAACTAAAAATCAGCAAGACACAAGCACCCCAAAGATTAGGGCTGCTCTGTTGACAAGAACCTCCACTTCGTTACACCTTAAATATCCCAGGAAAGAGAAAAATGGATAAAGAAGTTGTGGTCCTTATGTAAAATGGAATATCACTCAGCCATGAAATCAACGTCATAAGGCTAGTAGCAGCATGATGAGTGGATTTAGGTACGACGATTCTAAGTGAAATAAGTCACACAGAAAAAGACACTTATCATAAGATATCACTTATAGAGGGAATGTAAAAACCGCTGCCCTTGAACTGAATTACAAAACAGAACAGAGTCACACGGTTAGAAAACACACTATGGCTGCCTAACGGGAAAGGTGAGGTGGGGTGATGCATAAAACAAGGGTTTCAAATTAGCTCAGATACCGTTCCATAAACCCAATACGTAATAGACAAGACCTACTCCTTGCTCAGGGAACTGGACTCAACACCCCCTATTCACCGCCCAAGAATATATCTGACTAGTAAGAATCTTAAAACCTATGTATTGATATCTCTCTGTAAGTGAGTCAAGTGGGTGTAAAGCTGCATAAACACAGCAGTGAAAAGCAGCTAAACCCCATTATGAAACTCAATTAATTTTAAAAACCCGTGAAACAAAGACAGTGAAAGGGAGAGAAATTCTTACAAAATTCGTTCAGGCGCTGTGATGCCACCTGGATTGACCATATCTAGACCCGCAGCTGATTGAGACATAAGGGTGGACACTCTTGGGGCTGAGGGGTTTGGTGAGGTTCGGTGAGCAAACGCAGACGCTTTAAAGTAATACTGCGTGGTACCCATCCCATGGGTCCCAAATCTCCAGGTTCAAGGGCATCTTCCTACATCGAAAACATGCATGAGAAACCCAGAAGATGGTCCACCGAGTGATCGGGAAAGGTTTCTAAAACGCACCTCATTTCTCATCTCCTTGTGCTCGGGATCGCCATTCCAGCCGCTTTACTAGCAATCTCCCTCCTTGGAGAATCAGCACCTGTAACCTCCTGTTCCATACAGGTTGCAATTTGTCCTGAGGATGAACGGGAAGAGGGGGAACCAATGAGAGACTAGCTCTAGGTGTTGGGACTGGCACAGGTCACTCTTTTTTCCAATCAGGAAGAAGAATTAACCACAAGCTCAGTCTGCCGCCCGGAAGCAGAATAGGGCCTAAAGCAATCCTGCGCTTTTGCGGCCAGCTCCCAAGAGAGCGAGTTGAAAAATGGAGCTCAGGGGCACTGCAATTCACAAACCTGCAGACTTATAAATGATAACTCTCGTCTACAAATATATTGAGGGAAGGCAACAAAGAGGATTTGAAAGCAAGGCAGATTTGCAGGCAACAGATTTCAGGAGGCAGATTCGAATCGCCTTTAAAGCACAGGAAAAGCCGCAAAACCTCGACAATGATGCCCTTGGCCAAAAAGGGCGTATGCGTTTTTTCCTGAATATATTCAGGAAAAAACGCATACGCCCTTTTTGGCCAACCAAGCAACCTGGAAAGGCAAATCAGCGCTACAAAGAAGTCTCGCTTCCCATCGGTCAAAAGGGCCATGCTGAATAAAGTGTCAAAACCAGAAATGCAGGACAGGCCACGGAGAAACGGGAGCCTTGCTACGCTGATGGGCGGGATGTAAATTGCCAACAGCCACTCTGGAGAAGTGTACGGTGTGTCCTGAAACATTTACAAAACTCAGCTTAGAGAGCATAGGGCACTTCCACTCATGGGCGTATACATTGGGAAAACTAAAAATCAGCAAGACACAAGCACCCCAAAGTTTAGGGCTGCTCTGTTGACAAGAACCTCCACTTCGTTACACCTTAAATATCCCAGGAAAGAGAAAAATGGATAAAGATGTTGTGCTCCTTATGTACAATGGAATATCACTCAGCCATGAAATCAACGTCATAAGGCTAGTAGCAGCATGATGAGTGGATTTAGGTACGACGATTCTAAGTGAAATAAGTCACACAGAAAAAGACACTTATCATAAGATATCACTTATAGAGGGAATGTAAAAACCGCTACCCTTGAACTGAATTACAAAACAGAACAGAGTCACACGGTTAGAAAACACACTATGGCTGCCTAACGGGAAAGGTGAGGTGGGGTGATGCATAAAACAAGGGTTTCAAATTAGCTCAGATACCGTTCCATAAACCCAATACGTAATAGACAAGACCTACTCCTTGCTCAGGGAACTGGACTCAACACCCCCTATTCACCGCCCAAGATTATATCTGACTAGTAAGAATCTTAAAACCTATGTATTGATATCTCTCTGTAAGTGAGTCAAGTGGGTGTAAAGCTGCATAAACACAGCAGTGAAAAGCAGCTAAACCCCATTATAAAACTCAATTAATTTTAAAAACCCGTGAAACAAAGACAGTGAAAGGGAGAGAAATTCTTACAAAATTCGTTCAGGCGCTGTGATGCCACCTGGATTGACCATATCTAGACCCGCAGCTGATTGAGACATAAGGGTGGACACTCTTGGGGCTGAGGGGTTTGGTGAGGTTCGGTGAGCAAACGCAGACGCTTTAAAGTAATACTGCGTGGTACCCATCCCATGGGTCCCAAATCTCCAGGTTCAAGGGCATCTTCCTACATCGAAAACATGCATGAGAAACCCAGAAGACGGTCCACCGAGTGATTGGGAAAGGTTTCTAAAACGCACCTCATTTCTCGTCTCCTTGTGCTCGGGTTCGCCATTCCAGCCGCTTTACTAGCAATCTCCCTCCTTGGAGAATCAGCACCTTTAACCTCCTGTTCCATACAGGTGGCAAATTGAACTGAGGGTGAACGGGAAGACGGGGAACCAATGAGAGACTAGCTCTAGGTGTTGGGACAGGCACAGGTCACTCTATTTTCCCATCAGGAAGAAGAATTAACCACAGGCTCAGTCTGCCGCCCGGAAGCAGAATAGGGCCTAAAGCAATCCTGCGCTTTTGCGGCCAGCTCCCAAGAGAGCGAGTTGAAAAATGGAGCTCGGGGGCACTGCAATTCACAAACCTGCAGACTTATAAATGATAACTCTCGTCTACAAATATATTGAGGGAAGGCAACAAAGAGGATTTGAAAGCAAGGCAGAATTGCAGGAAACAGATTTCAGGAGGCAGATTCGAATCGCCTTTAAAGCACAGGAAAAGCGGCAAAACCTCGACAATGATGCCCTTGGCCAAAAAGGGCGTATGCGTTTTTTCCTGAATATATTCAGGAAAAAACGCATACGCCCTTTTTGGCCAACCAAGCAACCTGGAAAGGCAAATCAGCGCTACAAAGAAGTCTCGCTTCTCATCGGTCAAAAGGGCCATGCTGAGTAAAGTGTCAAAACCAGAAATGCAGGACAGGCCACGGAGAAACGGGAGCCTTGCTACGCTGATGGGCGGGATGTAAATTGCCAACAGCCACTCTGGAGAAGTGTACGGTGTGTCCTGAAACATTTACAAAACTCAGCTTAGAGAGCATAGGGCACTTCCACTCATGGGCGTATAAATTGGGAAAACTAAAAATCAGCAAGACACAAGCACCCCAAAGTTTAGGGCTGCTCTGTTGACAAGAACCTCCACTTCGTTACACCTTAAATATCCCAGGAAAGAGAAACATGGATAAAGAAGTTGTGGTCCTTATGTACAATGGAATATCACTCAGCCATGAAATCAATGTCATAAGGCTAGTAGCAGCATGATGAGTGGATTTAGGTACGACGATTCTAAGTCAAATAAGTCACACAGAAAAAGACACTTATCATAAGATATCACCTATAGAGGGAATGTAAAAACCGCTGCCCTTGAACTGAATTACAAAACAGAACAGAGTCACACGGTTAGAAAACACACTATGGCTGCCTAACGGCAAAGGTGAGGTGGGGTGATGCATAAAACAAGGGTTTCAAATTAGCTCAGATACCGTTCCATAAACCCAATATGTAATAGACAAGACCTACTCCTTGCTCAGGGAACTGGACTCAACACCCCCTATTCACCGCCCAAGAATATATCTGACTAGTAAGAATCTTAGAACTTATGTATTGATATCTCTCTGTAAGTGAGTCAAGTGGGTGTAAAGCTGCATAAACACAGCACTGAAAAGCAGCTAAACCCCATTATAAAACTCAATTAATTTTAAAAACCCGTGAAACAAAGACAGTGAAAGAGAGAGAAATTCTTACAAAATTCGTTCAGGGGCTGTGATGCCACCTGGATTGACCATATCTAGACCCGCAGCTGATTGAGACATAAGGGTGGACACTCTTGGGGCTGAGAGGTTTGGTGAGGTTGGGTGAGCAAACGCAGACGCTTTAAAGTAATACTGCGTGGTACCCATCCCATGGGTCCCAAATCTCCAGGTTCAAGGGCATCTTCCTACATCGAAAACATGCATGAGAAACCCAGAAGATGGTCCACCGAGTGATCGGGAAAGGTTTCTAAAACGCACCTCATTTCTCATCTCCTTGTGCTCGGGTTCGCCATTCCAGCCGCTTTACTAGCAATCTCCCTCCTTGGAGAATCAGCACCTTTAACCTCCTGTTCCATACAGGTGGCAATTTGAACTGAGGGTGAACGGGAAGAGGGGGAACCAATGAGAGACTAGCTCTAGGTGTTGGGACTGGCACAGGTCACTCTATTTTCCCATCAGGAAGAAGAATTAACCACAGGCTCAGTCTGCCGCCCGGAAGCAGAATAGGGCCTAAAGCAATCCTGCGCTTTTGCGGCCAGCTCCCAAGAGAGCGAGTTGAAAAATGGAGCTCAGGGGCACTGCAATTCACAAACCTGCAGACTTATAAATGATAACTCTCGTCTACAAATATATTGAGGGAAGGCAACAAAGAGGATTTGAAAGCTAGGCAGAATTGCAGGAAACAGATTTCAGGAGGCAGATTCGAATCGCCTTTAAAGCACAGGAAAAGCGGCAAAACCTCGACAATGATGCCCTTGGCCAAAAAGGGCGTATGCGTTTTTTCCTGAATATATTCAGGAAAAAACGCATACGCCCTTTTTGGCCAACCAAGCAACCTGGAAAGGCAAATCAGCGCTACAAAGAAGTCTCGCTTCCCATCGGTCAAAAGGGCCATGCTGAATAAAGTGTCAAAACCAGAAATGCAGGACAGGCCACGGAGAAACGGGAGCCTTGCTACGCTGATGGGCGGGATGTAAATTGCCAACAGCCACTCTGGAGAAGTGTACGGTGTGTCCTGAAACATTTACAAAACTCAGCTTAGAGAGCATAGGGCACTTCCACTCATGGGCGTATACATTGGGAAAACTAAAAATCAGCAAGACACAAGCACCCCAAAGTTTAGGGCTGCTCTGTTGACAAGAACCTCCACTTCGTTACACCTTAAATATCCCAGGAAAGAGAAAAATGGATAAAGAAGTTGTGGTCCTTATGTACAATGGAATATCACTCAGCCATGAAATCAACGTCATAAGGCTAGTAGCAGCATGATGAGTGGATTTAGGTACGACGATTCTAAGTGAAATAAGTCACACAGAAAAAGACACTTATCATAAGTTATCACCTATAGAGGGAATGTAAAAACCGCTACCCTTGAACTGAATTACAAAACAGAACAGAGTCACACGGTTAGAAAACACACTATGGCTGCCTAACGGAAAAGGTGAGGTGGGGTGATGCATAAAACAAGGGTTTCAAATTAGCTCAGATACCGTTCCATAAACCCAATACGTAATAGACAAGACCTACTCCTTGCTCAGGGAACTGGACTCAACACCCCCTATTCACTGCCCAAGATTATATCTGACTAGTAAGAATCTTAAAACCTATGTATTGATATCTCTCTGTAAGTGAGTCAAGTGGGTGTAAAGCTGCATAAACACAGCAGTGAAAAGCAGCTAAACCCCATTATAAAACTCAATTAATTTTAAAAACCCGTGAAACAAAGACAGTGAAAGGGAGAGAAATTCTTACAAAATTCGTTCAGGCGCTGTGATGCCACCTGGATTGACCATATCTAGACCCGCAGCTGATTGAGACATAAGGGTGGACACTCTTGGGGCTGAGGGGTTTGGTGAGGTTCGGTGAGCAAACGCAGACGCTTTAAAGTAATACTGCGTGGTACCCATCCCATGGGTCCCAAATCTCCAGGTTCAAGGGCATCTTCCTACATCGAAAACATGCATGAGAAACCCAGAAGACGGTCCACCGAGTGATTGGGAAAGGTTTCTAAAACGCACCTCATTTCTCGTCTCCTTGTGCTCGGGTTCGCCATTCCAGCCGCTTTACTAGCAATCTCCCTCCTTGGAGAATCAGCACCTTTAACCTCCTGTTCCATACAGGTGGCAATTTGAACTGAGGGTGAACGGGAAGACGGGGAACCAATGAGAGACTAGCTCTAGGTGTTGGGACAGGCACAGGTCACTCTATTTTCCCATCAGGAAGAAGAATTAACCACAGGCTCAGTCTGCCGCCCGGAAGCAGAATAGGGCCTAAAGCAATCCTGCGCTTTTGCGGCCAGCTCCCAAGAGAGCGAGTTGAAAAATGGAGCTCGAGGGCACTGCAATTCACAAACCTGCAGACTTATAAATGATAACTCTCGTCTACAAATATATTGAGGGAAGGCAACAAAGAGGATTTGAAAGCAAGGCAGAATTGCAGGAAACAGATTTCAGGAGGCAGATTCGAATCGCCTTTATAGCACAGGAAAAGCAGCAAAACCTCGACAATGATGCCCTTGGCCAAAAAGGGCGTATGCGTTTTTTCCTGAATATATTCAGGAAAAAACGCATACGCCCTTTTTGGCCAACCAAGCAACCTGGAAAGGCAAATCAGCGCTACAAAGAAGTCTCGCTTCCCATCGGTGAAAAGGGCCATGCTGAATAAAGTGTCAAAACCAGAAATGCAGGACAGGCCACGGAGAAACGGGAGCCTTGCTACGCTGATGGGCGGGATGTAAATTGCCAACAGCCACTCTGGAGAAGTGTACGGTGTGTCCTGAAACATTTACAAAACTCAGCTTAGAGAGCATAGGGCACTTCCACTCATGGGCGTATAAATTGGGAAAACTAAAAATCAGCAAGACACAAGCACCCCAAAGTTTAGGGCTGCTATGTTGACAAGAACCTCCACTTCGTTACACCTTAAATATCCCAGGAAAGAGAAACATGGATAAAGAAGTTGTGGTCCTTATGTACAATGGAATATCACTCAGCCATGAAATCAACGTCATAAGGCTAGTAGCAGCATGATGAGTGGATTTAGGTACGACGATTCTAAGTCAAATAAGTCACACAGAAAAAGACACTTATCATAAGATATCACCTATAGAGGGAATGTAAAAACCGCTGCCCTTGAACTGAATTACAAAACAGAACAGAGTCACACGGTTAGAAAACACACTATGGCTGCCTAACGGCAAAGGTGAGGTGGGGTGATGCATAAAACAAGGGTTTCAAATTAGCTCAGATACAGTTCCATAAAACCAATATGTAATAGACAAGACCTACTCCTTGCTCAGGGAACTGGACTCAACACCCCCTATTCACCGCCCAAGAATATATCTGACTAGTAAGAATCTTAAAACTTATGTATTGATATCTCTCTGTAAGTGAGTCAAGTGGGTGTAAAGCTGCATAAACACAGCAGTGAAAAGCAGCTAAACCCCATTATAAAACTCAATTAATTTTAAAAACCCGTGAAACAAAGACAGTGAAAGAGAGAGAAATTCTTACAAAATTCGTTCAGGGGCTGTGATGCCACCTGGATTGACCATATCTAGACCCGCAGCTGATTGAGACATAAGGGTGGACACTCTTGGGGCTGAGAGGTTTGGTGAGGTTGGGTGAGCAAACGCAGACGCTTTAAAGTAATACTGCGTGGTACCCATCCCATGGGTCCCAAATCTCCAGGTTCAAGGGCATCTTCCTACATCGAAAACATGCATGAGAAACCCAGAAGATGGTCCACCGAGTGATCGGGAAAGGTTTCTAAAACGCACCTCATTTCTCATCTCCTTGTGCTCGGGTTCGCCATTCCAGCCGCTTTACTCGCAATCTCCCTCCTTAGAGAATCAGCACATTTAACCTCCTGTTCCCTACAGGTTGCTATGTGTTCTGAGGATGAACGGGAAGAGGGGGAACCAATGAGAGACTAGCTCTAGGTGTTGGGACAGGCACAGGTCACTCTTTTTTCCCATCAGGAAGAAGAATTAACCACAAGCTCAGTCTGCCGCCCCGAAGCAGAATAGGGCCTAAAGCAATCCTGCGCTTTTGCGGCCAGCTCCCAAGAGAGCGAGTTGAAAAATGGAGCTCAGGGGCACTGCAATTCACAAACCTGCAGACTTATAAATGATAACTCTCGTCTACAAATTTATTGAGGGAAGGCAACAAAGAGGATTTGAAAGCAAGGCAGAATGGCAGGAAACAGATTTCAGGAGGCAGATTCGAATCGCCTTTAAAGCACAGGAAAAGCGGCAAAACCTCGACAATGATGCCCTTGGCCAAAAAGGGCGTATGCGTTTTTTCCTGAATATATTCAGGAAAAAACGCATACGCCCTTTTTGACCAACCAAGCAACCTGGAAAGGCAAATCAGCGCTACAAAGAAGTCTCGCTTCCCATCGGTCAAAAGGGCCATGCTGAATAAAGGGTCAAAACCAGAAATGCAGGACAGGCCATGGAGAAACGGGAGCCTTGCTACGCTGATGGGCGGGATGTAAATTGCCAACAGCCACTCTGGAGAAGTGTACGGTGTGTCCTGAAACATTTACAAAACTCAGCTTAGAGAGCATAGGGCACTTCCACTCATGGGCGTATACATTGGGAAAACTAAAAATCAGCAAGACACAAGCACCCCAAAGTTTAGGGCTGCTCTGTTGACAAGAACCTCCACTTCGTTACACCTTAAATATCCCAGGAAAGAGAAAAATGGATAAAGATGTTGTGCTCCTTATGTACAATGGAATATCACTCAGCCATGAAATCAACGTCATAAGGCTAGTAGCAGCATGATGAGTGGATTTAGGTACGACGATTCTAAGTGAAATAAGTCACACAGAAAAAGACACTTATCATGAGATATCACTTATAGAGGGAATGTAAAAACCGCTACCCTTGAACTGAATTACAAAACAGAACAGAGTCACACGGTTAGAAAACACACTATGGCTGCCTAACGGGAAAGGTGAGGTGGGGTGATGCATAAAACAAGGGTTTCAAATTAGCTCAGATACCGTTCCATAAACCCAATACGTAATAGACAAAACCTACTCCTTGCTCAGGGAACTGGACTCAACACCCCCTATTCACCGCCCAAGAATATATCTGACTAGTAAGAATCTTAAAACCTATGTATTGATATCTCTCTGTAAGTGAGTCAAGTGGGTGTAAAGCTGCATAAACACAGCAGTGAAAAGCAGCTAAACCCCATTATAAAACTCAATTAATTTTAAAAACCCGTCAAAAAATGACAGTGAAAGAGAGAGAAATTCTTACAAAATTCGTTCAGGGGCTGTGATGCCACCTGGATTGACCATATCTAGACCCGCAGCTGATTGAGACATAAGGGTGGACACTCTTGGGGCTGAGGGGTTTGGTGAGGTTGGGTGAGCAAACGCAGACGCTTTAAAGTAATACTGCGTGGTACCCATCCCATGGGTCCCAAATCTCCAGGTTCAAGGGCATCTTCCTACATCGAAAACATGCATGAGAAACCCAGAAGATGGTCCACCGAGTGATCGGGAAAGGTTTCTAAAACACACCTCATTTCTCATCTCCTTGTGCTCGGGTTCGCCATTCCAGCCGCTTTACTAGCAATCTCCCTCCTTGGAGAATCAGCACCTTTAACCTCCTGTTCCATACAGGTTGCAATTTGTCCTGAGGATGAACGGGAAGAGGGGGAACCAATGAGAGACTAGCTCTAGGTGTTGGGACAGGCACAGGTCACTCTTTTTTCCCATCAGGAAGAAGAATTAACCACAAGCTCAGTCTGCCGCCCGGAAGCAGAATAGGGCCTAAAGCAATCCTGCGCTTTTGCGGCCAGCTCCCAAGAGAGCGAGTTGAAAAATGGAGCTCGGGGGCACTGCAATTCACAAACCTGCAGACTTATAAATGATAACTCTCGTCTACAAATATATTGAGGGAAGGCAACAAAGAGGATTTGAAAGCAAGGCAGAATTGCAGGAAACAGATTTCAGGAGGCAGATTCGAATCGCCTTTATAGCACAGGAAAAGCGGCAAAACCTCGACAATGATGCCCTTGGCCAAAAAGGGCGTATGCGTTTTTTCCTGAATATATTCAGGAAAAAACGCATACGCCCTTTTTGGCCAACCAAGCAACCTGGAAAGGCAAATCAGCGCTACTAAGAAGTCTCGCTTCCCATCGGTGAAAAGGGCCATGCTGAATAAAGTGTCAAAACCAGAAATGCAGGACAGGCCACGGAGAAACGGGAGCCTTGCTACGCTGATGGGCGGGATGTAAATTGCCAACAGCCACTCTGGAGAAGTGCACGGTGTGTCCTGAAACATTTACAAAACTCAGCTTAGAGAGCATAGGGCACTTCCACTCATGGGCGTATAAATTGGGAAAACTAAAAATCAGCAAGACACAAGCACCCCAAAGTTTAGGGCTGCTCTGTTGACAAGAACCTCCACTTCGTTACACCTTAAATATCCCAGGAAAGAGAAACATGGATAAAGAAGTTGTGGTCCTTATGTACAATGGAATATCACTCAGCCATGAAATCAACGTCATAAGGCTAGTAGCAGCATGATGAGTGGATTTAGGTACGACGATTCTAAGTCAAATAAGTCACACAGAAAAAGACACTTATCATAAGATATCACCTATAGAGGGAATGTAAAAACCGCTGCCCTTGAACTGAATTACAAAACAGAACAGAGTCACACGGTTAGAAAACACACTATGGCTGCCTAACGGCAAAGGTGAGGTGGGGTGATGCATAAAACAAGGGTTTCAAATTAGCTCAGATACAGTTCCATAAAACCAATATGTAATAGACAAGACCTACTCCTTGCTCAGGGAACTGGACTCAACACCCCCTATTCACCGCCCAAGAATATATCTGACTAGTAAGAATCTTAAAACTTATGTATTGATATCTCTCTGTAAGTGAGTCAAGTGGGTGTAAAGCTGCATAAACACAGCAGTGAAAAGCAGCTAAACCCCATTATAAAACTCAATTAATTTTAAAAACCCGTGAAACAAAGACAGTGAAAGAGAGAGAAATTCTTACAAAATTCGTTCAGGGGCTGTGATGCCACCTGGATTGACCATATCTAGACCCGCAGCTGATTGAGACATAAGGGTGGACACTCTTGGGGCTGAGAGGTTTGGTGAGGTTGGGTGAGCAAACGCAGACGCTTTAAAGTAATACTGCGTGGTACCCATCCCATGGGTCCCAAATCTCCAGGTTCAAGGGCATCTTCCTACATCGAAAACATGCATGAGAAACCCAGAAGATGGTCCACCGAGTGATCGGGAAAGGTTTCTAAAACGCACCTCATTTCTCATCTCCTTGTGCTCGGGTTCGCCATTCCAGCCGCTTTACTCGCAATCTCCCTCCTTAGAGAATCAGCACATTTAACCTCCTGTTCCCTACAGGTTGCTATGTGTTCTGAGGATGAACGGGAAGAGGGGGAACCAATGAGAGACTAGCTCTAGGTGTTGGGACAGGCACAGGTCACTCTTTTTTCCCATCAGGAAGAAGAATTAACCACAAGCTCAGTCTGCCGCCCCGAAGCAGAATAGGGCCTAAAGCAATCCTGCGCTTTTGCGGCCAGCTCCCAAGAGAGCGAGTTGAAAAATGGAGCTCAGGGGCACTGCAATTCACAAACCTGCAGACTTATAAATGATAACTCTCGTCTACAAATTTATTGAGGGAAGGCAACAAAGAGGATTTGAAAGCAAGGCAGAATGGCAGGAAACAGATTTCAGGAGGCAGATTCGAATCGCCTTTAAAGCACAGGAAAAGCGGCAAAACCTCGACAATGATGCCCTTGGCCAAAAAGGGCGTATGCGTTTTTTCCTGAATATATTCAGGAAAAAACGCATACGCCCTTTTTGACCAACCAAGCAACCTGGAAAGGCAAATCAGCGCTACAAAGAAGTCTCGCTTCCCATCGGTCAAAAGGGCCATGCTGAATAAAGGGTCAAAACCAGAAATGCAGGACAGGCCATGGAGAAACGGGAGCCTTGCTACGCTGATGGGCGGGATGTAAATTGCCAACAGCCACTCTGGAGAAGTGTACGGTGTGTCCTGAAACATTTACAAAACTCAGCTTAGAGAGCATAGGGCACTTCCACTCATGGGCGTATACATTGGGAAAACTAAAAATCAGCAAGACACAAGCACCCCAAAGTTTAGGGCTGCTCTGTTGACAAGAACCTCCACTTCGTTACACCTTAAATATCCCAGGAAAGAGAAAAATGGATAAAGATGTTGTGCTCCTTATGTACAATGGAATATCACTCAGCCATGAAATCAACGTCATAAGGCTAGTAGCAGCATGATGAGTGGATTTAGGTACGACGATTCTAAGTGAAATAAGTCACACAGAAAAAGACACTTATCATGAGATATCACTTATAGAGGGAATGTAAAAACCGCTACCCTTGAACTGAATTACAAAACAGAACAGAGTCACACGGTTAGAAAACACACTATGGCTGCCTAACGGGAAAGGTGAGGTGGGGTGATGCATAAAACAAGGGTTTCAAATTAGCTCAGATACCGTTCCATAAACCCAATACGTAATAGACAAGACCTACTCCTTGCTCAGGGAACTGGACTCAACACCCCCTATTCACCGCCCAAGAATATATCTGACTAGTAAGAATCTTAAAACCTATGTATTGATATCTCTCTGTAAGTGAGTCAAGTGGGTGTAAAGCTGCATAAACACAGCAGTGAAAAGCAGCTAAACCCCATTATAAAACTCAATTAATTTTAAAAACCCGTCAAAAAATGACAGTGAAAGAGAGAGAAATTCTTACAAAATTCGTTCAGGGGCTGTGATGCCACCTGGATTGACCATATCTAGACCCGCAGCTGATTGAGACATAAGGGTGGACACTCTTGGGGCTGAGGGGTTTGGTGAGGTTGGGTGAGCAAACGCAGACGCTTTAAAGTAATACTGCGTGGTACCCATCCCATGGGTCCCAAATCTCCAGGTTCAAGGGCATCTTCCTACATCGAAAACATGCATGAGAAACCCAGAAGATGGTCCACCGAGTGATCGGGAAAGGTTTCTAAAACACACCTCATTTCTCATCTCCTTGTGCTCGGGTTCGCCATTCCAGCCGCTTTACTAGCAATCTCCCTCCTTGGAGAATCAGCACCTTTAACCTCCTGTTCCATACAGGTTGCAATTTGTCCTGAGGATGAACGGGAAGAGGGGGAACCAATGAGAGACTAGCTCTAGGTGTTGGGACAGGCACAGGTCACTCTTTTTTCCCATCAGGAAGAAGAATTAACCACAAGCTCAGTCTGCCGCCCGGAAGCAGAATAGGGCCTAAAGCAATCCTGCGCTTTTGCGGCCAGCTCCCAAGAGAGCGAGTTGAAAAATGGAGCTCGGGGGCACTGCAATTCACAAACCTGCAGACTTATAAATGATAACTCTCGTCTACAAATATATTGAGGGAAGGCAACAAAGAGGATTTGAAAGCAAGGCAGAATTGCAGGAAACAGATTTCAGGAGGCAGATTCGAATCGCCTTTATAGCACAGGAAAAGCGGCAAAACCTCGACAATGATGCCCTTGGCCAAAAAGGGCGTATGCGTTTTTTCCTGAATATATTCAGGAAAAAACGCATACGCCCTTTTTGGCCAACCAAGCAACCTGGAAAGGCAAATCAGCGCTACTAAGAAGTCTCGCTTCCCATCGGTGAAAAGGGCCATGCTGAATAAAGTGTCAAAACCAGAAATGCAGGACAGGCCACGGAGAAACGGGAGCCTTGCTACGCTGATGGGCGGGATGTAAATTGCCAACAGCCACTCTGGAGAAGTGCACGGTGTGTCCTGAAACATTTACAAAACTCAGCTTAGAGAGCATAGGGCACTTCCACTCATGGGCGTATAAATTGGGAAAACTAAAAATCAGCAAGACACAAGCACCCCAAAGTTTAGGGCTGCTCTGTTGACAAGAACCTCCACTTCGTTACACCTTAAATATCCCAGGAAAGAGAAACATGGATAAAGAAGTTGTGGTCCTTATGTACAATGGAATATCACTCAGCCATGAAATCAACGTCATAAGGCTAGTAGCAGCATGATGAGTGGATTTAGGTACGACGATTCTAAGTCAAATAAGTCACACAGAAAAAGACACTTATCATAAGATATCACCTATAGAGGGAATGTAAAAACCGCTGCCCTTGAACTGAATTACAAAACAGAACAGAGTCACACGGTTAGAAAACACACTATGGCTGCCTAACGGCAAAGGTGAGGTGGGGTGATGCATAAAACAAGGGTTTCAAATTAGCTCAGATACCGTTCCATAAAACCAATATGTAATAGACAAGACCTACTCCTTGCTCAGGGAACTGGACTCAACACCCCCTATTCACCGCCCAAGAATATATCTGACTAGTAAGAATCTTAAAACTTATGTATTGATATCTCTCTGTAAGTGAGTCAAGTGGGTGTAAAGCTGCATAAACACAGCAGTGAAAAGCAGCTAAACCCCATTATAAAACTCAATTAATTTTAAAAACCCGTGAAACAAAGACAGTGAAAGAGAGAGAAATTCTTACAAAATTCGTTCAGGGGCTGTGATGCCACCTGGATTGACCATATCTAGACCTGCAGCTGATTGAGACATAAGGGTGGACACTCTTGGGGCTGAGAGGTTTGGTGAGGTTGGGTGAGCAAACGCAGACGCTTTAAAGTAATACTGCGTGGTACCCATCCCATGGGTCCCAAATCTCCAGGTTCAAGGGCATCTTCCTACATGGAAAACATGCATGAGAAACCCAGAAGATGGTCCACCGAGTGATCGGGAAAGGTTTCTAAAACGCACCTCATTTCTCATCTCCTTGTGCTCGGGTTCGCCATTCCAGCCGCTTTACTAGCAATCTCCCTCCTTGGAGAATCAGCACCTGTAACCTCCTGTTCCATACAGGTTGCAATTTGTCCTGAGGATGAACGGGAAGAGGGGGAACCAATGAGAGACTAGCTCTAGGTGTTGGGACTGGCACAGGTCACTCTTTTTTCCAATCAGGAAGAAGAATTAACCACAAGCTCAGTCTGCCGCCCGGAAGCAGAATAGGGCCTAAAGCAATCCTGCGCTTTTGCGGCCAGCTCCCAAGAGAGCGAGTTGAAAAATGGAGCTCAGGGGCACTGCAATTCACAAACCTGCAGACTTATAAATGATAACTCTCGTCTACAAATATATTGAGGGAAGGCAACAAAGAGGATTTGAAAGCAAGGCAGATTTGCAGGCAACAGATTTCAGGAGGCAGATTCGAATCGCCTTTAAAGCACAGGAAAAGCGGCAAAACCTCGACAATGATGCCCTTGGCCAAAAAGGGCGTATGCGTTTTTTCCTGAATATATTCAGGAAAAAACGCATACGCCCTTTTTGGCCAACCAAGCAACCTGGAAAGGCAAATCAGCGCTACAAAGAAGTCTCGCTTCCCATCGGTCAAAAGGGCCATGCTGAATAAAGTGTCAAAACCAGAAATGCAGGACAGGCCACGGAGAAACGGGAGCCTTGCTACGCTGATGGGCGGGATGTAAATTGCCAACAGCCACTCTGGAGAAGTGTACGGTGTGTCCTGAAACATTTACAAAACTCAGCTTAGAGAGCATAGGGCACTTCCACTCATGGGCGTATACATTGGGAAAACTAAAAATCAGCAAGACACAAGCACCCCAAAGTTTAGGGCTGCTCTGTTGACAAGAACCTCCACTTCGTTACACCTTAAATATCAAAGGAAAGAGAAAAATGGATAAAGATGTTGTGCTCCTTATGTACAATGGAATATCACTCAGCCATGAAATCAACGTCATAAGGCTAGTAGCAGCATGATGAGTGGATTTAGGTACGACGATTCTAAGTGAAATAAGTCACACAGAAAAAGACACTTATCATAAGATATCACTTATAGAGGGAATGTAAAAACCGCTACCCTTGAACTGAATTACAAAACAGAACAGAGTCACACGGTTAGAAAACACACTATGGCTGCCTAACGGGAAAGGTGAGGTGGGGTGATGCATAAAACAAGGGTTTCAAATTAGCTCAGATACCGTTCCATAAACCCAATACGTAATAGACAAGACCTACTCCTTGCTCAGGGAACTGGACTCAACACCCCCTATTCACCGCCCAAGAATATATCTGACTAGTAAGAATCTTAAAACCTATGTATTGATATCTCTCTGTAAGTGAGTCAGGTGGGTGTAAAGCTGCATAAACACAGCAGTGAAAAGCAGCTAAACCCCATTATGAAACTCAATTAATTTTAAAAACCCGTGAAACAAAGACAGTGAAAGAGAGAGAAATTCTTACAAAATTCGTTCAGGGGCTGTGATGCCACCTGGATTGACCATATCTAGACCCGCAGCTGATTGAGACATAAGGGTGGACACTCTTGGGGCTGAGAGGTTTGGTGAGGTTGGGTGAGCAAACGCAGACGCTTTAAAGTAATACTGCGTGGTACCCATCCCATGGGTCCCAAATCTCCAGGTTCAAGGGCATCTTCCTACATCGAAAACATGCATGAGAGACCCAGAAGATGGTCCACCGAGTGATCGGGAAAGGTTTCTAAAACACACCTCATTTCTCATCTCCTTGTGCTCGGGTTCGCCATTCCAGCCGCTTTATTAGCAATCTCCCTCCTTGGAGAATCAGCACCTTTAACCTCCTGTTCCATACAGGTGGCAATTTGAACTGAGGATGAACGGGAAGAGGGGGAACCAATGAGAGACTAGCTCTAGGTGTTGGGACAGGCACAGGTCACTCTTTTTTCCCATCAGGAAGAAGAATTAACCACAAGCTCAGTCTGCCGCCCGGAAGCAGAATAGGGCCTAAAGCAATCCTGCGCTTTTGCGGCCAGCTCCCAAGAGAGCGAGTTGAAAAATGGAGCTCAGGGGCACTGCAATTCACAAACCTGCAGACTTATAAATGATAACTCTCGTCTACAAATTTATTGAGGGAAGGCAACAAAGAGGATTTGAAAGCAAGGCAGAATGGCAGGAAACAGATTTCAGGAGGCAGATTCGAATCGCCTTTAAAGCACAGGAAAAGCGGCAAAACCTCGACAATGATGCCCTTGGCCAAAAAGGGCGTATGCGTTTTTTCCTGAATATATTCAGGAAAAAACGCATACGCCCTTTTTGGCCAACCAAGCAACCTGGAAAGGCAAATCAGCGCTACAAAGAAGTCTCGCTTCCCATCGGTCAAAAGGGCCATGCTGAATAAAGTGTCAAAACCAGAAATGCAGGACAGGCCACGGAGAAACGGGAGCCTTGCTACGCTGATGGGCGGGATGTAAATTGCCAACAGCCACTCTGGAGAAGTGTACGGTGTGTCCTGAAACATTTACAAAACTCAGCTTAGAGAGCATAGGGCACTTCCACTCATGGGCGTATACATTGGGAAAACTAAAAATCAGCAAGACACAAGCACCCCAAAGTTTAGGGCTGCTCTGTTGACAAGAACCTCCACTTCGTTACACCTTAAATATCCCAGGAAAGAGAAAAATGGATAAAGAAGTTGTGGTCCTTATGTACAATGGAATATCACTCAGCCATGAAATCAACGTCATAAGGCTAGTAGCAGCATGATGAGTGGATTTAGGTACGACGATTCTAAGTCAAATAAGTCACACAGAAAAAGACACTTATCATAAGATATCACTTATAGAGGGAATGTAAAAACCGCTACCCTTGAACTGAATTACAAAACAGAACAGAGTCACACGGTTAGAAAACACACTATGGCTGCCTAACGGGAAAGGTGAGGTGGGGTGATGCATAAAACAAGGGTTTCAAATTAGCTCAGATACCGTTCCATAAACCCAATACGTAATAGACAAGACCTACTCCTTGCTCAGGGAACTGGACTCAACACCCCCTATTCACCGCCCAAGAATATATCTGACTAGTAAGAATCTTAAAACCTATGTATTGATATCTCTCTGTAAGTGAGTCAAGTGGGTGTAAAGCTGCATAAACACAGCAGTGAAAAGCAGCTAAACCTCATTATAAAACTCAATTAATTTTAAAAACCCGTGAAACAAAGACAGTGAAAGAGAGAGAAATTCTTACAAAATTCGTTCAGGGGCTGTGATGCCACCTGGATTGACCATATCTAGACCCGCAGCTGATTGAGACATAAGGGTGGACACTCTTGGGGCTGAGAGGTTTGGTGAGGTTGGGTGAGCAAACGCAGACGCTTTAAAGTAATACTGCGTGGTACCCATCCCATGGGTCCCAAATCTCCAGGTTCAAGGGCATTTTCCTACATCGAAAACATGCATGAGAGACCCAGAAGATGGTCCACCGAGTGATCGGGAAAGGTTTCTAAAACGCACCTCATTTCTCATCTCCTTGTGCTCGGGTTCGCCATTCCAGCCGCTTTACTAGCAATCTCCCTCCTTGGAGAATCAGCACCTTTAACCTCCTGTTCCATACAGGTGGCAATTTGTACTGAGGATGAACGGGAAGAGGGGGAACCAATGAGAGACTAGCTCTAGGTGTTGGGACAGGCACAGGTCACTCTTTTTTCCCATCAGGAAGAAGAATTAACCACAAGCTCAGTCTGCCGCCCGGAAGCAGAATAGGGCCTAAAGCAATCCTGCGCTTTTGCGGCCAGCTCCCAAGAGATCGAGTTGAAAAATGGAGCTCAGGGGCACTGCAATTCACAAACCTGCAGACTTATAAATGATAACTCTCGTCTACAAATATATTGAGGGAAGGCAACGAAGAGGATTTGAAAGCAAGGCAGAATTGCAGGAAACAGATTTCAGGAGGCAGATTCGAATCGCCTTTAAAGCACAGGAAAAGCGGCAAAACCTCAACAAGGATGCCCTTGGCCAAAAAGGGCGTATGCGTTTTTTCCTGAATATGTTCAGGAAAAAACGTACACGCCTTTTTTGGCGGTCCAAGCATCCTGGAAAGGCAAATCAGCGGTACAAAGAAGTTTCGCTTCCCATCGGTCAATAGGGACATGCTGAATAAAGTGTCAAAACCAAAAACGCTGGACAGGCCATGGAGAAACGGAAGCCTTGCTACGCTGATGGGCGGGATGTAAATTGCCAACAGCCACTCTGGAGAATTGTACGGTGTGTCCTGAAACATCTACAAAACTCAGCCTAGAGAGCATAGGGCACTACCACTCATGGGCGTATAAATTGGGAAAACCAAAAATCAGCAAGACACAAGCACCCCAAAGTTTAGGGCTGCTCTGTTGACAAGAACCTCCACTTCGTTGCACCTTAAATATCCCAGGAAAGAGAAAAATGGATAAAGAAGTTGTGGTCCTTATGTACAATGGAATATCACTCAGCCATGAAATCAACGTCATAAGGCTAGTAGCAGCATGATGAGTGGATTTAGGTACGACGATTCTAAGTGAAATAAGTCACACAGAAAAAGACACTTATCATAAGATATCACTTATAGAGGGAATGTAAAAACCGCTACGCTTGAACTGAATTACAAAACAGAACAGAGTCACACGGTTAGAAAACACACTATGGCTGCTTAACGGGAAAGGTGAGGTGGGGTGATGCATAAAACAAGGGTTTCAAATTAGCTCAGATACCGTTCCATAAACCCAATACGTAATAGACAAGACCTACTCCTTGCTCAGTGAACTGGACTCAACACCCCCTATTCACCGCCCAAGAATGTATCTGACTAGTAAGAATCTTAAATCCCATGTATTGATATCTCTCTGTAAGTCAGTCAAGTGGGTGTAAAGCGGCATAAACACAGCAGTGAAAAGCAGCTAAACCCCATTATAAAAAATAATTACTTTTAAAAACCCGTGAAGCAAAGACAATGAAAGAGAGAGAAATTCTTATAAAATTCGTTCAGGGGCTGTGATGCCACCTGGATTCACCATATCTAGACCCACACCTGATTGAGACATAAGGGTGGACACTCTTGGGGCTGAGAGGTTTGGTGAGATTGGGTGACCAAACGCAGACACTTTAAAGTAATACTGCGTGGTACCCATCCCATGGGTCCCAAATCTCCAGGTTCAAGGGCATCTTCCTACATCGAAACCATGCATGAGAAACCCAGAAGAAGTTACACCGTGTGAACGGGAAAGGTTTCTAAAACGCACCTCATTTCTCATCTCCTTGTGCTCGGGTACGCCATTCCAGCCGCTTTACTAGCAATCTCCCACCTTGGAGAATCAGCACCTTTAACCTCCTGTTCCATACAGGTTTCAATTTGTCCTGACTATGTACGGGAAGAGGGAGAACCAATGAGAGACTAGCTCTAGGTGTTGGGACAGGCACAGGTCACTCTATTTTCCCATCAGGAAGAAGAATTAACCGCAAGCTCAGTCTGCTGACTGGAACCAGAATAGGGCCTGAAGGAATCCAGCGCTTTTGCGGCTAGCTCCCAAAAAAGCGAGTTGAAAAATGGAGCTCAGGGGCACTGCAACTCACAAACCTGCAGAGTTATAAATGTTAACTCTCGTCCACAAATAGATTGAGGGAAAGCAACGAAGAGGATTTGAACGCAAGGCAGAATGGCAGGAAACAGATTTCAGGAGGCAGATTCGAATCGCCTTTAAAGCACAGGAAAAGTGGGAAAACCTCGACAATGATGCCCTTGGCCAGAAAGGGCGTATGCGTTTTTTCCTGAATATATTCAGGAAAAAACGCATACGCCCTTTTTGGCCAACCAAGCAACCTGGAAAGGCAAATCAGGGCTACAAAGAAGTCTCGCTTCCCATCGGTCAAAAGGGCCATGCTGAATAAAGTGTCAAAACCAGAAATGCAGGAAAGGCCACGGAGAAACGGGAGCCTTGGTACGCTGATGGGCGGGATGTAAATTGCCAACAGCCACTCTGGAGAAGTGTACGGTGTGTCCTGAAACATTTACAAAACTCAGCTTAGAGAGCATAGGGCACTTCCACTCATGGGCGTATAAATTGGGAAAACTAAAAATCAGCAAGACACAAGCACGCCAAAGTTTAGGGCTGCTCTGTTGACAAGAACCTCCACCTTGTTACACCTTAAATATCCCACGAAAGAGAAAAATGGATAAAGAAGTTGTGGTCCTTATGTACAATGGAATATCACTCAGCCATGAAATCAACGTCATAAGGCTAGTAGCAGCATGATGAGTGGATTTAGGTACGACGATTCTATGTGAAATAAGTCACACAGAAAAAGACACTTATCATAAGATATCACTTATAGAGGGAATGTAAAAACCAATACCCTTGAACTGAATTACAAAACAGAACAGAGTCACACGGTTAGAAAACACACTATGGCTGCCTAACGGGAAAGGTGAGGTGGGGTGATGCATAAAACAAGGGTTTCAAATTAGCTCAGATAC